>NC_142876.1:116805000-117105277 GCF_051225735.1 Oryctolagus cuniculus | reverse complement strand
AGCCAAGATTCAATTACTAGCTTTTTTCAGTTAACATCTTTTCAAAATGAAAACTCTTCTGCTCACCGAAGGCATAATTAATTAAAAAACAAAAACAAATTTTTTAAGATTTATTTATTTGAAAGACAGAGTTACAGAGAGAGGCAGAGACAGAGAGAGAGAGAGAGAGCGGTCTTCCATCCGCTGGTTCACTCCCCAGATGGCCGCAATGGCCTGAGCTGCGCCAATCTGAAGCCAGGAGCCAGGAGCTTCTTCCAAGTCTCCCACGTGGGTGCAGGGGCCCAAAGATTTGGGCCATCTTCTACTGCTCTCCCAGGCCACAGCAGAGAGTTGGCTTGGAAGTGGAGCAGCCGAGACTAGAACCAGCGCCCATATGGGATGCGGACATTGCAGGCTGCGGCTTTACCCGCTATGCCACAGTGCCGGCCCCACAAAAACAATTTAAAGGGATATAAAAGGGTAGGTGGGTAGGTGATTGGCTCAGTGGTTAAACTGCAGCTTAGAATACCACATCCCACATCCGAGTGACTAGGTTCAAGTTCTGACCCTGCTCCCCACTACAGCTTCCTACTGTGTACCCTAGGAGGAGCGCGTGATGGTTCAAGTGCTTGGGTTGCTGCCACCGATGTGGAAGAACAGATGGAATTCCAGGCTTCAGGCTTCAGTCTGGCCCAGCCCTAGCTGTTGCAGGAATTTGAGGAGTGAACCAGCAGTACTCCCCATCTTTCAAACAAATGAAATAAGTAAGTAAGATGTAAAAAACAAAAATGACATAAAGAAATGAGGTGAGTGTTTGGCATAGCATTTAAGGCACTGGTGAGATGCCCCTGTACCATCTCAGAATGCCTGGGCCAGGTTCCCAGCACTGACTCCCAGTGCCAGCTCCTTGCTCATGCAGACTTGAGGAAGGAGCAGGTGGCAGCTGGGTTACCTCCCTGCCACCCGTACAGGAGGTCTGGATTAAGGTCCCAGCTCCCAGTTGCAGTCTGGCTGCTGCAGGCATTTAGAGAGTGAACCAGCATGTGGCTGCCTTGTATGTGGGCATGGGGGAGGGTGTGTATATCTCTTGTTCTGCCTCCCAAATGAAAAACCACATAAGCCAAGTTTTAAAAAATGTTTAAATAACTTACTTTAAAAAAAATTTTTTTTTTGACAGGCAGAGTGGACAGTGAGAGACAGAGACAGAGAGAAAGGTCTTCCTTTGCCGTTGGTTCACCCTCCAATGGCCGCTGCGGCCGGCGTGCTGCGGCAGGCGCACCGCGCTGATCCAAAGGCAGGAACCAGGTGCTTCTCCTGGTCTCCCATGGGTTGCAGGGCCCAAGGACCTGGGCCATCCTCCACTGCACTCCCTGGCCACAGCAGAGAGCTGGCCTGGAAGAGGGGCAACCGGGACAGAATCCGGCGCCCCGACTGGAACTAGAACCCAGTGTGCTGGCGCCGCAGGTGGAGGAGTAGCCTAGTGAGCCGCGGCGCCGGCTTAAATAACTTACTTTTAAAAGACATAGAGGAAAGGAAATCAAAAGCTAACCAGTAAAGTACCCTATTTGGGCTACATAGAAGAATTCTGTTCTGTTTTAGGCCAGTACTACACAGCCCCAAAATAAAGAGACAGGAAGCCTCCAAACTTGCTTTCTTCATATTTCCCAAGGATTCTATAATTTACATGCATTACTTTATAATAAAGTTGACAATATGTATGTTGAATAATACCTATATATACATACTTGTTTTGGTTGAAGGAAAAAAATGGAATTAATTAAAAGACAAATATATTTTGGTGCAAATACTTTTGAAATCCAGGCACAGTTTTTTTCATAGTGTGCGTTTTTCACAAGTGCTTTGAAGCGCTCTCATGTAATAACACGTACCATCCCACAGTGTGTCCTCGGCAGGATGAGGGTCCACTGTGCATCTTGAAGAAGACACTCGAGGTCTGCCGTGATGCGGCCTCCGCTCAGCTTCCTGGTTCTGTTGCTTCCTCTCCCCAGGTCTTCCCATTCTGTTGTAGTCGCTGCTCCTTGCAGTTTCCTTGAACAAGCCGGTCATTCTTGTCTCCACGTCTCCGCAGGTGTTTTGTCGTTGTTGTCGTCGTCATTTTTTCCCTTGGAATTCCTTAGGCTTGATTTGGGGACAGAGAAGTTCATTTCTTTAGAAGAAAGATTCCTAAGAATAAGACAGGGTGTAAGCTTTATGGGGCCTAGGGCGTTAGGCAAAACGCCAAGACTGGAATTCAGGCAGAGGGGAGCAAGGCGGAATCCCAGTTATGAGAATCAGAACACCAAGAGACACAGTGAATTAGTGGCTAGAGATACTTGATGCTGAGTACTCTACTCCTGACCTAAAATCCTTTGATTCCCACACCCTGAAAATATTAGAGATGCCCATATTTTCATCTAAAAACTAAATCGAATTCTGAAGCCAAATTGAACGTGAATTGTGATGGTTATATTATTAAATCAGTTGTCTTCGTGAGAAGTGATAGAGAAATTGTTGCACCCTTAATCCTCGCTGAATGTGCCACCTACATCAACCTCTATCAAGCTTCATCTAAACATGAGCTTCTTGACCTTTGGCATGTGAGGGAGCTCATGGAAAATGATATTTATGTGGCACGTGGAATAAACTCAAGAGGCCCTAAGGGCAAAAACGATCCGCGCTGGGTCTCTATGAGCCCCGGCTGTGGTCAGCTTCCCTTAGGGCTGAAGTGATGGCTGTCTCAGGCCACCTGAGATGCATTCCCCGCACAGCAGCCCTGATCTGCATCAGTCCAGGAAGGCGTGAGTCTATTCCGGCCTGTAAATGTCCCCAGGGAAAGAGATCCTGCTCTCTTCCTTAGGTAGTTTTTTTCCTTTGGTTGGTTACATGGTTTTGTCATCTGGCCAGTAACCAGAGATCCCTTATTTCAAGCCACATGCTGAGTCTAGGCCATCACTGTCATTTTTAAGGACTTTATTTTAGGTCTGCGCTCGTGATTGCAGTATTTAAAGAAGCCATTTCCTGCCACATTTTCTTTCGTATAACGCGCATGTAATGCGTGCCTTCTCCACAGCCATCCGCCTTCCACTGGAAGAGACTGCTTGCTAAGCATCTTTCCCATCAGGAGTCAGTAAACTTCTACAAGCAGATACAGCTGTAAGTCAGTCAGCAGGCAGGGATTTCCCCGGGGTTGTGTTTGGGACCATGTAGAAGATCCTTCAGGGGAAAAATGAACAAAAATTGAAGATTTCCTGGTTTTGCTATTCATTAAAAAAGGCTGATTTCCGCCTTCTTATTCTCCGATAAAAGACTAACTCTAAAATGTCTTGTTTAATTTTAGTTATCATACTTGAAAGGGATAATAGATATGCAAAAGGGCAGTTTTATAGAAGCACAATTGACTGCTTATTTTTAAGGAAACAATTTAAAATATATCTATTAAAGCTACTTGGGTTTATTTTTTTTGTAGGAAAATTATTATTACCATCATCATCATCATCATTCTCTTAATCTAAAGGGCAGAGAAACAGAGCTAGAGAGCTGCCATCTACTGATTCAGTTCCCGAATGGCTACAACACCAGGTCTGGGCTGGGACTGAAGCCAGGAGCCCGAAACTCAATCCAGGCCTCCCACGTGGGCGGCAGGGACCCAACTACTTGAGCCATCACCTCTGCCTCAGAGGGTGCGCATCAACGGGAAGCTGTAGCCAGGAACGCAGGCCATGATCAATCCTAGGCACTCTAATGCGGGATGCGGGAACGGCTGTCGTAGTCAAATATTCTTTGACTTCTTAAACTTGCTGATTAACTGAATGAGCTCTTATCATGCGGGGCTATGGGAAGCGGTAGTTTTCTAGATTCCAGATCTGTTTTTTTTTTTTCCTGTGTCACCCCACCTCCTCCAGCGCAGACATATTAGTACTACGCCTGTATAATTACTTGTGTTTTCCTTTTACCAAACGTGTCCTCCTTACAATGCACCGTGCCGCCTTGTATTAGTAAGTAGTAGCCAGTGCCCTTTCTTCTGGCTCTTGTTTTTTTTGATAAGTAACACTCGGCCGTAATAGTGATAGCAGCAGCCTTAGTAAAGAGTTTCAAAAAGAGGATTTAGCCATACAATTTATTCTTCTGTTTTAAAAACTTAGTAAGTAAAGATTGAGTAGGAAAAGCCTCCAGAAGTCCGTGAGGAGCAGGAATGGAGACGCTCCAGTAGTGCCCGTGGTCCACTCTCAGCCTGGCTCCCCACCGACTTCCTTCCAGTGCACTCTGGGAGGCAACACTTTCTGCCGCATGCATGAGAATCTTGGGTTGCTTTTCCATTCCCAGATCTGGCCCAGCCCAGCCCTGGCCGTTGCTGGCATTTGGGGAATGAACCAGCAGACAGGAGTTCTGTCTGCCTGTCTCTCTATCTCTTAAATACATAAATGTAATATTTTTTTAAAAAGACAATTGAAGAGGCATGAATATTTATTCATGCATTTATATTTTCAAAACTATGTACTGGAAGGATAAATAAAAAGTTAATAAAGATGTTTAACAGTGGGGGGTGTAGCCAAAAGGGCAAACAGGGCAGAATTGAACAGAACTCCTGTCTGTTCTCTGTCTCTGTCTCTCTGTATCTCAAATTCATTTAAACATTTTTTAAAGATTTATTTATTTATTTACTTGAAAGAGTTACAGAGAAGCAGAGGTAGAGAGAGAGAAAGTTTTCCATTCTCTGGTTCATTCCCTAAATGTCTGCAACAGCCAGAGCTGGGCCAATCCGAAGCCAGGAGCCAGGAGCTTCCAGGTCTCCCACTTGGGTGCAGGGGCCCAAGGACTTGGGTCATCTTCCACTGCTTTCTCTGGACATAGCAAAGAGCTGGATTGGAAGTGGAGCAGCCAAGACTCGAACAGGTGCTCATATGGGATGCCAGCACTGCAGGCAACGGCTTTACCCTGCTACGCCACCGCGCCAGTCCCCTAAACATTTTTTAAAGTCACGAAAAGTTGGGCTGGCGCCGCAGCTCACTAGGCTAATCCTCCGCCTAGCGGCGCCGGCACACCGGGTTCTAGTCCCGGTCGGGGCGCCGGATTCTGTCCCGGTTGCCCCTCTTCCAGGCCAGCCCTCTGCTGTGGCCAGGGAGTGCAGTGGAGGATGGCCCAAGTGCTTGGGCCCTGCACCCCATGGGAGACCAGGAGAAGCACCTGGCTCCTGCCATCGGATCAGCGCGGTGCACCGGCTGCGGCGGCCATTGGAGGATGAACCAACGGCAAAGGAAGACCTTTCTCTCTGTCTCTCTCTCACTGTCCACTCTGCCTGTCCAAAAAAAAAAAAAAAAAAGGTCATGAAAAGTGCATATTATGAAAAACTATGCACAACTTTCAAATTTTTTGCACCAAAATAAACTATCTTTCAATGCAATGTTCCAGGTTTTTTGAAGTATCCTTGAGGATTTTGATTTACATAGGTATTATATAATGATGACTACAACCAATTAATGAGCACATCCTGCACCACTCATGCTTCTGTACATTAGATTATCAAAACTTACTCATTTCATAACTGAAAGTTTGTACCCCGGACCAGCATCTCCCCATCTCCCCCATGCGCCTGCTCCTGGCAAACACTGTGCTGCTCTTTGCTTCTATGAGTTTGACTTTTTGGAGACTCCACATATAAATGAGATCATACAGTATTAGTCTTTCTGTCTGCTTCATCTCGCTTAGCATAATGACCTCCAGGTTCATCCAACTTGTCTTAAATGGCAGGACCCCACTCTTTGTAGATGAGTAATTGTATGTCGGTACCAAATCCTGTTAGGATGGCTGGGATCAGAAAAACAAGAGATAACAAGTGTTGGGCAAGGGCACGGAGAAAAGGGAAACTGCTCTTTCTTGGTGAAAATATAATGGTGTTTCCATAATGGTACAGCCATCGTAGAAAACAGGATGGATCTTGCAATCCCACTTTGGATAGAAAACCAAAGGAGCTGGAGTCACATGGCTTTCTTTTCACAACTTTTTAACAGAAACTGGGGACATACAGGTCTATATTTTTTCCATGTATATAAACTGCATTATTTCCCTTAGGTTTATAGGATGGGATGTAAAACAGGCTTTCACAAAGCTGATTTCTTTCCTCTTAGTCAACATGCTTGCAATTTGGATACCTGCCAATAGATTAGAGGTGGGGCCTTGTGTTATGGCTTTATAGGACAATTGGCTAGGTTTTCCCAGCCAATGTAGATAACTGAGAGACAGCCCACACCCCAGTCAGCCATGATCTTCTTATTTTAAAAAATACTTCAGTTATACCCAAGAACTTCACTCCTAGTTGTTTGGACAAAAGAAATTAAAATACATGTCCATGTAAAAAGTCATATGCAAATGTACATCTCAACATTATTCATAGTAGCCAAGAAGTAAAAACTACCCAAATGTGTATCCACTGATGGACGGGAAAACAAAATGTGGATTATGTGTACAACAGAATAGTATTCAGCAGTGAAAAGAGCTGAAACACCGATATATGCTACAACAAGAATAGTTTGAAGAACATGATGCTAAGTGAAAGAAGCCAGTCTCCAAACACCACATATTGTATGGTTCTGTGTATACGAAATTCCCAAAACAGGCAAATCTGAAGACAGAGAGTAGATCAGGGTTTGCTGTGGATTTGGAGAGGGGTGGGTAACACTGTTAATCTGTATAGGGTTTCTTTTGAGGGTGATGAAAATGTTCTAAAATAGATTGTGATAGTACCTGCACGGCTCTGAATATACTGAAAACAGCTGACTCACACACATTAAATAGATGAAGCATGTGGTATGTGAATTATATCACCATAAAGCTATTAAAAATAGCTAGGTCATAACTCCCCACTCCTTAAGTGTGGACTGGAAGTAACTACTTCCTTTCTGAGAGTACAGTTTAGGAACAAGGGAAAAGAAGAACTTCACAGTGATGGAAGCTGAGAAACTTGGCAGGTGACCAAGGATGACTTGATGTGGTGAGAAGAGCCCTTAACTCTGGGGTCTTCCTCTCCAAAGTCACTACCCCATTGTAATCATAAAATAGCAGACAAATACCAGTTGAAGGCCATTCTACAAAACAGCTGGACACTACTCAAAACTGTCAAGGTCACCAAAAACTAGGGAAGACTAAGAAACTGCCTCAGCCAACAGGAGCTTGAGGAGACATGCTAAGTTAATACATGTGACACCCTAGTTGCGATCCTGGGACAGAAAAAAGAAAGGACATTAGGGGAAACCAAGGAACTCTGAATGAAATATGGACTCTGATAATAATCTATGTCATACTGAGCTTTTAGTTACGACAAATGTATCATATTAATGCAAAATGTTGACATCAGGGGAAACTGGGTGTTATCAAAATTTTTAACTTCAGCTCACATTGACTGGAATTCTCTGTTCCTCAATTTCATTATCTGTAAAATAGGGATAATAATAGGACCAATTTCCTTGGTTTGGGGTGGATTTAAATTATTTAAGCCAATATTTTAGGCTTGAACAGTGGCTGACTAATGGTCAGTCCTCAGGAACTGTCAACCATGGTTATTGCTATAGTTCATACTTTCAAATAGCTTAAAATGAGAATGACCAAGAAAAACATCTGCTCTGTACAACTCTAAGACTCACTGTTGTTCAGAAATCCTGTTATTTCACATTATTTATTAAGTAAATAAATGCCCATTTCAGAGGGAGGCAATGGAATTGAATATGTAGGGGCGTTTTTCTCCTTAAGCCATCTACATGTAAAATAGAAGGAAGTGGAAGAAAGTATATACCCAGGGGGAAAGCACGAATATAAATTCAATACTTTATGCTGAATTCAGAGTTCATGGGGGACAAACAAATGAGGAATTTACTGTTCCCACCCATAGAACCTTATGCCAGAACTACTAAATAATAAAATAAGCTAATTTGTATTATAGTTTTTTTTTTTTTTCACTTTCACAGCCATCCGCAGGAGTAGTAAAATGTAAAACTCACCAGGGAAGAACAGCAGCAAGGAACCTGTAAATACTGTTAGTCGCCAAACCAAAACCCAGTTCATAAATATTATGTATATAAATACAAATGTTAGATGTATAGCCCATTGAGATGTAGAATGTTTGGTTAAGTTTGAATTTCAGGTGAACCACCAATACTTTTCTAATGTAAGTATGCCTCAGATATCATATAGAACATATTTGTACTAAGAAATCGTTTGTTGTTGATCTGAAATTCAAATTTAACTGGGCATCCATGTTTTTATCTGCTAAATCTGGTAACCTTGCTTAAGGATAATTAGGTATTTCATCTTTATAACATTTTCCTTCTAAGATAAGAAGAAGAATCTTCAAAAAAATTAACAGAAGCCCCTGTGAGTGTCTCACATGCTTTCTTAGCAGTAGTTCTGCCTGCCATGGGGAGAATGCTCTCCTTCCATCATGGATCACCAAGCCAAGAAGAAACCCTAGAAGTGACAACTACTTCATCTTCAGAGATGCAGCTTTACGGAATCCCCAGCTTTTTCCACTTGGAGTCAAGAATGAAAATGTTAGCCGGCGCCGCGGCTCACTAGGCTAATCCTCCACCTTGCGGCGCCAGAACACCAGGTTCTAGTCCCGGTCGGGGCGCCGGATTCTGTCCCGGTTGCCCCTCTTCCAGGCCAGCTCTCTGCTATGGCCAGGGAGTGCAGTGGAGGATGGCCCAGGTGCTTGGGCCCTGCACCCCATGGGAGACCAGGAGAAGCACTTGGCTCCTGTCATCGGATCAGCGCGGTGCGCCGGCTGCAGCGTGCCAGCCGCGGTGGCCATTGGAGGGTGAACCAGCTGCAAAGGAAGACCTTTCTCTCTGTCTCTCTCTCTCACTGTCCACTCTGCCTGTCAAAAAAAAAAAAAAAAAAAAGAATGAAAATGTTTTTAGGTAATAATTTAGAGGTTTCAATGAGAATAAAGGAGAAAACGTGAGTGAATAAAGGAGTAAGGAGGGCGTGTGCAGACATAGGAAGAGCGCCTGAGGGAAGAGGAGAGGGCGGCTTAGGCTCTGACGGGAGCTGCTGTGCCTTGCTGGGATGGCCAGAGCTGTGCTCGGGTACCTGGGGTGCCCGAGGTGACAGTCACATCAATTCTCACTGAGCACTAAATGAAAGTGAGTATCCTCCCTGCCTTGCAAAAGAGCCCTTTGCGTTAGGCTGAGCTGAGGCCACTGGAAATGAAGAAGGGGGGAAGTGAAGGAGGAGGAGAGGAAGAGGAGGAGGAAGAAGAAAAAGGAGAAGAATTCTTCCTGGAAGGGAGGGAGAGAGAGCTGGAGGGTGAGAAAGTGGCCTGCTCCTTCTTCATTGGTATCTATCAAGGCAGACTTAATAATGGACAAGCTGGAGTTTGACTTGGGAATTAAACCAGTTTCTCTCTCCCTCTCCCTTACACACACAGACACACACACACACACACTCACCATGATTCGTCTTTACATGTTTGACCCTGCCTCAGTTCACCTCCCTTTGCAACCTCCTTGAACTTGGCCAAGTGGCAAAGGTAAGGAAGAGTTGAGTCACCAAAGATAAAGTGTAATTCCGGTAATCCATCTTTAAACATAAAGACTTAGTTGTATGTTAAATTGTTACCAGACCTAAAGAGTCAGACTTTGAGAAAAGATTCTGAGCTGCTGTATTTCAAGTCACTCAAACAATGAAAAATGGTAATATTTTCCCAGTGGGGATGGGGAAATTCATTTCTATCATGTGTGCCCTTTTAAAAACACACAAATAGAGCAGTTTTAGCAGAAATTTTCCCTCTATATCATGGACACACAGCATAAATGTGGACCTAGTTAGGTGTGTACAAATCAGAACTCCTCCATGAGCCCTGGTCCTCGAAGAGAAAACCTCATATTAGGAAGCAAGGAGGGTGAAAAGCGTTTTTGGAGTTGTTTAATTTAGAAAGAAGGCTGGATAATGGCCAGTAAGTTTCTTGACTTTAAATAAGACCTTGGTGACATGTTTCATTTTGATTCCTGAGATTAATTAATTATGGGAAAAATCTTCGAATTTATTTAAAGGGTCACATGGGAAAAAGCCATCCACCAGCAGGAAGGTCTGGTTCGAGACTGAGGAGGAGTTCCAAGACGGGATGAGTGACACGTGGGAAACCACAAAAAAACACATAGTGGCTAATGTGGTTGTTTTCCAAATTAGAAAAGGAAAATTGTTTTTGAGACCACTGGAGAGATTTTTCAGAACCTTTGTAAACTTTTTTTTTGAAAAGAATGAGATATACACTGAGAAAGGGAAACTTCAGAATTTCTGAGTGTTTTATCTCTGTATCCAAGCACAATGCTTGATCTACGCATACTTTCATTTATTATATTTTATGTAGAATACCATACTTTTATTTATTATATTTTATGTAGAATACAACTGTGGATTGCATTATCAAATATTTAACAGGAGAGAGCAAAGTCAAGGTCATTTTCAAATTCTGGTAAACTCAGAAACTGGAAGTTTAAAAAGTTCAGTGAGGAAGAATCGTAGGCCATTTTTCCAGACTCGAGCATTTGCTAAGATGACTGCAAAAACGAGTGCAGTGCAAGACTCCAAGCCTGAAGAACCCACAGGGCATCCACTGAAACTGAAGATGCAAAAGTGAGGATTTAGTTTCTGTTTTTCTTCTCTCTGTGTGTGAGAATAGTTTCACATACTTAATTTGCTTTTCCATTTTTGGTAAACTACAGAATATTGGGGGAAATTTTCTACCATAAAATACACCCGAAAAACAAACACAGGGAACAGGAAAAAGAAAAAAATAAATAAAACTACAAGCAGAAGACCCCATCCAGAGAGTTACATGCAAGGCTGTCTTCTCTGCAGTCCTCACCCCTCGGCAGTCTGAGGCTTTCTGCAAAGATATTGAAAAAAATGGCAAAGTCACATGTCCGGTCACATACTCATTCTCCTCTCTCAACTTCCCTGTTTGTCTCATGCCTTTTCATATCCTTTGTCAAAGCTATTTTACAACTTCTGAGTATTTTTTAAAAGTCCTATTAATAGCTTCTTCCACAAATTAACTGCTTTTGCTGGAAAACTCTTTAGCTGTGATTTAATGCTCCTATTTTTTTTTCAGACCAGCTCTCTCTTGCCTAATCTGCCTGCAGTTCAAGATTTTGCAGCTTTCTACACACATTGCTTCACATTTTCCTATGAAAAAATTTGGCTTTTTTTTTTTAGAATTGCCATTATGTCAATGTTACTCCTCTTACAGAAAATTCTACTAAAGCCAAATTTATCCCACCAAGAAGCCCCAGTTGAGGTAACAAATCCTCAACTATACAATCTTGTCTGGTCCCAGTAACAATTGTGAGGAAAGTAATTTAATAATTCTCAAAAATCACAAATTAAATAGATGTAGTTTAATTCAAAATCATCAAGTTTTTGATGATAGCACTCAGGTATATTCTGCAATACTTTCTCCTCTGCTTAAAATGGTTCAGTGTAATAATAAATCTGAAAAAAAAAACCTTGTTATTAATAATTACTTTCCAAAGAATTCTATTATATTTGTACCAAGCATAAAACTTTCACTTTTGGGCTTAATAGTAAGGGAAAAGTGGACTTTAGTCCCTTTTCCTAATTTGGGATGAATATTTATTCAGTAGCTACATTTTTTTGGCGCTGTTTCGGGATACAGGTGCAGTTCCTCTCTAGATTTCACATTGTCTGGAATGTTCCATGTTTGGATCCAAAGTATACTCTGTGTTCCACAAATGAGAGGAAGAGCTTGGAGGCCTGAGCTATTTTACAAAAGTAGCTTTCTGTTGTTCTTTTCAGTCAGTGTTCTCCATCTTTTATTTGCATTTTCAAGGTCAGTAGTATAGTGTTTGCCTTGTTTGACCTTGACTATTTTGCTGACTCTTGAAATCAAACATAAGTGTCTGAAAAACTCAGAAACCACCAAAAAGGGAAAAGATCACCAGGGTTTTCTTCCCTTGGGATAAATAAACCCTTTTAACAGCTTGGAATATTTGTCTTCAAAATTTTAGTCAATTTCAAATTATATGAAAGTCTTTTGTCCTACTTTTAAAATAATACTGTGCAGGCTCTTCATTTCAGCTGCCTGGGTGGACACAGTTTTGTTAGCTACTATTTCTCTGAAAAACTCCAGAACTTGATTATGTGAATTTGCAGGCTGCAGGACATTCCCGGAGCAAAAGTCCTTGTCGTGACACAGAGGAGAAAGCATCAGGAGGAGCCAGTCCGCCCCAGCTCACAATACCCCCCCCCCCCACGCACGCTAGGAAACTCACACTGCTTTGGATCTCTGCAGATTTCTGAAGTAACTTAAATAAATTTCACCGTATTAGCCCTTATTCTTGTACATCTCCCACAGTATTTTTGTTTTTGGGTAATTATTGATTTGCAAGTTTTCAGAACCTTCAGTAAGCAGTTAGTAACATGACTGGAAAAAATCAGTGCAGCTGAAGCTTCAGATGGGAAAAAATCTACAAGGCTTTTGGGTGAAATTTAAAACACCAGGCTAAGGACCTGGTATTCTAGGCTTAAAGGATGAGTGATCATTATTAAATATTTCCCAAATACCTTTTTGGTTTGAATAAAATCATAGCAAATATGTATTTCCCCCCAAATATAATAACCAAATAATAGTGGTCAAGGCCAAAGGGGTTATACAAGTATTTAGTGTTTCATAAAAAACAAAAACTTAGTATTTTGTATTATACAAGGATCGCCCTTTTATCACATGATGTTTTTAGGCTCCCCAAATAAGTATTTTTCAACGCTTAATTAACCAATCCTGAAGGCAAACATTTACTTCCTCTCGAAATTAAGCAAGTCTTATTAAAGGACTAAATAAGGTGAAGTATCACAGGATCTCAGCTTTGTTATTTTTTTTTTCTAAGATATAGTGCTCATTTTATGTGAGTGTTGAATGAACATGTTTACAACTTCCAATGGGAAGCAAAATAGTATGTTTTTATTTTTGGTTGTTTTGTGTTTGTTCATCAGTCCCCTGCCTGCTGTTCTGAGTGGCTTCAGGTTGGAAATTTTCTTCAGTTTTCAAAGTGGTAGCACATGCTGCCCTTGCTCTGTTTTTGCTGCTACGTATTCGCTAAACCGTCACACTTGGAATTCCTTGCAAGGATCTAGAAAAAGAGAGGTGGATAATTGTTGCCAAATAGAATGCAATACATTGTAATCATACTTTTATAACTTGTGCGTACATACTCTGATT
The DNA here is from genome assembly GCF_051225735.1 of Oryctolagus cuniculus. Lineage (NCBI taxonomy): Eukaryota > Metazoa > Chordata > Mammalia > Lagomorpha > Leporidae > Oryctolagus > Oryctolagus cuniculus. Next base: position 117,092,070 of record NC_142876.1, on the reverse strand, counting down.
TCCTAATAAATATTACTTGATTTTTCAGGCAACTCATAACAGAAATTCTATTCTCCCACAATACAAAAAAAAGTAATGTCACAAAGGTGAATTCTAAGACACATACTGACAATAAGGAGCCATAAGTACACAGTGGGCAAAAGTCCTAGCAAACTTGAAAAATATTTAACTGAACAATAATGGAGCAATGCCAGATGCTAAAAGTCACTAAAGATAATTTTAATTGTTGTAGATATAATGGTGTTCAATGACAGCTGTTTTGAAACAAAAAGGTTATTTCCTGCAAATTTCAGTAACTTTTCTCCTAAAATAAACTCTCATTGATTGTTAAAATTACCAATTGTCCTCAATGGCAAATGGACACCAAAGTTGGCTAGTAACGAAGTATGGAGTCACCCAACATGTTGATTTGTAAACACTATCTGCAGGAAAAATTAAAAAGACATAATGTAGCCCAGTGTTATTTCTCCCTATGGAGTGATTACAGGGCTCTTATGTAAGAGAAGTTGTTGGAAAAAAAATTCTAAAGCAAAAATGACTTAAGAACTGAATGTTGCAACTTTCCCACTAAGCACAGCTTCCTCTCTCCTTTCCCCTCTCTTTTTTTGGAAATGACAAGAATAAGCTTTTTCAAAAATTGAATTTTGCTAAATTATAAATTTATACTAAGTTGTTAACCAAAAGAGATTATACTTATTAGTAAATAAAGGTGTATTTCATGTGCTGGCCTAAAAGCACTAGCGTAAGCTGCTTTGGATTTGGGTCTATGTATGCATGCATTAATTGATCCATGGTTATAATGTTATAGTTGACGCTTACTAGTCCAGTGCGAGGTCAGTGCTGTGGTGTAGCAGGTAAAGCTGCTGCCTGCAGTGCCGACATCCCATAAGGGCACTGGTTCAGGTCCCAGCTGCTCCACTTCCAATCCAGCTCTCTGCTATGGCCTGGGAAAGCAGTAGAGAAGATGGCCCAAGTCCATGGGCCTCTGCACCCACCTGGGAGACCTGGAACAAGCTCCTGGCTCCTAGCTTCGTATCAGTGCAGCTCCGGCCATTGCGGCCATTTGGGAAGTGAACCAGAGGATGAAAGACCTCTCTCTGCTTATGCCTCTGCCTCTCTATAACTTTGCCTTTCAAATAAACAGATAAATCTTAAAAAAAAATCAAATGCAATTCTTGTTCTTAAAATGTTTTACATTTGTATTGACAGCTATTTAAGGAAAAGTAATGTAGGAAAATAAGGTAAGGAGGGCATGTTTTCTGTTCTCGAGTAAAGAGACAGACATTCCATTCATTCATTACTATATTTTATTGCTTTAATTTTTCTACTTAATAAAACTAAAATACATTCATTACTTTTAACATCATAATGTTCAGAAAAAGAAAAAGAGTTACCTGAATACCACTTTGAAAACATATTTTTTCCAACAATTTTTCTGCACATGAGTAGGCATATATGTATATTTAAACAATAAGAATATAGTGTTTTGTGTAGTTTTTTATAAAATATTTTAGCTATCAATTTACCATTGGTGAGAAAATAATTGAAATTTTTAAAGTGCCCATTGTCCTTGTGTACTACAAGAATTCCTACTATCCTGAGATTTTTAAGAATTTTTTCTTTTCTTTCATTTTATTACTGTGTTGTAGAACCCATGACATTCTATTACATATGCTTACTAGGTAGTACTCCAGTATTTTCTACTTGAATGTTCCTTTTAAGAATACTTGGCTTTAAGCAAAGCATTTGTATAAGACCTTTCATATGTCAAAATAATGTATTAAATCTATGGTTTTAAAGGATTAAAATGTAAGAGAAAAATTCTGTGAGGTTTAATCTTCTCAGACAAGTAACCAAACATGAAAGTAATGTAATATAATCACTAGTGTTTGCCTGTCAAAAGTTTTAGAAGTTAGTTGTTTTTGTTTTGTTCTTTTGTTTGGGATACACTCTAAAATTTATTCTGTGATACCACCACACTGACTTTAAAGCAAATAGATCTGTATTTTTTAAAGACTTATTTATTTATTTATTTATTTGAAAGGCAGAGTAACAGAGAGAGAGACAGAGAGAGAAATCTTCTACCTGTTGGTTCACTCTCCAAACAGCTGCAATGGCCAGAGCGAGTCTGATCCGAAGCCAGGAGCCAGGAGCTTCTTCCAGGTCTCCCACGTGGGTGCAGGGGCCCAAGGACCTGGGCCATCCTCCACTGCTTTCCCAGGCCATAGCAGAGAGCTGGGCAGGAAGTGGAGCAGCCGGGACTCAAACCGGCACCTATTTGGGATGCTGGCACTTCAGGCAGCGGCTTTACCCACTACGCCACAGCGCTGGCCCCAGATCTGTGTGTTCTAACAGGAAAAGACCTTTCCAACTGAGAAATTCACAGAACAATGCGTTTCAAGTAATCTATGCCAAACAGTGATACAAGTTCCTGTGCTAAAGTGTGTATCTATGAAAGTACACATCTTTGCTTCTGTGTGTATAAAAATGCATAGAAAAAACTTTCAAGAAATGCTGAGTCTGAGAAGGGAAGCAGAAGTGAGGATGTGATGAGAGGAAATATGTAAACAGTTCATTCCAGGGATTTCGGTATTCCTTCCAGCAAAAAGGTATTCATGCTTTACTGGGACGGTTACTGTTAACTGGAAGACATTAAGATGACCAGACACCATGTTACCATTTACACTGGCTCTTGAGTACTCTGAATTTCATCATTTCTGTGACCCTGTGATCTCCTCTAAGAACGCTGAAAGCTCCTAGGGAAGGTAAGTGCATTGTGCTTGGCACTGCCCCCGTAGCCCTAGCATCGGTGCCTTGGCACAGTATAGTCCGAAGTGCGTATTTCTTAAACGTATAAAATAATGATCTAGCATGTAACTTAGAAGCCACCAGAGAAGCAAAGCTATTTATCTTTTTGGAAAGGAATCTCCAAAGAATTGTGGATATAAATTTCACTACAAGCTCTCATGATGAAATCATAAAGTGGAAAAGCTGGTGTTTATCCTTGTGCTGGTTAAGAGACAAGTTAGGATTCCCACATTCCACAACAGAGTGCCTGGGTTTGGTGCCCAGCTCTGGTTCTTGACTCCAGCTTCCTGGTAATGCAGACCCTGGGAGGCGGAAGTGGAGTAACTGGGTTCCTGCCACCAAGGTAGAAGACCTGGATTGAATTCTTGGCTCCTGGCTTCAGCCAGGGGGCAGATAGAACCATTGTGAGCATTTGGGGAATGGTGGATAAGTTCTCTCTCCACCTCCATCCTCTCTCTCATAAATAAAGAAATAAGTTAATTTTTTTAAATGTAAATCTATTTTAAAATCTTGGACGTGATTCCATTCCCTGTTCCAGTGTAATTTTATGAGAAGGTCAGCTGAAGTAAAGTTTAACCCTGAAGGGCTGGGAGAACTGAGAGAGAACTGAGAGAGAACTGGGGAGCCCTGCAGTAAGCAGCGTGTCTTTCTGCCGTAGAAGAAAGAACTCTGGGTACTTCACTGAAGACAGCAGCGGATGCAAGGGAGGCATTGTGCAAAGCAGCGTGGAAAATGGTCACGTGGAGCCCAGGTTGCTATTTGCCTTAAACCTAGGTGGATATGGCTTAGCTCAGTGCTGCACCAGGTGCAGGGGTGACTGGTGGTTACCTCCTTCATCGTGAATTATGTCATTTTATTAGTGAATTCCAGAGTGGGAAAGACGCCATGGACATTCACCGAGGGTGACTTCTTTCATCCAGCACACTCATGCTGCACCAAATAGCTTCAGTTGTTCATCCAGGCGGGTGTTATCAGACCCACTCTGAGCCAACCCCAGAAATAGAAGTATGGCCACCTACACGTCAAGTCCTCCATTCTGGAGACCTCTTTTTTTCTCTTTGCTGGCTCTTTCTCCTTCACTTAGGATCATGGGTCAGCTTCTCCCGTCTTAAAGACAAAAATGAGAACAAGCAGATATCTTGTTTAGAAATAGCAGCCCCTTGTAGGATCGATCCTCTTTGCTCCGCAGGAAGAGCACTGTGAAGAGTGTGCGACACGCGGTGTCTGCACTTGGCCAGCACTGCCGGTCATCGGCAATGGCGGAGGGGCCGCTCAGGAGTCAAGCAAGTCAGAGTGTAGTCTTACATCTGTTGTGTCATATCTGTGTGATTCTGGACAACGTCTTTCTGTGCCTTAAAGTACTCACCTGCACTACCATGATGATACCATTACTCAGAGGACTACGGTGAAGATTCAATGACAAGACACCGCCAGTGCCTAGTACGTACACAGCAGGTGCTCACTGAGTGTTGGTGACGGCATAGCCTCTGCTTCCATCTTGTCTTTGACCAGCATCACCAAGCGTATCTTATCTGTGCCACTGACAGTGTTGGCTGCTGTCTTCCCTCGAACGCCATTCTTCCAAGCTGTTCTCATTTCTCTCTGGTCTGCCTCTCTAGTTGCTGCTGCTTCGGTTCTGCTCACACCCCTTAACAGCTCGCGGTCCTCTTGTTCTTCCTGGCCATGGCGTTCCAGTCTCCAGCCACAGAACAACAACTCCACGATGTGCTTCTATCCCGGACCCCTTTCCCAAGCTAAAGGAGTGTGTAGCCAACTGTCCATGGGCATCTTCGCTTGGGTGGCCCCTGCCAACACCTCCTGAACTCTACACATCTCAAACCGAGTCCATCAGTCACTCAAGTTGGAAGCCCAAGGTCAGCTTAGACTCATGCTCTCTGGTGCAAATGTTTTCATGGGAAAAAAAAAAAAAAAGGCGAGGGTGGGGGGGTATCACGGATTGTACTTCCCACGTATCTCTGTACAGATGCATTTCAAATCACCCTTCAGGATGAAAATAATTGAGATTTATCCACTCTCCAACCTGAATGAGATCGCTCGCCTTACTCTGTACCCCGGTAGCAAAGCGTAGTGCCACTTTGATAGCGTTCAACAGTTGTATCCTACTTAACAACGCAAAACAACGAAACTTGTCTGCCTCTTCTACTGTCATCGCCTTAAAGGCAGAGGTCGAGAGGATGTACTCAATGGAGATATTACCAGGCTCAGTAATATTGGAAACAATTTATAAAATAGTAACTCTCTCCCTTGATAATTAAGAGTTAACTACATACAAGGGCTCAAGGGAGCCTTGCCAAGTCCATAAATTACTTGCTGTTTACTGAATACCAACTGTTTTCCCCACATACTGAATCTGTTTGCTGTTTGCATTGCTCACATTTCTTAGTGTAATTGGAATTAAACTTTTTTCGTGAGAAGGAAGAGATTCTTTTGGTAAGATAGCATCTTAAGTGATAACTCTAGAACTCTGGAAGAGGCAACTCTTCTCTTTGTCGATTGGGTCTTGGGCTCTGTAACTCACACAACTGAAAACATTAAAAATCTAGCCTTAGATTTTGAACTGCATTGCAGCCATGATTCCTAAATTTCAAATTGCATAAAAACCTCTTGAGTTGAGGGAGGAAAGGAGGAACCAAGATTGGGAATGATGAGAGGAGAATTTGGCATTATTTGAAATCTTTTAATTTTTATAGGGAAAAAAATCTGTTTATGAATAATTTGTGCAGTTCAGATTAAAACTGAAAACGTCACCTAAGATGCTTCTTAAATTTCAGACTCCTGGGCTCAGCCAAGTGGTTCTCATTAGTGCGGGAATCCTGGATCCCATGTTTCTGGGATTAGAAACAAACAAACAAGTAAACAAGCAGAAAACACAAAACACTAAGTATGTGGTGTGTAGCCAGATTAGAGAACAACTGACTATGGATTCTTAAATGGTAACACTTTTGAATGATCCTGAAAGTTAACAGTTCCAGAGTAAGTACTTCTTTCATAAACAAACAGGCAAAGTAGAAAAAAAAATCGCTTTGAACCAGTCCAAGTAGCTAAAACAGTCACTAGTTTGCCAGAGTTCCTAGATTTATTTTAGAAGTAGTCCAAATTATATCACATTTTCCCCCCTCAGATTGCTTCCCTTCTAGGATGCCAAGTGAATTAAGGCCCTATTGGATATGAGCCATCCTCTAATCTTTAAGACATCACCGATAAACAAGCCAGTCTCCATCCACTGATCCACCTACACATCTTCACTGAATGTGGACCCTAAGCCAGGCACACAAGCACTTTGTGAAGTACTAGAATTTGAGCAGTTCTTCCTGTTTGGAAGAGACTGTTATTTTGAACATAATAGTAATTCAATAAACGTGTGTTGAGTCACTGATTAAATTCAGTGTAGAAAATATTATTATTTGAGCTCTTTTGAAATCTAGAGGAGAACGCCATCAGGAAAGCTGCATTGTGAGAATGAGCAGTAAAGGAAACCCCTCTGGTAGTGGTGGTATTTTGGGATGTCAAACATAAAAACCGTGCTAAAGAATCAGAATGAAAGGTGAACAGCGTGCTGAATTCTTTCTAAACACAAAAGGCAATCTGGACATACTGTAAAACGCACACTGGTCCTAGAAATGGGCTTCCTACGATGTATCACATAATTCTCAACATAATTTCTAAGGGGGAGCCCAAGGGTGTTCCACCCTGGAAAACAATCCATTACAGTATTACAGTATTACAGTAAAAACGAAGTGCTCAACTTCTACCTCAAGATAGTGGACCGGAAGTAGTAAATGCATTGACCGACCCTAAACACTGCTAATCCGCAGGCACTTTCCTACGGATGAGAGAAGTCTCTTCTTTCAGGTGGAAGGAGCGCGGCCAGCTCTTCACCCCTCCTTGTCCTGTCTTCTGCACGGCCATCTGCAGCTGCCCCGGAGTAACAGAGGGACAAGCCCCTGCAGGTGAGAAGAACAGGAGACTGTAAAAACACACTGGTCCTGATCTGGTAAGGGGGAGACGGAAATAATCATTTCTCCTCAGTGTTACTTTCTGTTTTTTATTGACGGATGATTCACATACCATTAAGTCACCCTCTGAAATGTGCACTCCAGGGGCAGGCGTTTGCCTGGCAGTTGAGACGCCCCATGCCACGGTGGAGTGCCTGAGTGAGGTCTGGCTGGCTGCAGCTCCTGATCCCAGCTGGCTGCTCTCGCAGGCCCTGGGAGGCAGCAGTGAGGGCTCAGACGCTGGGTTCCCGCCCTGGACATGGGAGCCGGAATGCACAAGTCAATGGGATTTAGAATATTTAGAAGGCTGGTGATGTAACATAGAAGGTTAAGCTTCTGCCTGCAGCACTGGCGTGCTGGATGCGTGCTGGTTCAAGTCCCGGCTGCTCTAGTTCTGAAAACGCTCCCTCCTAATGGCCTGGGAAAGCAGTTTAGGATGGCCCAAGCCCTTGGCTCCTGCACCCATGTGGGAGACCTGGAAGAAGCTCCTGACCCCTGGCTTCATCTTGGCCCAGCCCAGGTTGTTGCAGCCTTTTGGAGAGTGAACCAGTGGACAGAGGATCTCTCGCTCTCCCTCTCCCTCTCCCTCTCCCTCTCCCTCTCCCTCTCCCTCTCCCTCTCCCTCTCCCTCTCTCTTCTTCTCTCTCTCCCTCCCCCCCTTTCAAATAAATAAATAAATCTCTTTAAAAAATAAAGAATATTTAACAAAGTTGTGCAACCATCACCACTGTCCATTTCTAGGATAAGAGACTATCCTAGAAAGAAACCTTTCCAGAAAGAAACTCTGTACCCATTACTAGTTATTCCCTACTTTCTCTGCCTCCAGCTCCAGCCACCGCGAACCTATTTCCTGTCTATGAGTGTTCGTATTCAGGACATTTCATATCAGTGGAGCCCTGTACTATGTGGTCTTTTGTTTCCGGCTTCTTGGCTTGGCCTTGTTGTGGCATATGCCAGTGCTCCCTTCCTTTCCAGGGCTGGAGAACATTCTGCCGTAGACCCCATGTTGTTTATTCACTCATCGGTCGATGGAGGTTGGGTTGTTCCCCTTTTTGGTCCATTATGAAGAGTGCTGCTATTACCACCGTAGGCAGTGTCTGACCTTTTTCAAGACACTTTCAGCATTTCTGTGATTTCAAAAAATACTTTAAAAGAAAAGCTGTTATTTGCATACACAGCTAACCTGTGATTTCTTTTTCTTTCTCTGTTTTGTTATTCCCCTTTGATTCAGGTATCCTTTCATTGTTTGGTTGCCTTGAATTTCGTTGCCCATCTATTAATTAAGTTGTTATTGATTTTGTGGCTCATAAATGCTTTTTTATACAACACTGCAGACTTTTTTTTTTTTTTTTTTTTTTTTGACAGGCAGAGTGGATAGTGAGAGAGAGAGACAGAGAGAAAGGTCTTCCTTTTGCCATTGGTTCACCCTCCAATGGCCGCCGCGGCCAGTGCACAGTGCTGATCCGAAGGCAGGAGCCAGGTACTTATCCTGGTCTCCCATGGGGTGCAGGGCCCAAGCACTTGGGCCATCCTCCACTGCACTCCCGGGCCACAGCAGAGAGCTGGCCTGGAAGAGGGGCAACCGGGACAGAATCCGGTGCCCCAACCGGGACTAGAACCCGGTGTGCCGGCGCCACAAGGCGGAGGATTAGCCTGTTGAGCCATGGCGCCAGCCAACTGCAGACTTTCAGTATGCAATATGATAGTTTTTTTTTTTTTAAGTTTTGGGAAGTGTCTGGAGGTACTCTAGGAATATATTATTGAAAAATCACAGTGAGAATTATGTTTTATATGGCTTGACTAAGAAAAGAATGCCATAAATGCTAATAATTTTTTCTATAATAAATTACAAGCAAAAAATTAAAAAATAAGTTGCATTATGTAGGCCATGATAATTTTACTTGGTGGAAGAACAGTAAAAGAAAAAAAACTGAATTTATCTTCTTAAATCATTTTATTTTTAAAACTCTTTATCGAATCGCACTGGAAGAGAGTCAGCTTCTTACTGCTGCAGGGATCTGTGCGCCTAATAGAAGGTGCCCAGAAACTGATCTGGGGAAAACTGACCTGCCGCTATTTTACTGAGAGAAGAAACGAATGTTACAGGAGATTATAATCAGGAGAAGACTTTGGGAGGGAAATGTCCATGTCACAGTGGCAGGAAGAAACGCTGCCAGAACATTTTGTCAGTACACAAAGTATTACTCCTCAGTGACGCAGCTCATCTCCCTAACGCTCTCCCCGCCTCTCCTCTCTACTGTACAAAAGTTTCCAAACAGATACGTGCAACTCATGACCAACCCCCAGCTACCTAAACATTCAAAACATTTCAACTCCAGTGGAAACGTAAAACCAGGCTCTGCCCCACGCCAAAGCATCAGCCCTGGAACGGGCTCCGAATGTCACAGCCCAGGTGTGTAAAGACAGCTCTGCAGGTGGCCACGCGAGGCGGCATCCTGCAGATGTGAGCTGAAGCCGTTCTGATGGCCACCGCTGCAAGAAATCTGCTGGCAGCTGGGCTCACATTCCTCCTCTTTGGGCATGCGAAAGGAAAATCTCTTCTACGAAGGGAAATGGCATTATGGAGGAGGCGCAGCGGCGACACCCCATCTGAAATCCCTGTACCGGGAAGCCCCGGTCTTAGCTTTAGTCTCAAACAGAAATGATGTATCAGCGGTAGCTGTTCCCTGAAGCCAGAGCAAAGTTGGCACACGGGGCCAAGTGTTCAGGACAAAATTACGTCTCTAGAAAAAGCAAGGCATGTGGCTGCCTAGGGAAGGCTCAGATCAGAAGCTGAAGGAGCTGGCCCTGCAGACAGCACTTAAGGCCCCCCAGATCCGAATCCAGTGCCTAGGTGTGATACACGGCTGTGGCTGCCGACTCCAGCTTCCTGCTGACGCAAGCCCAGGGAGGCAGCCATGATGGCTCGAGGAATTGGATCATTGCCAGCGTTGTGGGAGACCTGCATTGAGTTCTTGGTTCCCAGCTTCAGCCTAGCCCAGTCCTAGCCATTGTGGGTATTTGGAGAGTAAACCAGCAAGTGGGAGCTCGCTCTCTCTCTCTCTCTGCTCCCTCCCAGATTAAAAGAAAGAATCAGAAACAGGATGAGGATTTACATAAATGAATATTAATTTTATAGACTTAAAAGGTAAAAATACAACTTGTAATAGTGACTGAATCTATGACATTACTATTGTTTCCATAATTAAGCTGTGTGAACAGCCTGGTGCTAGCCATTAGCTGCTTTAAGGTGTGTGATACTAGGGTTGAAGTCCCTGCCTGCGTGGAGTTTATAATCTGGTGTTGGGAGACAGACAATAGACAAGTACAAGCTAAAAATAAAGTTTCAGGGCTCAGGCAGTCAAGGTGCTGCTTTGGGAGGCTTGCATCCCGTATCAGAGTCCCCGAGTTGAAACCTCAGCTCCGCTCCAATTCCAGGTTCCTGCTAACGTGCATCCCCGGAAGCAGCTTGGGTCCCTGCCACCCATGTGGGAGACCTGAGTTGAATTTCCAGCACCCTGGCATTGGCCTGGCCCAGCCCTAGCTGGACGGGAGAATGATACATCTCACTCTCCCTTTCAAATTTAATGAATTAATTAAAACTTTATATAGGGGCAGGTGTTTGGTCCGGCAGTTAACTTGCCACTTGGGACACCCGCATCCCATATCAGAGTGTTAGTCTCGAGTTCTGGCTCCTCCACTTTCTCGCTAACGCACGTCCTGGGAGACGGCAGAGGACAGCTCAAGTGCGTGGGCCCTGCCTGTCACGTTGGAGACCTGGATGGAAGTCCAGGCTCCAGGCTTCAGCCTGACCCAGACCTTGCTGTAGTGAGCACTTTAGGAGTGAACCTGCAAAAAGAAGATATGTCTCTGTCTCTTTCAATAAAATGAGAATCAGAGAAATAAAAATTTACATACTATTTCTGGTAATGATAAGCGATACAATGAACACAAGCTACAGAATAAAGAATGACGGTGATGGAAGACTCCTGAGGAGATCACATTTGACTCTCCTCCTTTATGGTAGGCTTGAGCTTACATGTTAAGCACTCAACAAACATCAATTTTCCACCTATTTGGTTTAAGGCGTCGCAGTGCAGTAAGTCCTGGGTGTAAAAAGCTGAATAAGCCACGGGTTCTGTGGTCAGTCAGGCTCAGTCTTGCCTCGTCATTCAGTGTGCTCACAGCTTAGTAAGGCAGAGAAACAGAGCCACCTCCCCGGGAGTTCGTCCCGAAGGTGCTCTGGAGACAGACACACAGCAGATCGGGAAGGAGGAGGGCCGTGCTGTGCTTCCGAGTCTTTTCCGGTTACCAGCGCGCAGTATTTACTTGTAGAGCACAGATGGGGGGTGAAGGAGGGCAGAAGAAGGGACTGCCCTCCAGACTTCTGCCAAGCCGTGCCCCACCCAGTACCCCTGCGGCTTAGGGGACCAGCATCTGCTTAGTCTGTTCTTGGCGCAGGGACGCGGGTTTTTGTTTGTTTGCTTTGGTTTTTTCTTCCTTTCTTTCTTTTTTTCCCCCCTTGTGAATGAAACTGCCCTACCTACTTTTCCCAAATCCAGGTTCCGTGCCCGTTTCGGAGCATGTTTATGTCTTCAAGGTCCCCTGGAACACCAGAGGGTACAGCGCGTACACAAAGCTCCTCTCTCTCAGCAGTGAATGCATTTTAGAACTCGCCAGTGATGGGCGTTACGAGTTGAAAATATTTTAGTAGAGAATTTTGCTGATAAATCCAAAATCTCTCAGAACATCTCATTCTCACCAATTCTTCCACATGAGCATAAGAAGATTTTAAAACAGTTGCTAAGTTTTGGGTTTCCTTTTTTAAGATTTATTTATTTATTTGAAAGTCAGAGTTACATAGAGGAGAGGCAGAGAAAGAGAGAGTCCTCCAGCCAATGGTTCACTCCCCAGTTGGCTGTAACGGCCGGAGCTGTGCCAATCTGAAGCCAGGAGCTTCTTTGGAAGTGGAGCAGCCGGGACTCAAACCGGCGCCCATATGGGATGCCGGTGCTTCAAGCCCGGGGATTATCCCGCTGTGCCACAGCGCCAGCCCCACAGTTGCTAAGTTTTATGATGAAATGCATTGTCTGGGACTGACTGGCTTCAGAATCACAGAGGAGGGAGGGTAAGGGTGAGGACACAGAGGCAACAAGATGGGGCATCAGCTGAAACCGGGTTGTGAGTGCTCAGTGGGGGTCACCGAACTCTTCTGTCTATTTTGATACATGTGCAATGTTTTCCATAATAAAAAGTTTTTGATCTTGTGTTTTAGTTTTGTAGGACGAAACCCAGGATTTTTATAAGATAATCCACACAGGTGTCATATGAAAAGCGTTCTCATACCGAAATCTGGGATCCATAGTTATTTCAAAATATTCTCATTAGACTAGTGATTTTTAAAGTATATTCATTTGCTTATTTTATTTGAGAGGCAAAGTTCACCCTCCAAAAGCCTTCACTGGCTGGATCTGGAGCTAGACCAAGGTGCAGCTGGAAGCCGGAAACTCAATCCAGGTCTCCCTTACGGGTGGAAGGGCCCAACCACCTGAGCCATCGCGGCTGCCTCCCAGGGCGTGTGTTAGCAGGACGCCGGACTCTAGACCACAGCCAGCACTCAGACTTGGGCATTCGGATACGGGAGATGGTTGTCTCAACTGCCGGGCCAGATGTCTGTGTCACGCTCATGGTGTTTTACACACGAGAAAGAGAGAGGGAATGTTCATGTTGTAGACTGATTAACTAAATAGGAAACATGTAAAGAAAAAAAAAAACCTTCCATTGAGAATCTAAGTCGTGTTTTAATGCTGAGTGAGTCTCAGAAAAAATCATTCTCCTTGCTTTCACCCAGCTGATAAAGAGTATTGAGTACCTACTAGGAGCCTGGTGTAACACTTTCTCATGTTGCCTCAATGATGACATTGAGAATATATTACATTTCCATTTTGTAAGTGAAAATGCTAAGCCTCAGACAGGTTGATTGTCCTGCCCCAGGTCACAATGAGCAGAGAGGGCGGGGCTCTTTCTATTACATGAGAACTTAATTAGAACAAAACTCTTACAAGGGAAGTCAAGTCAGGGAGATGCACCTGCATAGCAATCCTGAGCTCTCTTCTTCCTAACTTCTGCTCACTCCTTTCCCTGCCTCTTGATACTTAGAGGTTCATCAGGTGCACAAAGTCAATTTTTAGGGGGAAAAGTGGAGGAAAACAATTAGGGAAACTGTATCTATTTTTTATTCCCTGAAAATCAAGTGTTTTGAACCTTTAAAATGTGTTTTCAAACATTAAAACATGCTAATTAAATAGTCTAAAACTTTGAAATCCCACATAGAGCCGGCGCCGCGGCTCACTAGGCTAATCCTCCGCCTTGCAGCACCAGCACACCGGGTTCTAGTCCCGGTCGGGGCACCGGATTCTGTCCCGGTTGCCCCTCTTCCAGGCCAGCTCTCTGCTGTGGCCAAGGAGTGCAGTGGAGGATGGCCCAAGTACTTGGACCCTGCACCCCATGGGAGACCAGGAGAAGTACCTGGCTCCTGCCATCGGATCAGCGCGGTGCGCCGGCTGCAGCGCGCCTGCTGCAGCGCACCGGCCGTAGCAGTCATTGGAGAGTGAACCAATGGCAAAAGGAAGACCTTCCTCTCTGTCTCTCTTTCTCACTCTCTCACTGTCCACTCTGCCTGTGAAAAAAAAAAAAAAAGAAATCCCACATAGAATTTCCTTGGAATTACATATCTTTAATGTTATAGATGTTGACAAATTAACAAAAGTAAAATGAAATGCTTTCCAAAAAGATGAGGAAAAGAAAAGTAGGGCGTTACTTCAATCAGAGCTGCCGGAAAGAGTTTCATAGAAGAAATGGACTTAAAATTATGTATTTTTTTATAATTTTTCCAAATTACCTAAAAGCAAGCTCTAAGTTGGCAAAAACACAATTATTTTTTAAAAGATTTATAGTTTACTTGAAACATGGAATGACAGAGAAAGAAGGAGAGACAGAGAGAGAGAGAGAGATCTTCAATCCACTTGTTCATTCCCCAAATGTTTAAAAAAGCCAGGCCTGCGCTGGGCGAAGCCAAGAGCCCAGAACTCCACCTTAGTCTTCCAAGTGTGTGGCACAGCCATCTTCCACTGCCTTCCAAGGCACACGGGCAGGAAGCTGGATAAAAAGTTAATAGCCAGGACTTAAAATGCCATTCTGAAGTGAGATGCCAGTCACAAGAACAACTTAATCTGCTGAGCCACAACACCAGCCCTAGAAAGAACAAAAAATTAATTTGGTTATATTCTTCGTATTTTTAAAAACTATTACATCACTATATTATATTCCAAATGTAGTAATCAAAATTAATACTTTTATTAATATATTACAGATTTTAAAAAAGATGTATGGACAACCATTCAAAACAGAACTAGAATGTTGAATTAAGCAGAGAGGTGTAGAGACAAGATTAAGCAATTTGAAGTTCGTAGAATTGTCACAAGCTTGGCTTGGCTGAAACAAATGGGCAAGTCATTTGGTGAAGGGCAAGATTAGAAGGAACACAACAGAGAATGGAGGAGAAACGGGCTTTAACAACATTCAAAGTCAAACTGAGAGTCTGCAGGTAGAATGTCAGCTAGATTTAGAAATCACAAGTGGTAACATATTGGAGTCATTCAAAAGGCAGATGCATGTGTGTGTGTGTGTGTGTGTACGCGTGCATGTGTGCATTTAACCTGTCCAACATGTTGAACTGGTTATGATGTTTTACATTTGAAATTAAGACCTTCTGAACATCCTAGGAATTTGTAGTGTCTGGTGGTAGATAAACGACATCTCAGATAAAGCAAGAGCACCTGTCAGAGCCATGGTGGTCCACAACTGCTGTGAACCAGGGGCCCAGGGGGTGGCTGGAACTGTAGCTCAGGAGTTTTCCTAAGCTTAGTCGGCAACATGGTTATACTGCACAAGTAATGATGTCACCCTGTTTGCCAAACCTTTGGAAAAGGCTTTGTGATGATTTAAAATTTCCCCAAAAGTAATAGAATATCGTCCTTCAACACCTGAGGTCTGTTGAGTGGAGCTACTTCCAATAGAGCTGAAGGAAAATGGAAATCACTGTAGGTATGGTCAACTCCCTGTACTAGACCTATTTGAGTACTTCCTTTTCAAGAGAACAGCGTATGCAATTATGAGCCTGGGAACAAAGTTCCCCACCTCAAAAGAAAAGGAAAATGTATCTGTAAATCTTAAATGAACATTAACCAAGGAAAACAAACAAACAAATAAAAAGTGCTATAGGACCCAACAGCAGCATGTAGAACGAGTCCTTATGGTTAGGAAAACTGAAACAGGCACAACTTTTGTCTCCCAAAACTCCATGTGGATCATCTTGCCGGTGTTCACTGTTACAGGGTGGAGACAATGTACTGTTTATCATTTTATCTCCAGCACTTAGCAGAGGGCCTGGCACAAAATAAGCACTCAATAAATGTTTGCAGAATGAAAGAATTCTACAACCACAGGTGGTTTGTTGTTTGTTTTTTTTTTTTAAGATTTATTTATTTATTTATTTATTTGAAAGGTAGAGTTACAGAGAGAAGGAGATACACACAGAGAGAAAGAGAGACATCTTTCATCCACTGGCTCACTCCCCAAATGTCCTCAGTGGCTAGAGCTGGGCCAAGTTGAAGCCAGGAGCCTGGAGCTTCTTCCAGGTCTCCCAAATGGGTGCAGGGGCCCAGGAACTTGGACCATCTTCCGCTGCTTTCCCAGGCACATTAGCAGGAGCCAAATTGGAAGTGGAGCAGCCAGGACTCAAACTGGCACTCATATGGGATTCTGGCACTGCAGGCCGTGCCTTAACCCTTTGTGCCACAGTGCTGGCCCAACAACTGCAGTTTATACAGTGTCCAACTTTTACAAATGTGGCCCAAAGCAAGAAATACATGAATACATTTTATACCAACTTCTGACACAAACACACACACATAGAGGCAACACAAAGTTGTTCAAGAAAGTTACTTTAATAAAGAAGGTACATTCCCATGGTTTCTCTCCTCTTCTGTTCTTTTTACTTGACTTTAAAAATATATCTTACAGCCTATTAAACTGATTTCATAACCCACTAGGGGGTCCAGGCCAGTAGTTTAAAAAATAAATGTATATGTTACTTATTACATCTATAGGCTTCACTAAGCATAGACCACTTTCAAAATCATACAATTTTAAATCGACAGTGAAGTTTAGAAAATACTTGACTCAACTCTAATGTTTTGTACCACTTATGAATTCACTGTGGAGGGATTCCCCTTAGTCGCTGTTGCTGAATTACGGGAATTCCCCCACCAAAACCAGATTTGCCTTTAACTCACATACATAAAGTTTAACTTAAGCTGGATTGAAGACCTAAGTGTAAGAGCTAAGGCTATAGAACTCCTAGAAGAAAACTTAGGAGAAAATGTTATGCCTTTGGATTAGTCATTGATATGCCATCAAAAGGAAAAAATCCCAGATAATTGGACTTCATCAAAGCTAATCACTCTTGTGCTCCAAATGATAAATGAAAATAAAAAGATAACTTACAGCATGGGAGAAAATATTTGCAAATAATGTATCTAAAGTAGAAGTTTAATAAGTTTAAATAAGTTACAATTTAGCAATAAGAAGACAAATGACCCAATTTAAGAATGTTCAAAGGACCAGCACTGTGGCACAGTGGGTTAAACTGCTTCCTGAGTGCCAGCATCCCCCATGGGCCTGGTTCAAGTCCCAGTGGCTCCACTTCTGATTTTGGCTCCTGGCTTCCACCTGGCCCAGTCCAGGTTGTTGCTGCCATTTGGGGAGTGAGTCAGCAGATGGAAGATCTCTGTCTCTCACTGTAACTCTGCCTATCAAATAAATAAATAAAATTTTTTTCAAAAAATGGCCAAAGGATTTGAGTATCATTTTCTTCCAAGAGGATGCACAAATGGCCAGTAAGCACATGAGAAGATGTTCTATATAATTAGTCACTAGGGAAACGCAAATCAAACCATGAAATATCACTTCATACCCATTAGGTTGGCTAAAATAAATAAGACAATAACAAGTGCTGACAGAGAAGTGATGACACTGAAATCCTCACGCAATGCTGGTAGTAACAGAAAATATTGCAGCTACTTTGGAAAACAGACTGACAGTTCCTCAAAAACAGTTACCACGTGATCCAGCAATCCTGCCCCTAGGTGTATACCCAGGAAAAATGAGAGTACAAGCTATGTCCACCAATAATGTGCACAGCAGCCGCATTCTAATAGCCAAAAAGTAGAACCAACTTCAAATATTCATCCACTGATGGAAACATAAATATGGTGGATTCCGTACAATGGCATATTGCTTGGCCGTAAAAATGAATGACATACTGATACAAGAACCTCCACCGCTCTGTGGTAAGTCAAAGAAGCCAGCCACAGACCTCATATTGGATGGGTCCATTTCTATGAGAGGCCCAGGCTCAGATAGTTAGTGATTACCTGGCGTTGTGGGGGTGACTGTTAGTGGGGAAGACGTTTCTTGCTGGCATAATGAAAATGTGCTAAACCAGATTATGATGATGGTCAGGGGCGGGGTGTGGGGGGATGCCTGGGTGTGGCGTGAGCCCACCTAACCCACAGGCCCCAGCGCGGGGTGGTCTTTGCAGTCCCAGGGAGCTGTGCCTCCGTCCTGTCGCCAGGGCGTGGGGAGGAAGGGCAGGGCTGTTGACTCAAGCTCCGAACCTTCTCCCCAGCAGCGCTCAGCCTCACAAACATTCGCTGCAAGCTGCCGACGAGGACTTCCTGCGCCTCCGGGAAGAGACCTCGCATCCCCAGCGAATGAAGGTGTTCCGGGCAGGGGCGCCTCCTCGACCCGCTTGGTGGAGGCAGGGGCTGTGTCCCTCCAGGCCGCCCCGAGGAGGGCCGGGCCTGGCGACTCAACGGGTCTGCAAAGGCCAAGGGCGCCGCGGGTTTCGGAACGCGCGCCCGTCAGCTCCGCGGGTCGCTCCGGGCGCCGCGCGCCGCAGCAGGCGAAGCTGCCCGGCCCCCGCCGCCCAACCGCTTCCCAAACCCACGCCCGCGTCCCCTTCCCGCCCCCACCCCACGTGTCCGGGCCCGCGCTGCCAGAAACACGGCTCGAGAATCTAAGAAATTCTGTTAATGAGTTCAAGAATGACTTTTAATGATTAAAACTTTGGCCACTCCGTGAATAACGATGTAAATTACAAATGCAAGGGAGGGCGGCTGAACGCGCGGGGCTCCAGCGGGTCCTGCGGTCAGCCAGGTGACCCCAAATATGCTTTAACTGATTTGGAAGCACAGCTTGCCCCGGACGCCGGCACCTCCCCGGCTTCGGGTCCCTTCCTCTGTGAAATGGGACCATTTCTGGGCCGCCTCCCAGCGGCCGTTGTGAGGAGCGGACGGGACCGGGCAGTCGGCGCCGAGAGGGGCTCGAGTCCCGGCACCGCCGCCTCCGACCCTACCACCGTGCGCGGGCGGCAGCGCCCAGCCCCGGCCGCTCCCCCGGCCGCGCGCCGCCGCCCCCGCCCCGGGCCCGCCCCCGCTCCGGGCCCCGGTCCCGCTCGGCCGCGGGCAGGCGGGGCCCACCGCGCTCGGGGCCCGAGTCCGAGCGGGAGCCGCCGCCTGGGGCGCTCGGGTCAGCCACCGGGGACACCGCAGCGGGCGCCACGCCGCCGCCCCAGGTCAGAGTCGGGTGCCCGGCGGCGGCGCCCGGGGCCACGCGGCCCGCGGGGCGGGAGGACGCGGAGGGACCGAGCGCGCGAAGCCGGCGCGGCAGAGGGGTCGCGCGGGTCGCCGGGGGCCGGGACGGAGGGGAGAGGGCGGAAGGGATTTGGCGGAGGGGAACCCGGGCTGACCAGGGCTTGTGGCCCGAGAGGATCGGAGCCGACGGGGTCGCGGGCGACAGGGTGATGGGGGCTTGTGCTGAGGGTCGCGTCCCGCGTGGAGCAGAACTTGGGTGCAGGGCAGGGGCCGCGCGTGAGGCGCGGACGGTCCCGGCGCGAGCCCGGGGGCGCGGGCTCCTGGGACGGACCCCGGCGGAGGGAACTTCGGGGCAGGGCGTGCGGGACTCAAGAGGAGCCAGTCAGGGAGGTCGCGTCCGGTCCCCGGAACTCAGGCGGCGAGCGCCGCGCGCGGATCCTGGTGACAGCTCGGTGCCGCCCCGCCTGCGGTGCGCCGAGGCGCGGAGCGGGCCCCGTGCCAGCCGAGGGGCGCCGGCGTGGGCCGGTGGCTCGGGGCTCGCGGGCCGGAGCGCGCCGGTGCCCAGGTGCAGGGAGGGCAGAGCCCCGCGTGGCGGGCTGCGCGCGCGCCGGGCGCTCCATCCTCGGCCGCCGGGGCGCCCGGAGGCGGCGCGGGCTGCCCGGAACGCGGTGGCCCCGGCGTGGGGGCGGCGGCCGGCGGGCGGGCGGGCGGGCGTGTAGCCGTGGTCCTTTATGCCTCGGTATGTGGGGAGGAGCCTAAGGTGAGGAGGCAGAAACTGGGAGTAGCCGGGCCGCTGCTTTTATATAAGGTCAGCCGTAGGTGAGGAGAGGGCCTCCGCCGGGGATCCGAAGGCTGCGCCGCTGGGCTCCTCCTGTCGCCTCCCCCCGCCGAGGTGAGTCGCCTCGCTGCGTGGCCCCTCGGTGGCGTCCTGGGCGATGCGCCCCAGATTCGCAGGACGTGTGGCCGGCCCTTCAGTTCGCGTGGCGTGCTCGGGGTTGACCCTGAGAACCTCATTCCGTCAGATCTGAGGCTGATGGGTGCGGGGGGGAAATAGTGTCTTATTTTAGGAAAAATGCTAAGTTTTTGAGCAAGCTGGGCGCGTATCTTGAAGAACTCAAGTTGTTCTTCCAAGACTAGGGACAGATGCGATGAGTTCGGGTGGAGGATCATTTGCAAGCTAAGCCAGACGACGTGATGGAGCTGGGTCCTATGATTCCTGTGGCTCGAACTCTTGATTTTGAAGTGCATTATTTTCGCCGTCACTTTTTTTTTAATCATTCCCAAACCCATTGGCCAGGGGGTGGTTGAGAGCAGTGGATGCCCCTCTCTCGGGGAAGAGCTGGGCCGAGCCCGCCGCGTCTCAGGTGCGGTGCGCGGCCTCCCACCTGCCACGGGAGGCAGGAGCAGCGCGAGGCGCCCCGTGGCGTGGGGCTGACCCACGTCCACTGCGGCTGCCTGCCCAGCACGTGCCTTGCCGGCCTTCTCAGAGGGGGACAGAAGCGCCCAGAGGGGCTACCAGTGCGCGCTGGAGGTGGTCTTTCAAAGGAGTGGGCTTGAGGCTTTAAAGCGATGTTGGATGTTTCCAATCAGATCTCCTCTGGGGTTCAGTACAGTTATCAGTCATTTGATATTCGTGTTCATTTTAATATATTTAACTTTAATCAGCTCAAAAGGAAGTATGTTACAAAATCGCCCATTTTTACTTTGCGTCTTTTTCCTTGATTTGAATTATGTGACATTCTATATGTAACTTGCTGATACTTATGGCTTAAACTAAAAGCTCTTATAGTCAACTGGTGGCAACTCAGGCTATTGCCACTTGCCATAAGGGGAAAAAGAACATTGATGAGGCTTTTTAAGTCAAAAATTTGCTCATAAAAAAAGTTTGTTTCCAGCTCTTAGGATTAACTGCTGTAAAACCATGGCTCCAATGAAGTATAACTTTTTGGAGAATTCCCAAAAAATTTTTAGTTGAAACTAAAATATCCAACAACTAAAATGTAAATATTACCATCATGTTCATTATTGAACAAGAATATTTTGAAAATATTTTCGTGACTGCTATTTTTAATAATTAAACAATTTTCTTTGAAGGGACTAGTTTTCTTAATGTTCATCTCTTTATATGTTTCAAAACTACTTTTTTTAAAAAACAATTCTAGAGTACATTTAAAAAATCACTATTCAAAATCCCTGTGACATTTGCAACTTATAGGAGAAAAATGTGTGACTTTTAGTAATAGATGATTGATCATAGTTAATGATTTTGAATCAGTAAATTATATAAATATAAGCAAATAGTTATTTTCTGTCTTTTATAAAGCTCTCTGGAAAGAAGATTGTTTGCGGCCAACTAATTACCGAACTAGTTATATGTGTGGCATGAAAACATACACGAATATTAAAAATACACTTCATTTAGTTTTCAAATTGCAAAATAGTTGTTAATGACAGGAGACATTTATGCAATTGGAAAAATATGTTAAAATCATATTTTTAGAATGTTTTATAAATCTTGGCCCATATTTTCACTTGTTTCATAAAGCTGTATATATCCAAAGCACAGGACAGAAAATGTTGATCATTCTAATATGTGGGTGTCTTTCTGCTGAATTCATTGTTACTTGAACTTGGAAATATGTGTCATAAGGTGTGGCAAATGTGCTGGACGAAGTTTTTGGCTTCATAGGATTCCACTAAGTAAATATTAGTTGTAGCAGACTTTTAAAAAGTCGCTAATCAAGAAAGCCTGATTGAAGGCGCTAGTCTGTGAGTGCAAACACATGCCCCCCCCCCCCCCAGATTGTCAGTCAATTTCTACCAGGTTTTTAAATTTCTCCTGGTAGATTTCCCTGTTAGCTATTTAACCCTGAAAATGATGTAATGGGTGGTGTTTTTGAACTGATCTAATTTGACTCCACAGAAGAACAGTAATATCTGTCATTAACCGTCTTGCATGCATAGATACACCCAGCTTATCATATGTGAATTAGCTATTTCATAGTGAATGAGATTAGAAAATTTTAAATTTAAAATTATGTGAAATCTTCTTAGAGTTTCTTATTTGCTATTTGTACTTTCTCACAATATAGCGACTGATTTGGGGGAGTAATAATAGTAAATGGTTTTTAAAACTATTATTTAATAAAAATGTCATTTTAACTTTTATTTACCTAAGATGCTTAAGTAGGTACTTGGAAGGAAATCTATTCAGATACAGTAGGCTGTAGTTTGGGGAAAACGTTTGTAGGTGTTGAGATAAACATCTATCACTGGCACTTATGGGGGGTCTTCAAAAACTTCATGGAAAATGAAATTAAAAAATACATTTATTTTGGTGCAAAACAGTTGAAATTCATGCATAGTTTTCTCATAACACGCATTTTCCAAGAATCTTCTGAAGATACTTCATATGCTTATTTAAAAAACAAGTTTATGTGTTCTTAATGTTTCGCTTCAATGGTAAATACACATACAGATTTTAATGCTGAGTATTTAATTCAGTGTAGGAATACTTAGTTTTCAAGTGTTTCAGTTCTTACAGCAGGGACGAGTCCTTTATCCCTCCTAACTCCGTATCCTCACCTGTGGAATGGAAAGAGTATTGAAGTTCTTATTCTTTGCTTTTGTGTGAGTGGATGATTTGAGGACTTCCATCAGCAAACCTGTATAACTTCAATGATGTGGCCTTGACCCTGAAGTTAACTGAACTTTGAGAAGAGAACATTCACGGGTATCTGCGCCATAGCTAACTCTTAGAAATGTTACCAGTTCATCCTTACTGCTACCTTTGAAATTACTAAGAATGAAGATGATGCTTGTCACATGGTGATCGATTCATAAAATTTTGCTGAAACTGTTTCACCATTATTCAACTTGAAACTGTGTAATCCGTGATAACTTTGGACAACAATCAGTCTAATAGCTACTTTTATTCTGACCGTGAGGCGTGTGTAGGCATGCAGACCTTCTGGGGTGGGTACTGCACGTCTAATATGTCCAGAAGGTGCAGATCGTGCTTTTGGTTGATAAAATCCTGTTCCTGTGTTTTCCTGTGGGGCACCCTGTGAGTCCTTGATGTACATGATCCAGGAGTGAGCTTGTTGTCTAGCGAGGCCTGTGATCCTTCAATGAGAAGACAGTTCAGTAGCATAAACTAGAAGACTAAACAATGACTTGTGCATGCTGTTAAAATTCGGTCTCTTTCAAACAAGCTGTAATCAAAAAATAGTCTTTGGGTGGCTTGATAAGATAATACACCTGCTAATCCCCCCATTTACTAGTAGGGATTAATTAGATAAGCATATAATTAACGATGCACCATCTAAATAACAGATTTTACATTCTCCTTATGAAGCATTAATGATATAATACTAGGGTACTGAAAAACATTCATGGAAAATGGAATTAAAGGATAAGTTTATTTGGGTGAAAAAAAATCTTAGAGTTTACATGTAGTTTTTTCATAATATGCGTTTTAATGGACATTTTGTAGCCCTTTCCTATGCATGGATTTCAAAACCATTTGCACCAAAATACCTTTTTAATTTCATTTCCCACAAACTTGTGAGGTAAGCTTGTGCTGTGAAGTCTGTCGCACGCAGGAGTAAGGAAGGGACTTGGGCTGAGTGTGTCATACAGGAGGCCTGTCTGAAGGGGCACTTTGATGATCCGGAAGAGCTACAATGAGGTTGAAAATGATGCCCTGTGCCAGGGCTGGGGATGGGGGAGGACTGCTCCTACCCTCTCTGCTCACTGTTCCGTGGAGCTACAGAGCCCGAGCAGGGCCCTGAGCAGAGGGCTGGGAGTGCGGAAGGCAAAGACGGGCTCGAGCCGGTGCTGGAAGTGGAGTGTCCCCGGTCCTCTGGGCTCCCCCGACGCTGTGCCTTCAGCTGTGCTGGTGACCAGCCGTTTCAGCATGAACACCTTCCCTGCTGCACTTACATACGTGCATAAAGGAGGGACACCATCAATCCCTGCAACTTGAATCCGTTAGAGATTTTGAACCTCTCATCAGGGTCTAACCTAGAGTGCATAATGTAGTTCAATTTGAGTCAGTATCTATTTAGGAAACATTTTTGTTCCACTTTATTTATTTTAGAAAAGAAATTCATTGCTAGTTTTAATTCACTTTTTTTTTCTTTACTCTTAGTGAACTGATCTAGAATTATAATGTTTGGGTAAGACGTATTGAGACTGATTATCTGACTTTGTGGGAAGAATTAACGTAAACCTGGGTGAGAAGTCCCGTACAGTGTGCCACAGATAACGAGAGGGCAGACAGGAGGGAGGCAGAGAGAGGGAAATACCCTGAGTGGGAGTGAAGCAGATCTGTGTGTGCTCAGTCCTGCGGTCAGCAGGTTGAGTGGTTACCATGCGCAGTCCTGAAATATGGGATTGGTTTCTAAGAATTTACTGTGGATGGCAGAATAGCTTTGAACTCTGAAGCTGCCACTTAGCCTTGTTGCCCTCTTGTGCTGTCAGTTATTTCAGGGCAGAATCTGGGACAGGGAATAGAAAGTGTTGACTCTTCCATCCTGTGTGTGTAAGCAATAAATTTTCCTTTATAGTGAGGGCAACAGGGAAACAGAGCTGTCGGACTGCCAACGCGTGGTGATGGAGTCCTGGAAAGAACTCCTTCACCTCCACCCCACCTCTCTGGCTGTCGTTCCACCTCTAAAAATGTCTGTCATTCGAAGGTTTGGAGTTCATGTTTAGAATGCCAATCGTCCTGCCAGAGTTAATTCCTTAGATTACTGTCAGAAATGTGAAAGGTTTTTTTTTTTTAATTGTTTGTTTCCTTATTACCTGAAAACAAGAAATAGAAAACATTTGGAATTTGCAAGAGCCAGGCCCTGTGAAACCAAGTATGAAAATGGCCATTTGTAATAGCAGTGATAGGAGAGGATATATTCACCCAGCATGCCTTTTTTTCCTGAAGAAAAAGTCAACAAGTTGCAGATCTTTCTGAAACCATTTTTGACCTAAGAGAAAACAAGTAATTATTCTGAGACATCAATTTATCCAGGAAATATTATAGAAATTAGAGTTTTGAGTTGGGCCATGTAATCAAATATCTGAATAGTACTTCTTCACTACGTGCTTATTTTTCTGTGTTAAGGTACTTCGTCAGGTCTGTTCATGAGTGAGCTCTTCCAGATGTTTATAGTAGCTTCCCAATAGACTGAAATAAGAGGCATTTTTCAATCATAGCAGAAAAAAAACTGAGCCGAAGAAGTATAAACAATGCTTAACTCTTTGGCAAAGCCACAGATCATAAAAATTTCATGCATGCTTTCTTTTGCCTTTTATTTTTCCTGAAAATACTTATGGTAAGTTGATACATCTCCATTAGGAGCACAAACCTAGTAGTCATTTTGTTATGTCTCTGAGTCAGCTTATTAGCAGTATCTAACAGTCCCCTATGGGCCACCCTCTTGCCCCACAGCTAAACACACTGCTCACTGTCATCTTGCTAAAATCTATGCACTAAACAGAGGCTCAAAGTCTCACCTTACTAAGTGTTGTACTTCTCTGTCAGTTGATGAATTACCTGTGTCAACAAGTTTTTGATTGCATACGGAAAAGTACTCATATAAATGTTTGTTCCTGTTTTATATGGTAGATAAAGTTTATAAAAGAAAGCAAACATATGAATAATATAAACACAAATGAAGTAGAAACTTCAAAAAATTATTTGCATGTGTCAGTACAACCCAGAAGAGTGAAGAAAATATCCAGGCATTTGGCAATGTAGGGTTACTACATGTTTTCCTAAAGCGTTTGGAAGTCATTAGAAACATCCTGATTTTATTTAAAGGCAATATAATATATTTTAAAGCTCTGCTTTCGACAAGGTTCAAATTTGTTGGCGTTCAATACTAGAGCAGTTTATTGTCTGCAAAAATATAGAATAGTGGTGTCTTGGAGGGAAGTACTGACTTTTACATTTCCCAGCTTACAGCACAAGGCTTAGTAGGCCTTCAATAAATGCTTTTTAGAATAGGCTAAGGCAGTAGTTCTCCAAGTGTGGTCTTGGGACCAGCAGCATCAGCATTACCTGAAAACTTGTTTTGAAATGCAAAATACTGGGCCACACCCAACCCAACTGAATCAGAAATTCTAGGGGTAGAGCCCATCCATCTGGTTTTAGGGATTCTAATACAGAATAATGCTTAGTAATTCCTGGTCCAACGTGATTCCTGCATCCCTCCTGATGTCTGCAGTCCCTGGGTCAAGGTGCTTATTAACGTGCTTGGTTTTAGTAGGCCTTACTGTGGCTGCAGTTAAGCTCTGTATTTCTTCCCATTGACAGAATCTCTTGGAACCATCCTGTGAAATCACTACCACTGGCTTATGTTTGTAGTACCTCCGGAGTCTCAGTATCACTAGTAAGCTTGCATCAAGAGAGCGTCACTGATCTACTTCTTAGTCGCAGCTCGTTGGCTCTTTCTAGTGTGGAATTTTTGCTGGGAATCCTGTGTCTCTTGGAGAAGTCGAAGACTAGATTTTATGAGATTACTGAGGGGTCCTGGAGCTCTGGTTCATGTTAAACAGATTGACAGTTTAGTGATTGCTAAACCTCAAATCCAGATTGATAATAGTAGAAAAAATACTTTTCTACTGATTGTTCATGATAGTTGTTTGTGTAATTCTGAAATTCCATGATGCAGAGATTAAAGAAATTTGTCCTCTTACCTATCTCGATGTCTCTAATTCAGCGTTCAGGCTGCCGAGAGAGCAGTTAGGCAGTGTGTCTGTAGTATTGCATTTGCAACATTTACTTTTTGTGTTTTGTTTTGTACTTGATTCATAAAAAGTGTAGAAACAACATGTGAAACCCAGGGGCTTCTAAAATATAGGCCTAGATTGAAAAAATGAAACTTTGATGAATGCATTGTTATAAGAACCCGTATTTAGAAGTGACTTGAATCTTCTCCAGTGTGAGAATGGTTAAGTAAGTTATGGTGCAGTCATAAGATGATCAGTGTCATCATCAGTGACAATTTAGAAAACAATTCTCTTCACATCAATTATCTGTCATTTAGGTTCAGTGTTTAAATTGACAGAAAATATTTTATTGACCACTTATGAATAAATCTGAACAACTATAATTTGGGGGAGGGGGTAATGTCAAAGAAAATAAGTCTTGATGGAATTTATACGAAGTTTAATAGAATTCTTCCATATGAGAGATCCTTAAAAAATTTATGAGAAATGCATGTCATGATGAAAACTATGCATGGATTTCAGAATATTTTTGCATCTAAGTAAATTCTAATTCCATTTTTCTAATGAATTTTTGGAGGTATCTTCACATATACAGTGCCATGTAATAGTGAATATAACTCAATGTACATGCAACCAGAACTTCAGGGTTTGTGAATTTCACTTGTTTATTCGAGTCTCAAGCTCTGAAAACATTTATTAATGATCACTGCCTTTTAGCACTGGATATCCTTACAGGGAAAGTAGAATTTGTTTGCCTGAAGACAGGACCTTTTAAATGGTGACATCAGAGCTTTTTATTAGTCTAGAGACTATACTGTGCTGGGTGAATGACTGGCATCTAGCACTGGGTAGGCAAGTAATCATAGCTCAGTAAAAATGGAGACAATCACTGAGTGACTGCACAGAGTGTCTTGGCGCGGTGTGTCCTCAGGCCATTCATGCACTCTGTGTGTCTGACTCTGCCTGCTGGAGCAATCTTTGATGCTCACGAAACACAATGCATATACAGTTAATTTTTTTAATTGTAAAATTTCCTTTGTCATATGACATGCATATAAAAAATATCCTGGCCGCCAGCTTTTGAATTCAGAAAATGTAAACTAATTTTAATCTTAGCCTACATAAAATATAATTAGAACGCAAAAGTAGTCTGAAATATAATATATTCCATAGTCTGCATTACCCATTATTTTTACTGTCATATCTAAAATTTTTATGTACAAAATTCTGTGTACGAAACAGAAATGTTAATTCCTGGAGGTAGGAATGTGTGCTCTAGTTCTCATTCTTACCTCCACATGCATTGCATACCTTCCCTCATTCCCTGCTTACAGCATGGGGGACAGGTGCATTATAAGTACTTTACAAATACAAGCATACTTCAAAAAGTTTGTGAAAAATGGAATTAAAAGGTAAGTTTGTTTTGATACAGGATGACTTTGAAAACTATATATTTGAAGGGTCTTTAAAGAGCTCATGAAAAATATGTATTATGAAAAGAAACTAAGCTTGAATTTCAAATTTGTTTTTGCACCAGAAGAAACTTTTAATTCAGTTTTCTCATAAACTTCCCAAGGTAGCCTTGGACTTTTCACTTTGATGTTACTTTCAGGAAAAATGTGTGCTTTTTATTTAGCATCAGTTATATATGATTCTCCGTATGACTCTACATTCTCAGGGAATTTCCTAAATTGCTCTTTAAAATGTAAATATCTATTTTATGTAACATTTTTATGACACATAATCATATGAAATTAATGCCAGGAAAAATTTTCATTTTATTATTCTGAAGCAGGCAAAATGGGATATGAAAACAGTGTTAATTATAGACCTCAGCATTCTCTGTTGGATCTTAGTTGTTCTGGACAGAAGAACAGGTTTTTTTGATGGCCTAAGGGCCACAGCAGTTTTCTACAATTTTGAGGGTTCCAGTGGCAACAGTAACAATTCTGTTTAGTAGTACAGCTGGAGAAAAGTTTATGTTATACCATATAAAATGTATTCACATTTATTATTGATCCATAAAGTAAAACTGTTTCCTTTTAAACTTTCTGTTAAGCATTAGATAAAACACTGTCAATTTTTGGCCTATTCCTTCATTTATATTGTATAAAATAATTGCTCAGCTATTTTGTATATGAATCCCAAGTAGTATCATAATTATTTAACAGTTAATCTCCTTTTGCAAAATAGATTAAGTGTTGATGAGCAACTTCAAAGTAGATGGATGGACATTTCTTTCCTATGGTCTTGTGACATCCCTGGACACCCACTCTGTAGGTGGGCCTTCATCTGTGGATGTAGAACACAGGTGGGAGTCTGTTAGCTGAAGATCAGTACAGGGAACTTCCACCCTCTCCACCTTGGGCAACCTGCCATTTTCCACACCTGTTCAGCTAGTAGGGGGAAGAAGTGTCCTAGTAGAATCTTCAGAGAGAAGGAAGAAGGAAGAATAAAGAAAAGCAGGTTTGAGGCTCTCTCTTGTTTGTTATCCAGACTTTGGTTTTCTTAATTTACTACTCCTTTATGTGCTGGCCGACACTGATTTGTGCCTACATTCGAGCATCTTCAAGTGCCTTCTAGCTCAAAGGTGGGCACCAAAGTCCCCAAAGCTAGGAGCTTATAATCGAGATGAGTCTAAAACAGGTGGTGTTGAAATAGTGAGCCAACAGTTCACAGGGTGTGTGATTCTGATTCGGGGCTGAAAGAAGTAAGGCAGGAAATGAATGCTGCAGAAATTCCGAGAAGGAGAAGATGAGTTGTGCAGTGGAGGGGATGGCAGGAAAACCCTGGTGGAGAAGGTGGGAGTTGAGCTAGACTTCACAAGTTCAGGGATTGACCGGATCGCCTTAAGAAAAACACTAGAAGATATACAGCAAAGGAGACACATTTGTATGAAATATCCAGAGTAGGTGAATCCATGGGAGTAGGAAGCAGATCAGTGGTCACCAGGGACTGGTGCCGAAGGGAAGGGCCGTGACTGCGTAACGGGCACAGGATTTCCTTTGGAGATGATGAAGGTGTTTTGGAGCTACATAGAGATGATGCAGGGCTGTAAGAATGTACTAAATACCATTAGAGTGTACACACTGAAACAGTTGATTTTGTGTACTGTAAATTTTGCCTCAAATAAAAAAACAAAAAAACTTCTGGCTTGAGATATTCAAAGAGGAGGGGAAAAGAGACTCTGCAGGCTAAAAACCAACAAACCAGGACTAGAAACTAAGCCCAGAGTTGGGAGAGAGTTTGCAGAGGTTAACACTTGGAAGCAGAGAGTATGGTTGTGATGGGAAAAATATGGTTGGAAATGTAGATTTCAGCGCGGATGAGAAAGGGTCTGGAATGCAGGTAAAGGAGTGTGGGTTTTATCTTTTAAAGAATGGGGAGATTCCAGGTCTTGAGAAGAGGGGTGAGGTGATTTAATCAGAAGATTGGCTTGGCAGTCCTGTGCAGGGAGACTGCTCAGGAAGCCATTGCAAAATCTGAACATAAAATGAGTAGGGCCTGTAGGGGTGAAGAGAGGAGTGGACCAGAGTGTGCTCTGAGACAGAGTGATACCTAAAATGTGCTCTGGCACGTGCTAAGTACGGATTTACAAATATTTAAAAACTTAGAGGCAGGCACTTGGCCTAGTGACGAAGCCACCAGTTAGGATACTGTGTCCCATGTCAGAGTATCTGGGTCTAATGAGTGGCTCCAGCTCCTGTCTCCTGCTAATACAGACCTGGACAGGCAGTGGGGATGGTTCAAGTAATTGTGTTCCTTCCACCCATGTAAGAGATGTAGTTTGAGTTCCCAGCTCCCAACTTGGGTCTGGCCCAGCTGTGACAATTGGGGATACTTGGGAGAGTGGCCCAGAGTGGTGGCCTTTCTCTTTCTCGCAAATTAGGAAGGCAAACAAAAAACCTTGTAAATTGGCATGACATTCAGGTGTATGATTTTGCATTTTATGAATGTATTCAGGACAGACGGAGAAGAAAAATTCCTTCATTCCAGAGTCAGGGGCCATACCGTGAGGAATGAGCTGAGAGGGTCTGGTGACAGAGTCCAGGAGGCTGGTCATCGATCCTTTGGTCCCCGCATTGTCTGCCGTTCATCGTGCCGACGCTGACTATAGCACAGGCAGGACAGACTAGTCCCTTCCCCTGTATCACATAGACAATCCTTTGTCAAAGAATTGCTAGAAATTAAAGGGAAGCAGAGTTCAGCCGGGCGTGAGGGAAGGATTCTAGTAACTGTGGCTTAGGGAAGGTGAGTGCTGTGGCATCCCATAGATTGATGAGCTCACACAACTTCGTCAGGAAGTCTTGCTTTGGTTGGAGAAATTAAGTAGGTGGTTTTTAAAGCCAACTCCAAGGTGTGGCGATTCCCTATTCTGTAACATTAACCTCGTGGATCATATTTCTTTCATAATTGACTGCATTAGAACACACACACACATACATATATATATACTATCTGACTGCTTTTATCAGTACTTGTAATTATGTTTACTTAGATTTGCACGTAAATTGGATTTTAAATGTATCTTCTTATTCCATAGCTCTTTTGTTTTTATAGAAAGTACTAATCCCTCGTACCCTGTCAGCCATTCCTTTATTTCCAACTTTAGAATCTGTAGTAAGTTCCTCCTTCACGTGATGTTTTTCGCAAGTCATGCAAATTTCTGCAAAAGTGAGTTACATAATAGCAGTGAAGCTGCCGACCTTTAAATCACTGGGTTTTGTTCTGTGATGTAATGTCATGGTTGAATAAGCCCTGGCATGACTGCCCTTTTGGGGATGTCATTGGGATGCCATTTTGATGTGGGTGAAAGTTTAAGTAGCTATTATGTTCAGTTTATTTGACATAGGTACCTCGCTGTCAGCGTTTAGCTGCTAGAACTATCATAAATTAATTGCACTTGGCTTTGGATGACTTCGACTCCTGTAAGAATAATATCCTTACTGTGCTGGGGAAGAGTCTTAATTAAAAAAAAAACTTGTAAATACATGAAATCTATTTTCTCTGTCTTAATAAAAATGAAAAATAAACACAAATAATAAAAAAGGATGAATAAAAAACAAAATAAAAGAAACTTATTTGAGAGGAAGAGAGCCAGAGCCAGAGGGGGGTTAGAGAGAGAGGGAGAGAGAGACAACAAGCGAGCTACCATCTGCTCACTCACTCCCCAGGTGCTCACAGTGGAGAAGGAGCTTTTCAGAGCTGGATCTCAATCCAAGTATCCTAGATGGTTGGCAGGAACCCAGCATCTGAGCCAGCACCATTGCTTCTGAGGTCTGCATTTATAGGAAGCTGGAGTCAGAGCTGGGAACTGAACCCAGGTACTCTGGAAGGTCGCAGACATCCCAATCAGAGTCTTAATGGCTGGCTGAGCACCTATGCTTAGAATGTTTCAGCTCAAATAAGGACTAGTCTTGTACGGATTATTTTGGTGCTCATGTCAGGTGGAGAAAAATGTTAGCTAGAGAAGAAAAATTTCATATCAAGTGTAGTAGAACATTTTGTCAAAAATAGCACATTTTTGTGAAACAATTTATGCTTTCTTTTAAAGCATGTAAAAAGGTTTGACATATGTTTAGAACAGTTCCTATTATATAATATGTGCCCAGTAAATATTTACTGAATATTGCTCAGTAGATGCGGGAGCTGGTGGACAAAGCGTTTCAAACAGAGAATGGTATGAACTGGGGCACAGGAGTAGGGGAATGTGAGCTCAGAGAAAAGACAAAGACCGTTTCCTTCAAGAAGCCTGTATATATGATTATCAGTATGAAACTTTTTGGCTAAATAATGTTGGTGACCTCTTAATTTCTTAATACTTCAAATACCAATGATGACTATTCTGGTGCAATATGGGGGTGGGGGTAGTGGGAGGGGAGCAGCATTGTGACATAGGGGTAAAGCCGCTGCCTGCAACGTTGGCATCCCATACGGACCGCCGTTTGAGTCCTGGCTGCTCCACTTCCAATCCAGTCTCTGCTAATGGCCTGGAAAAGCAGTGGAGGATGGCTCAAGTGCCTGGGCCCCCGCACCCATGTGGGAGACAAGGAAGACGCTCTTGGCTTCAGCCTGGTCCAGCCCAGCTACTGTGGCAGATGGAAGATCTCTCTCTCCCTCTCTCTCCCTCTTTCTCTCTTCTTCCCCCTCCCTCTCCCTCTTTCTCTCTTCTTCCCCCTCCCTCTCCCTCCCATGTAATTCTGTCTTTCAAATAAATAAATTAATTAAAAAAAAAAAGTAAAAGTGGGGCTTGAACGGGTGAAGATTGTTACCTCTGATGGTCAGGATTTCTGAGCCACTCCTCTCCTTGTATCTTCTTCCCTTTTTCCCTCTTTCATCGCAATCCCCTCCCATCTGGCTCTGGCTCTGGTTTTTCATCCCCCCCCCCCATTTCTTCATTCCCTGTGGTTTCTGCATGCTTTCCTTTCCTTCTCTCTCTCTGGTTCTCTCCCTCTGATGACCCTTCCTTTTCTTCTCTGCTTCCCAGTTCCTAATGTCTTTCCTAGGTTATGTCTGTAACCATAATATAGAAATGAGTGTATTTTTATCCAGTAAACTCATCAAATAGAGAGCTTCTTTAAAAAAAAAAAAAAAGATTTATCTATTTATTTGAATGTCAGAGTTACAGAGAGGCAGAGGTAGAGAGAAAAAGGTCTTCCATCTACTGGTTCGCTCCCCAGATGGCCGAAATGGCCAGACCTGCGCCAATCTGAAGCCAGGAGCCAGGAGCTTCCTCCAGGTCTCCCACCCAAGTGCAGGGGCCCAAGGACCTGGGCCATCTTCTACTGCTTTCCAAGGCCATAGCAGAGAGCTGGGTCAGAAGTGGAGAAGCCGGGACTTGAACCGGTGCCAAATGGAGATTTTCTATTCTGAATTTAACATAAACAGAATGTTTATGCTGATCTTTCTGAGACAATAACATTGGATATCATTTATCAATGTGTTTGATTTTTTAAAAAGTGTTAAATCACTGGTCCTCAGACCGACAAAAGGGAACGAGGGGCCTTGACTCCTAAATCCTCGTAAAGCCTCTAAGCTGGTTGAGATAATGCCTAATCATCTTTGACAATTTTAGTTTCTGTCCCTTTTTCCATATGGCAGATAATCTAAAGCATCTATTTTTTATTACATCTTCATATGTGCAGTTACACAAGAGCTGGAGTATTTGTCTGTCTTGTTCATTCTTTATCCCCATTGTCTAGAACACGGCTAACACATAGCAGATGACCAGCAAATAATGGTTGACTTCATATTTCAAGTCCAGTTTCGTTTCCCAGTTCTAAATCGGTCTCATAACTGTTTGGAGTAATATCACTTATAAGGATAACTTAGCTTATAATCGATTTATAAATGGGACCAAATTATTGCATGTTTAAAGAATGCTTGCTTTTCATTCACTGCACAGTTTAAATTCTTAGCCAATATGTCATTAACCATCCTTCTAAAGGACTGTCTCTTAATTAATTCAAGCACCAAAAATGTCATTTCACTATTGAGTATCATAATTAACATTTTTGAGCACTTATTCTGTGTCAGGCTCCGTTTTAAGCACATGGCATCCAGTATTTCATTTCCTCCCCATAACCATGTAAGGTATTCATTGTTAAGTCAGATGAAGAAAAGAAACAGAGAGGCAAAATAACCTGACAGGTAATACAAGTAGGGTTTGAATGCAGGCAGTCTGAACCCAGCCGCCTGTCTCACACAGTATTTACCTTTGCAGAGAATGAGATGTCTGTGACTACCACTGCCATCACTTTCCATTTGGTGCTTAAAACTACACAAGTGTAACCATATTCAGGTGTAACATGGGTTATGTTTAAACTTTCAGTTCTAGTTTTTTGCAAACCAGTTTATCTGTCTTCTAAGTTGTAAGCAATGTTGAAGGTGTAATACCTTTTCTTGTTGCCTTTGACAAGGTAAATTAGATCACCAAGTCTTTTAAGTTATGCTCAGTAGCTCCATTGTCACTTAAAACCAACCACTGTTAGGAAATTCTGTTTTTCTCTCTTTTAAATTCCTCTTAACCCAAATAAAGTCATTTCATTTTTCTATGTCAGGATATTCACTTGAACAGTGAATTTTGTATGGCTGTTGTAAAAGTCCAGGGAAGAATATAATTGGCCTATCTCGAGTCTGGCTTCCAGTGGACTTGGGCAGCTATGGTGGAGGGGTTGGGGTGAGCAGGTATCCCTTGGCATGCACAGTTTGGTTCAAGGAGCTTCCACAGAAGGTCTGCTCAGGGCCCCGACATGAAGTGCATAGTATTCGCTTAGAACTAAGTATTTTTGGTCACTTCTGAGTTATTTATAACACCGAATACAGTGTCATCTCTCTGCAAATAGTTCTTATGCTGTATTAGGGAATAATGACAAGAAAAAGACTTACTTGCAATATGGATGCAGTTCTTTTTAGAAAAGCTTTGACCTGCAGTTGAATCTGCAGAAGCAGAGCCCATGGTTACAGAGAGGGTTACAGAGAGCCGATCGCATGGAGTTTGATGTGGTAGCAATTAGTCACTTGGGAATGCTGATGTGGTTCCATCTTCACACAGCACAGCAGAGAGAATTCTAATGTGATAGTACAGTACCCGCTTCCTGGCCCTTAAAAAGTTGATCGCACAAGGTGAGTTCCTAGGTTTTTGTGATAAAGTTTTAAAATGGGGAGAAGTGAACTGGTTATGAAAAGTTGGAGAAAAAAAAGTTACACTAAAGTGCTGAAAGGAGAGAAGGAAGAGATTTGGGGTTTGCTGAGCTGAGAAAAACAGCTTAGGTGAAGGAGACGTGGGAGACTGTGGTATATGCAAAAAATTGACAGAAAAAGGGTTACTTGTGAATAAGAATTAAATCTCTTAATGTATTTTTGAAAGACACTAGTAAAGACTGGAATTCCTTTTAATCTTGTGGGGAATGAGGAGTGGTGCAAATGTATGGGCACGTTGCATCATTCGGCTTTAATTCTGAGAGGAAGATGAGTAGTTAGTTCAGGTGACAGTGAGTTGAGGTTCCTGGCGAGTGTTAGCTAGTGGTGTTCAAAGGGACGTTGGGGAAACAGATTTAGAGCTCTTTAAAGAAGAGTTATGGTCAGAGGTAAGATTTGGGAGCCATAAGCAGGTGCATATGGGAAGAGTGTGAGGGGAAGAGAACGCGGAGAAGGAACTTTTAGAACGTGTACAATAGAAAATCTCAGAAAGAAGAGGTACCAGGAAACAGGACTGAAGTAGTAGTCATGTGGTAGAATGAGACGGGGAGACTCTGGTCCCGGAGCAGCTGAGCGAGGAGACAGTTGGAATAGTAGAACAGACGGGGTGCCGCTGAGGCAGAGCACTGGTGGCCAGAGCCAGCTCAGACCAGCTTGTGCAAGTCGGCTGTTAAATTTTTGTGATTTTTTTTTTTTAGTGAGCCGGTTGTCATGCATAGCCATTATTAAAAAGTGAATCATATGCACTTACAATTAAGCAGGTTGGATTAAAAACAAAAGTAAATACACAAACTTCCTTTGTAATGATTTAATGTTGTTGAGGTATTCATCTCATTGTATCTATGTGGTGGGAATGCTGCAGAGTGTTGGGAACTCCTGCAGGGCCTCTTCCTGCCTGCTCTGTGACATCACTTTGGTAGCTTGAAAGCCGTCCTGGCAGGAGTATTTTCACCACAGAAACTGGCAAATCAGAGTGTTCTGCCTTGCAAGGTGAGCCACGTGTATCAGCACTGCATTGGGAAAATACGCTCGGTTTCAGTAGAGGGGGGGTAACACTGCGGGGAGGTGGCTTCAGTAGAGGGGGGGTAACGCTGCGGGGAGGTGGTTTGAGGAGTACAGTAATGGAAAGTGAAGCACAGGAGTTCAAATGAATTTGCGAATGATTGAGGTAAACAGTTAAAACTGGTTATTATTATTATTGATGGCGTTTTTCCTGTAATTGCAGTGGCTTACCATGTATTTACAATGCTAATGTAATTTATTAATCTCCCAAAATGAATAGCATATGCCAGCTGATTTTATGGTGGAAACTTTTTTGTCGAAAAATCTTAAGGAGCTAGGTAGCTGTGGAGTGCACTTTGGGAAATGCTGCTGTAGTATTTATTTCACAGTTAAGATGATAGCGGTTGTAAGTTTGAGGTGAATATACTAAAGTTTCTTTATTTTTAAAAGAAATATTGTCAAGAGTGAAATATTGAATTTTATTGAGTACTTTTTTGCCTTTTTGAGGTAGTCATATGGTTTCTTTTTAAAAGTTGACCTACTGTTGTGACATGTTGTTTGACTAGATTTCTGATACATATGTTAAATCTCTTCTCTTTCTAAGACAAATCTTGCTTGATGGTGCTGGTTTATTCCTTTAGTATACTGTTAGATTCATTAATTAACATTTTATTTGTAATTTAAATCAGTATAAATGAGTAGGGCTGATACTTTCTGTTCATTGTCAGGTCTTAACATTATGCTACTTTTGGAAAATTGATTTGGGCACTGCATTTTGTTTCTGCACAGAAACAGTGAATATCGCAGGAAAAGTCTCCCTTCCTTAAACTTTGAAAAGATTCACTTAGAAAACTAACTAGACCCAGAGCTTTGGCTGAGAAGTAATTCTTTGCTAAGTTTTCGGTTATTTCCATTGTTTGTTAATTGTTTTTCCATTTCTTAAGTCAGTTTTTATCGCTTATTCCATTTCAGACAAATTACTGTGAAGAAATCGCCCTTGGCCTGCATTATTTCTGCTTAGATTGCATTTAAAAAATAGTTGAGTGGGTAACTATAACACCCTGTCTGATGGGTCCTGTTGAAGTGTGAGTGCTTGCTCAGTTCACAGCCCAGTTCTCTGGCTCATAAGGACGGGTAGGGAAATGTTTCATCTAATGGATATGAATCAGTCTCATTTAATTGACCAGATACAGAACTGTACTCCTGGATACATCTGCCCCCAGATGGGTCGTGGCTCGGCCTTGGCTGTAGCTTGTCTGGAGGTCAGCCTTCGGGAGGCAGTGCAGTTCTGAATGGGTACAGAAACTGATCTTGGAGTGGGAGAAGGTTTTAGAACAGCCATGGACTTCTGTCTGCCTCTGAAAGTCGTGGGAGCCAGGCTCTTCTCTGTTTGGGCCGAGTTAGGAATAGGTTTTCAGGAATCTGCGTGTTCTCCCCGTCTACTTCATAATCAATTCCTCTGTATTTCAAAGGGAGATTGGAGCCGTTATCAAGAAAGCTGACATGGTCTAATTTTCACCTAGACTCAACATTCTTTAACTTTTCAGATAATTTTTCTTTATTAATATTCATTGTCACATATTTGAGCCATTTTTATTACTGCCTTAAATGTCAAAGAAAAAACGTTAACATAGTGATCTGTTTCTTGTGTTAAAAATGTTCCAGATGACGAGCCGTTTCAGTGGGAATGCTCCTTTCATTTTCCATTGACAGCCTGGAGAATGCTGATGTGAATTGCTGTGGTACAAGTCAGCAGTTCCCGCCAGAAAAATCAAAACATACAGGCGCAAGCACTGAGAGACTAGCTCGTGCTGTAGAAGAACCTGTCCCATTCTGAAAACAAAAAAAGTGCAAAGTGGCTTTATTACTGACACTGAGTCTACCTTAAGAGGTCTTCAATTCCCAGGCTGAAGTGCTGAACAATACCAGGGCAACAAACAAGCAGAATAACAAAAGGGAAAACTGTTTATCTTCAAGATCTGCTTTTATGCTGTGCATCAAGTAGCAGAATAGTTTTTGTAAATTCCAAATCGGAAGGCATAGCAGTGTAAAAAGCATTGGGTTTTGTGTGGGTTAGACTTGCAGAATGCTGGGTGTTGGTGTTGACTTCCCAGGCCCTGATAAGGCTTACTGGAATGTACTTTGCTAGGGTCCCCACTGCCTTCACAAGAGACAGAGACGTGAATCCTTTACTGTCTGCTCTTGGAGCTTCCCCTCTAAAATCTGTTCCCCATGGGTGTGCCACATCGGCCATGTCTAAATGGTGGTGGCTTAACAACCACCTGCCGCCTGGAATGAATTTATATTCAGGAACTATATTCTATGACTTCTGTTGATCATCTGCCTTTCCAGATTATTAATCCTTTTAAGATCTAGTTTTTCTTAAGTCTGCATAATAATATATGTATCAGTATTAATTTGGCATAAAAGATGGATGAGATAAAGGACCTTGGACTCACATTAGTCACTGAACTGGGAAAATAAGCGAATCTAATTCATGTCTCATAAAAATCATTTTAAGAAGATTTTGCATCCCTGTGTGATTTATGATGAGTCACTGGGTGGCCTGTTGGTTACTTCTAGAGAACAAAAAGCATTCAGAATGGAATCCAACAAAGGAAAAAATTTATTTGTGTGTATGTATTTTGGCAACCTAGATTGTCTAAGGATTTTAAATATGTGTGTATATTGAACATTTTATTTCTTTTGAATTGTTCAGGTCTGAAAGAAGCCAGCTCTAAACCACAGATATACAACAGGAAGGCCATTTTCTCAAGCAACAGTCATCCATAAAAGGTAGGTGAAAATGAAAATTCATTATACTAAATGTGTATGTTAAACTGTCCTTGTTAAAGAACCTGCAACTTTTTCGTAGTACTTTATTGTAAAATTTCTTAGCTTTTACTTCTGACTGTTGCGGTACTTTCTGCTGTATAATATATGAGTCAGTTGGCATACACTGTAACATATTTGTCTAAGATAAAACAAAGATGGGAAAATGACTTAGAAGTTGAAAAATAACTCAAATTCTTCACTGTAAATCTCTAAAAAGTCTTTTACAGTCCTTATTTTTCTATCCAGGTAATAATTAAAATTATATTATTTCAATTTTACTTACTTTTTTGAGAGGCAGAATGCACCCATCTGCCAGTTCGTTCCCCAAATGCCCAGTCCCATCTGAAGCCAAGGAGTAGGGAACTCAGTCCAGATCTCCCCTGTGGGTGGCAGGAACCCAACTACTTGAGCCGACACCGCTGCCTCCCAAGGTCTACACTAGCAGGAAGCTGGAGTCAATAGCTGGAAGCAAGTCATGAGCCCAGGTACGCCAGTGTTGCATGTGCATGTCCCAACCAGTGTCTTTAACTGCCAGGCCAGATACCTACCCCGGTAGTACATACTTACAATTAATTGATATAAAAATTAATATATTTTGCCCAATTCCATGAGGGCCATGTAGCCATAATTTCTGGTAGCAAAGGAAAAAGTAGCTTTACACAGAGCAGATACACTCCTTTCTAGGAGCAAGAATTGCTGAGTCAGCACTCACATGCTACTTTGGAACTTCTTGCTCCCTGGAACTGACCAGGTTGGGGTGTGATGTTGTGGGCTCCAGGCAGAGTTCTGAGAAGTCCAGCATTCAGGCCTGATCCCAAGGTTCTAACACAGTTCCTAGTCCCCGGGTGTGTTTGAGGAGAGAAGGGAAACCTAAGGTGCTTTAAGGTTTTGTGTTGCATTAGGACTGACGATTTCCGAGTATCGTGAGAGTCAAGCGTGGCTCATTGTTCCTAATATCTGCAGGTAAATGGAGTTCACAGCATAGAAGAAGAATTGTCAGATAGATACAGAAATTAACATCATCGTATATCACTAAATATAGAGGGGTGTGTGTGTGTGTCTGTAGGGTTAGGATACGTAGATTTCTTAACTGTGTCTGTAGAGAGATCCTAGAAGTGACTCCCCAGTAGCTTCCCACTGCCAGGGGCTGATTGCAGGCTGGGGTGAAGGAAATACAAGATGGGTGCAGAGGATGTTATAGCACCAGAAAGTAAGGATGTGCCCAAAAGGGGTGCATCATGGGGCACAGCAAGTTAAGCTGCCACGTGGGATGCCTGCATGTGGGAGTTAGCAGTTCTAATCTAGCTTCCTGCGAATGCGTGATGGCCCAGGTGGTTGGGTCCTGGCCTCTCCTTGAGAAGCTTGCCTGGCATGGGTTCCTGACTCTTGCCTTTGGCCTGGTCTAGCCCTGGGTGTTGGCATTTGGGGAGAGAACCAGAAGATGGAAGATCTCTCTGTGTCTCTGTCTGTCTGCCTTTCAAATAAATAAATACATCTTAAAAAAAAAAGTATCCGAAAGTGCTCCCAATGAATAATTTCAACAATGAAATAATTATAGTTTTGGATTATAACCTGTGAAATAAAATATATATACAAGAGTCCAGACTAATATAAATAAATAAATGAGAGTAGAACTCTCCTTTACAAAACAATGTAATAAATGTAAATGGAGTGAGGGCAGTAGAAGTATTGTTGGAGCGCCAGTTGCTGCAAGCAGGGTCCGCTGATGAACACCAAAAACAGTGGGTGAAAGTTTAAAGACAGGAGATGTGCAAACTCTCCAAGTGTGTCCTTTAAATATTTATCAATTACAAGGGGAAACACTAACATTGTGCAGGAGAATCTTGGCAGATACCACCTCAATCAAGTGATCAAAACTAGTATCAGTGGTAACAAGTCATACTGGGTTCATAAGAGGGGTATTCAAAAAGTTTGTAGAAATACGTATTATGGAAAAACTGTGTAGATTTTGAAACTTTCGTTGTATGCAGATAAGCTCCACAAAGCTCTACCTCTTCAGGAACGGGTTTGGGTTTTTAGTTGGTGGCAGTCAGGGTCTGACTGAATGTTTGAACCAGAACTGTGAAAGTATTTTTATCTCACTGATAATGTCTCAGTCGGCCAGTCTCCATTAGCCAGGGCAAGATTTGAATAAGAACTTAGAATTAGTAGTCTTATGCTTGAGTGAGGAAGTGAAAAAAGAAGACCATATTGTTTTAGGCAAAATGTCCAGTAATTCATTGAACACACGTAGTATCAAGGGAACGTTGTTTCCTAAAGAAAGTGACGCCAATAAGTTTGCTCAGAAAATCAGTTTCACTTTAGAAATGCCTAAAGCCTTGTAAAATCTATAGACCGAACTCTTAAAAAACACAAAATGAAGGGCAGGTAAGTACATGGGCATCTGAAAATGAGTGGTCTAAATTCAAATGTTCAGGCCTAAAAAATGAAATGCTGAATATTTGGAATTCAACCCTGAGTTTCTTTTGCTGGCCACTCTCTTGTAAGTTCAAGCAACTCAGTAAACTGTGCTAGTTCGTTTTTTGGGGTCAAACAAGAAATAACAGAAGAGGTACCTAGAGCGGTGAGATTCATAGAGACGGAAAGTAAGGTGACGGTTCCCAGAGCAGAGAGAGTGGGACGTTGCTGTTTGAAGGCTGTGTAGTTTCAGCTGCACAAAATGAGAAAATTCTGGAGGTCACACGACATTGTGAAGGTACTTACCGCCACTGAACTACGCACTGAAAATGATTAAAATGCTACAATTTGTTATGTGTGTTTTACTGTGTTAAGCAAGTGCAAGAACTAAACTGTAGTAGTCTTGAGCAGTTGACGCTCATACTTTTTTGCCAGAATGCCTAGCTGTGAAGAGACCCTGTGCTCAGGGACGTGTGTCTTTTGGAATGTTCCCCACCCCTAAATTTGGAAATGATTCCCTGAACTTCATTTGCCGACAGTTTAAATGGCCCCTGTACTATAAGTTGTGAATTTTAAAAAAAGGCAAAAAACTCAAAACAAAAGCCTGGTACACAGGAAGCAGCAGAGCTGGAGTGCTGGGAGAGTTGCTTGTTGGGGTTAATTTATAACTAAGACAAATGAATCTATAAAAAGAAGAAAAGCCCATAAGAAATATGTTAACTGATGGTAAGGGAGAAATTAGATAAAAGAGATTTGAACTTGTTTGGTCCCAATGATTTTATGGCTGAGGAATTCAATTATAGGTGTACTGGGTGGAGCAAATCACAATTCTGTAAATCACTAATGGGACAACGATCTTTATCATTTTCTGTATGTGCTCACATGCGAAGTTCATTCCTGCACTCTGCAAATACACCTTGTCCTGGCTGTCCTGCTGTGAATGGACCTGGGGCCTCCCAGCACAACAGGGCTCATGTTTACTTTACCTTTGAAAGCGGGTAGGTGGTACCTTCAGAAATAAGCTTAGCAACTAGGACTAATTACTTTTGAATTTTGAATTTGGGCTTTTGGGTTTGTTTCATTTTATATTAATTTCTTTGAAAACATGTTCATTATTGAAAAGCCGCAGATAATATTTTTAAAAATATGGAGCATACATAATCACTCAAAATCTATTTTTACTTTGAAAGTTTCCTTAGTTAACATCCATATACTTTTTAATTACCAGAAGTTACAATACACTCTGCTGCTGTGGCTGTTAGATCATCTAAATGTTTAATTCCTTCTACCTGGCTTTCAGATTTCTCAGAATGGCAACATAATAGTC
Source organism: Oryctolagus cuniculus (assembly GCF_051225735.1). Taxonomy (NCBI): domain Eukaryota; kingdom Metazoa; phylum Chordata; class Mammalia; order Lagomorpha; family Leporidae; genus Oryctolagus; species Oryctolagus cuniculus. Next base: position 117,049,516 of record NC_142876.1, on the reverse strand, counting down.
TGTCTTAGTGCTGTCCCATAATGTACTAAACCAGTTTTTAGGTAGTTTCTAGGTTTTTATTATTATTGTACAGTTACTGTTTATTCTTAGACCATTATAGACCATGAAAATATTTAGGTACCTATTTCATTTTAAAAATTACTTTCTTCAGATAAATTGCTTGGAAAGGAGTTTGTATGTTAGTTTTTGAGCAATTACATCACTCTTACATTATTAGTTTTTATGACACTTTGGATTACTCTGAGGATATATTACTGCCAAATGAACACAACATATGAAACTGGTGTATTTTGGAAATATGTTTAAACGGTTTCTGTTAATTTTAATGAATTATTATTTATGACTCTGTATGTGTGATAGTAGAGGGAGAGTGAAGACCTTCAGTAGTTGTTCAGGGACCAGAATAACAGGGGTAGGTTATTTATTTTTATTTTTTTGGCTTTTGTTAAAAAAATACTTGATAGCAGAGAAGCTGCACATGATTTCATGAGACAATGGAGTGTAAAGGCTGTACATGCCGGGGGCCCATTATGGCCTGTAAACCATGTGCTTTTAGTTCTAGGAAGAAACGACTGCTTTTGAAAATACAGGTTTAACAAATACAGACTTCCATATAGGTGGATCCAAATCAACATTTACGAAATATTTACTTAAAATTCAAGTTTATTGTTTAAATATTTGAGAAAAATTTTAGGAAAAAGGTGTTATGAGAAAATTTAAAGACAGAATCATATGGTTAGATGTATAAAAATGAATAGGAGAAAGATGCAGGATGAAATTCTTTTTATTCACAGCTTACTGTTTGAGAATTAAGTAACTTGATGATCTCTGCTTCCCAGTTTTGCTTGCCTTGTTAGAATATGCTGTGTATGATCTTACACACCTAGCTGTGGCGTGCTTGGTTCTTTGGTTACTTCCAATAACTTTTTAAACATCATTTTATTTTTATTTATTTGTTTGGGAGACAGAGAGCTCCCATCTGCTGATTATACCCACCCAGCGAGGAAGGGTCTGACTGAGATGAGGATGCTGGAACTGAATCCCAGTCTCCTGTGTGGATGGCAGATTCCTACCTCCGGAGCCATCCCCCGCAGCCTCCCAAGGTGACGTTAGCAGGAGCTCAGCTATGGGACGTCCCATCCTAACAAGACGCTGTCCCAACCAGTGTCTTAACCACCATACCAAATGCCACCCCCAGTGGTAACTTATATTGCAAATAATGTATATAAATTCTACCACAGTTTATATAAGATATCACTACTGGGAAGCTATTCTTACTCAATGGGATAAAAGAGAAGCAACTGTGATCACTTTCTTCTTAAACTAGTTTTTTCTTAAACTCACAAACTGCTTGTTCTCTAGATCCTGTGATCTGAAATAATTTAAATCATTAAGTTTGATATTTTTAACCTTTTATACTCCCAGTAGACAGGACATAGGAAATTTAGTGACGTAAACATCTTTAATAATCTTTAAAAGTCACAAGACTTAGTAACTGGGACAAGAAACAATTAGGTATAAATTTCAGGGAAATACCATAATGGCATGACTTTTGTTTCCTTTTGTTAGCAAGCCACATGGCTTTCCTCTCCAACTCAAGGAATACATAGTGTGGTCTCCTTTTAAGATTTCAGTGTTGCCTGCATCACAGAAATGTATGTTTCCCCAAGTTTACTCACTATAATTTGTAATTGCTATTTTTCTTATCTGTGAAGGAAGTACAGCAGCTCCCACTGGGGAAATACCATGTTAAGTCGATCCTAAAATAAGAAATCTAAGGGAAAGGTCACATCCTAATAACTTGTGCAAATCTAAATTCCCATGGAGCTTTGAAATCATTTTGTAGGAGTAGCCTATTAACAATGTGTAACTGAACTTCTTCCAGATCGTGTTGTAAAATTGAAGCGGTTTTGTGTACACAAGTAGCCACTGAAGTATAAATAAAATTGACAAGACTTAATTTTTTTTAGCAGTCTATTATGAATATCCAGAGAAATCTCACATAAATAATAAACCACAGAGTCTTCTATCTGACTTTCTATGGAAGCAGGAGGTATATAAGTCAGGAAATTTAATAATTACAGTAGAAATGCTTTTTCCTATTATGATAGACATGTTTAATCTTTTTTGCTAACACTGACCCCTCGTTTAGGCTGTAGAAGAACTTCATAACTATGTTTTTTTTTTTTTTTTTTTTTTTTTGACAGGCAGAGTGGACAGTGAGAGAGAGAGAGAGAAAGGTCTTCCTTTTGCCGTTGGTTCACCCTCCAATGACTGCTACAGCCGGTGCGCTGCAGCAGGCGCGCTGCAGCCGGCGCACCGCGCCGATCCGATGGCAGGAGCCAGGTACTTATCCTGGTCTCCCATGGGGTGCAGGGCCCAAGTACTCGGGCCATCCTCCACTGCACTCCCTGGCCACAGCAGAGAGCTGGCCTGGAAGAGGGGCAACCGGGACAAAATCCGGTGCCCCGACTGGGACTAGAACCCGGTGTGCCGGTGCCACTAGGCGGAGGATTAGCCTAGTGAGCCACGGCGCCGGCCCATAACCATGGTTTTGCAGAGAGATTCACTGCTCTGGGAGTTAGCACATTGGGTTGTGCTATCTCCTTTTCTACTAACTGGCCATCCCTTAAAAACTCTACACCTCCGTGTTCTTATCTGTTAAGTAGGAAGATGTTTATTGTAAGAATTCAGACTAAATATATAAGGACTTACTACGGCATTATTGAACGCTTAACTATCACCATTTAAGGTCAAACGATCTTACATGCCACGCAAGGTGACAGTCGGTGCTCATGCTTATAAGTGTGCACACACTGGCCAAACTGAAGTATTCTTTAAAAAGATGAGGTTTAAAGAAGACTGTGTCATTTCATTGTGCTGAATACAGAGGTGTCATCATGCCACGACACTTGATTGGTTAACGCACACTACTAACCTTTTTGAGGATGCGGGGCAGAAATGTGTTTGGGGTATTCCGTTATGTTTTCGTTCAGAGGAATCTGCATTGTTATTCCTTAGTCTCTACTTTCTTACTACAAAGTAAAGCTGGGCACAGGGGCAGGAGGGGCTTGGCCCAGTTGTTGAGATGTCATTCAGAACACCGGGAGTCTTATACTGAAGTACCTGGCTTTGGTTCCCAGTTCCAGCTCCTGATTCCAGCTTCCTGCTAATACACACCCTGGGACACCGCGAGTTTTGGTGCCAGTAGTTCCTGCCACCCACGTGGAAGACTTACATCGAGTTCCTGGCTTTGGCACTCTGGCCATTGCAGGCATTTTGGAGTGAACTAGAAGATGAGGGAGGGAGAAGCTTCCTCTCTGTCTCTCAAAAATAAAACAAACATTAGAAGTTGAACAGAATGTAGTTTTTATATTCTGACAACTGACCAGGGATTAGTGTTGACTGGCATGAGGTGAATTGACTTGACTGTCCTCCAAAGTAATACATAGATGTTAAAAAAAAAAAAAAAAAAAAACCTGTCAACTCATTCTTAATGTGTGAAATAATTATTTTATCCATTACACTTTGCAATCAAAATAATAGCAACAGTGACTAAGAGGCTAAGAAGAATACATTTTGTTTACTTTTCTTTGTGGTTGCCAGTGTTGCTGGAGGTAAAATCTCTCCATATATGAACCTACTGATTGCTGCAGCTATAAATTTGGTTTTCCATCCTTTTGATTTCCATGGTATTGTCTTAGTCTAGATTTTCCTTATTCTTCACCTGAGTTATGGCAGATGGTCATTGACATGACAGACGGCTGTTTCCATTTTGTTCTCTAGGCCACTGCTGACATTCTAAAGACCATGTTAGCATCTTGTCGCTCTTTCAGGAAGCATCAGGGCCTCCACCTGCCCCCACGGTGTCATCAGTGGTTTGGACAATCAGAATGTTCAGTGTTCTCCATGACTGGGTGGGCCAGTTTTCCTGTGGGATTACTGACCTGAGACAGTTTTCATGTACTACACTTCTGGAGAACAAAGACAGTCTTCAGAGTATCCCCAGTGCTGAACAAAATATTATTCACGTAATAAAATTAGAATATAATTGAAATAAAATTTTCAGTTATAGTTTTTTTAAGATTTTTTGAGAGGTAGGGTTGCAGAGAGAGAGATATTCCATGTGCTCATCCGCTCCCCAAATGGCCGCAAAGGCCAGAGCTTGGCCGATCAGGAGCCAGGAGCTCCCTCTGGATCCCCACGTGGGTGCAGGGGCTGGACGGAGCACTTGGTCCATCCTCCACTGCATTCTCAGGCCATAACAGAGAGGTGAATCAGAAGAGGAGCAGCCAGAACACCACTCGGCGCCCACATGGGATGCTGGCACCGCAGGTGGAGGCTTAGCCACAGCACCGGCCCCATCAGTTACACTTCTACTTCTTAAACATAGCATTATTGGCAGTCTTGATTGCTAAGTTATTTTTAAATTTACCACTCTGAGATTCAAACCATGCTACAGAATTTAGTTAAGAATTCCTGTGATAGATACTTAATCTAAAATCTGAAATGCTCTAAACTGAAACTTTTTCATTGCCACAATGACACCACAGTGGAAAATTCCCCACCTGATGGTCTTGATCAAAACACAAATGCACTAAAAGTGTATGCCCACCTCGTGGCATAGCAGGTCAAGCCACCACCTGCAACGCTGGCATCCTGTATGGGCACTGGCTTGTGTCCTAGCTGTTCCTCTTCCAATCCAGCTCTCTGCTAATGGCCTGGGAGAAGCAGCGGGAGATAGCCCCAGAGGTTGAACCCGTGCACCCACGTGGGAGACCCAGAAGAAGCTCAGGCCTGGCTGTTGCGGCCATCTGGGAAGCGAACCAGCAGATGGAAGATCTCTCACTCTATCTCTGTAACTCTTTAAAATAAATAAATAAATCTTTAAAAGTTACCTTTAAGCTATGAGTATAAGGTATATATGAATTTTGTGTTTAGACTTGGGTCCCCTCCTTAACATATTGCATTATGTATATATAAATATTCCAAAATCTAAAAAAAAATTTAAAAATTAGAGAAACTCTGATCCTGCTAAGAGATAAGGGAGACCCAAGCTTTAGATGTAATTTTGTAGATTTAACCATTGCAAACTTTTTGGTAGCAAATCTTGAAAATGAATCTATAAAAATACATAGATATCTTGCCAGCATCTGAATTTTTTAAAATTTTATTCTTCTTATTTGAAAGGCAAAGAATCTCAGAGAGAGAGAGAGAAATCTTCCCTTCTCTGATTATTCCCTTAATCCCTATAACATCTTGGGCTGGGCTAGTTTGAAGTCAGGAGACTGGAATTCAGTCCAGGTCTCTCATGTGGGTGGCAGGGACCCGAGTATTTGGGTCAACACCCACTGCCTCCCATGGTATTCATTGGCAGGAAGCTGGAATCAGAAGTGGAGCTGGGGCCTGACTCCAGACATTCCTACGTGGGCTGTGGGCGTTCCAAGCAGCATCTTAACTTCTACACCAGACACCTGCTCCAGCTACTTTTTAATCTGTGTACTTCAATGATGTGTAAGAGTTCACAGACTGATCGTGGGTTTTTCACTTTCTATAGCATTTGAAGTTGGGCCTCTAAGTCTGGTAAAGGTGTGGAATAGTTATTGATACTGAGATGTTTTTCGTTCCTAGTTGTACAGTGATAGTTCAAAAAGTTCATGGAAATTGAATTAAAATATAAATCCTTATATGCATGGTGTCTTCAAAACATTCATGAAATAACACATATTATGAGAAAACTATGCATCGATTTAATTTTTTTTTTTTTTTGCAAATTCTATCTCCCATGAGCTTCCTGAAGTACCTTTGTATTATTTACTAAACAAGTCGTTGGCAACCTATCTTTCTACATCAAATGATATCTGGAGTAGACAAAATAGAATTATGACATACTCCTTGCTCATAGTCATAATGCCTACAAATGAGAGTTAAATAACAGAGCTGGGCAACGTGTGATTAGAAAAATCCATGTGGTAGAAGTTCATAGAGGAAAACACATGGGGAAGTGTGTTTGGAAGAGGGGAGTGACGAAAATACTGCAGTAACTTCTACACGATCTGTGAACGAAGAACGAGGGATGAAAGAAAGTGAAAATGATGGAGGTGCTAAAAGAAATACGGAAGAGGGACTCTGGGCAGGGGAGATGAGCTTGACTTTGGACTTGTTAGAGATGTGAAGATAAATGACTGGACTTCATTCCAGAGGTCAGAACTAGGCATGTGGCCTTGGGTGTTGTTAGCCCTGGTTGAGGCTTGAACAACCTAATGGTAGAGCTTAAAACTGGAAGATGAGAGAGAGAAAAGAATAGTATCACTGGTGTCAAAGGAGGAGCATTTTAAAGGAAAACAAAGCTTGGTACTGCTTGTATAGTTGGCATTGTGTCAGTGATTCTATGTAGATAACCTATTTAGTCCTCACGAATTATTGTTGTCCATATTTTACAGGTGAGTTAAGTGAAGTTTAAGGTGATTAAATAACTTGCGTAATGGTCATTCTACTAGCAGGAGGTGAAATCAGGGCTTAAATTGATATGTACCTGACTGTCAAGCCTATTAAAGAGTTTAGAATTTTCTTAAGTTCATTTAATTTTTAAAATTTGTATTTTTTTGATTATTTGAGAGACAGACCCATACAGAGCTTCCATCACTGGTTCACTCCCCGAATGCCAGTAAGGGCTGGGTTTGGGACTTGCAGAGGCTGGGAATCAGGAGCTTGACCCAAGTCTGCCATGTGGGTGGCAGGGACCCTACTGCCTGAGCGACCTGCTGCCTTCCAGGGTGTGCGTTAGTCGGATGCTGGGATTGGGAGCAGAGCCAGGACTTGGAGTCAGGCCATCAGTATGGGAGGTGAGTATCTTACCCACTAGGCCAAATGCCAGTGCCGCACATATGATTTTTTACTGATATATTGTAAAATGACAATGAAAGGTCAAGGAGAGTGAAAATGTAAGACCATTAGTGTTGTCAAGGAGGGATCCTCATTAAAGATGGCAACTGAAGGACGATGGGAAGAATGGATATTCAGGGAGTTCAGAAGGTAATAGGTGGCCAATTAAAGGAGGAACTGACTTTAGACCGTGGACAACTTTGGCAGCAGAAGGGACAATTCTACTGAAGTAGGTTAATTCTGTACAGCAGAGTGCAGTTGTATGGAGAAGGAGGAAGTAGTACAAGGATGAAGTCTAAGAACAGACGTTGAAAAGAGACAGACCACCACATGTAGAGGCAAGGATAACGGGATTGCTCTGACCACCATGTCAGTGAGGAGGAGAGAAAACGAGAAAGGTGTCAGGGAAGCATGGATTATACAAAGCACTAGCTATAATTTTTTTTCAATTTTTTTTTTTTTTTGACATGCAGAGTTAGACAGTGAGAGAGAGAGAGAGAGAGAGAGAGAAAGGTCTTCCTTTTTCTGTTGGTTCACCCTCCAATGGCTGCTGCGGGCGCACCGTGCCAATCCGAAACAAGGAGCCAGGCGCTTCCTCCTGGTCTCCCATGTGGGTGCAGGGCCCAAGGACCTGGGCCATCCTCCACTGCACTCCCTGGCCACAGCAGAGAGCTGGCCTGGAAGAGGAGCAACCGGGACAGAACCGGTGCCCCAACCGGGACTAGAACCTGGTGTGCTGGCGGAGGATTAGCCTAGTGAGCCGCGGCGCCAGCCATACAAAGCACTAGCTATAAACACAATCCACCTTCCATATCTGGGTTTCACATCTGTTTACTCAACCAACCCGGGAACTGACAACACTGGGGGGTTGGGGGACTGTGTTGGTATTGAGTGGGTACACTATTTTTTCTTGTCATTATTCCCTAAACAGTACAGTATAACAGCTATTTACATAGCATTTACATTGTATTAGGTATCATAAGTCATCTAGGGATGATTTAAATTACACCAGAGAGTAGGCATGGGTAATACGTACATACCACACCATCCTCTATAAGGGACATGAACATCTGTGGATTTGGGTATCCGCAGGGGAATCCGCAGGGGAATCTGTAATTTTTATTTGGAAGAAATCTTGGAGCACTGGTTCAAGTCCCTGTGCTCTGCATCTGCCTCCTGCTAACCTCCTGAGAAGGCAGCAGGAGATGGCCTAAGTGTCCCCTGCCACCCTACCACAGGCTCCTAGTTTGGGCCTAGACCACCCCCAGCTGTTGCAGCTATCTGGGGAGTAAGTCAGCAGATAGAAGGTCTCTCTCTCTCTCTCTCTCTCCTAACTCCCCTTCTGTTTCGAATAATAACCCCTCCTTTCAAATAAATAACTTTAAAAAAAAAAAAAACATAAAAATAAAGACAACTTGGCAGTTAAGTCACTTTGTGTCTCTGGCCTCACTTTTCCTGTTGTTAGGCAAATTGTTAGACAAACTGATCTTTTTTTTTTTTAAAGATTTATTTATTTACTTGAAAGTTAGAGTTATACAGAGAGAGAAGGAGAGGCAGAGAGAGAGAGAGAGAGAGAGAGAGACAGTCAGTCTTCCATCTGCTGGTCCACTCCACAAATGGGCGCAACAGTAAGAGCTGCGCCCATCCAAAGCCAGGAGCCAGGAGCTTCTTCCAAATCTCCCAGATGGGTGCAGGGGCCCAAGGACTTGGGCCATCTTCTACTGCTTTCCCAAGCCGTAGAAGAGAGCTGGATCAGAAGAGGAGCAGCCAGGACTCGAACTGCCGCCCATATGGGATGCCAGCGCTGAAGGCAGCAGCTTTACCTACTACGCCACAGCGCCGGCCCCCTAGACAAACTGATCTTATAATGACCCTTCCATTACTTTGAAAGCACTGTGAAGTGGTCTTGAAATAACCTTGGTCTATTCACAGATGCTACAATCGTCATGTTTTATAAATCGGACTAACTTGTTGGAATAACTGGAATTAGAGCAACAGAGGAAACCTCTAAAACATGAGACCTAAGGTCAAAATTTCTGAATGTAGGGGCTGGCTCTGTGGTGCAGCGGGTTAGGCCTCCACCTGCAGCGCTGGCAGCCAGTATGGTTACCAGTTCAAATCCAGGCTGCTCTGCTTCTCATCTGGCTCCCTGCTAACATGCCCGGGAAAGCAGCGAAAGATGACGGAAGTGCTCAGGCCCCTGGCACCTTTGTGGGAGGCCAGAAGAAACTCTTGGGTTTGGCCTGCCCCATCCCTGGCCATCGTGGCCATCGTGGCCATTTGGGGTATGAATCAGCAGATTGAAGATTCTCGTATTCTCTCCCTTCTCTCTGTAACTCTTTCAAATAAATAAGTCTTTTAAAATAACTTCTGAGTGTAGACCTTTTCCTCTTAATTAAAAACCAGTTATTAATCTGCAGCTGTAAAGTGTCTTAAAAGCAGGGACCATACCCTGTTCTCTGTTGTCAACCCCAGCATCCAGCGTAGTGCCTGATACAGAACTCTTCAGGAAATATTCATCAAATGGATGAAAGCTGAATGACGTATTAAAATGCCACCAGTGAAGAGGTTCCTAGAGCACCTTTCCCATTGTTTTCTTCCTCGTTTCACTCCGTCCCTCCCTTGACATTAAGGAACATGTTCATTGTGTTAAGATGGTCACTGCCTGTTTTTAATGCCATTTTCATTGGCTTTTCATTTGTTTGCTATGTTTGACTCTTTCTAATAAGGAAACTAAGGACATGGCTGAAATTTAATTGAAATCTTAAGATTTTCAAAACTGTGTTTGTAGTAACTTAAAACTAGTACTTTGGTTCTTTTCATCTTTGATTCATTTAAAATTTACCAAGACTACTTTTCTTTATCAAAAGAAATTAATGTTTTCATTTGTGGTGGAAAAATGGTTTCGAGAAACAAATCTATTTCTGAACAAATTTCGTGATGCTGTGTAAGAAAACCACAAGAAGTCATCCCAGTTTAGTAACGCTTCCCATCTTCAACACATGATTTCAGTTGTCCTACCGCTAGCTAAAGGCTGCAGAATGTCAGCATTGTACCTTTGACTTCCTTGTGGGTTCCCGCTGCCCCACCCCACCCTCTATAAAGTGGTGGATAGAACTGTAAAACCCCAGGAGTACGACACTGTTGACACTGTCGTTCACTGCACTTTTAGTTTGAGGGGCCCTGCCAACATGAGCCGAGAGCTCGCCAGAGGAGATGGATTTGAATTTATAGCAGCTCAGTGACAGACTATACTTTTTCCAGACCAGACAGCAGGCCAGTTTGTAACTTTCATGCTTCACATAGTGGAAGAGTTACAGCTGTGACAAAGTCAACAGAGGCATCCCTGGTGTATGTTCTTAAATAAGAAAATTGACTGCAGGAGTATTTGTCCACATATGTGTTTTTGTGTGCCTTGTGCTTTTTTCTGGGGTAGTACCACTTGGTGCCATTTCAGAGACCGAGTCTTTTCATCTTTCTGATCAAGAATCAGGGTCAAAGTTAAAGTTGCACTATTTTGTTTTCAGTGATCTGGTTATTTGAAGATACCTTTGTCTCTTGGTTAGCCCCTAGCGTCAGGTTTGCAGATGATCATTGAGTTTTCCTTTCCCTGAGGTGGAGATTTAGTATATTTGTTTACATAGGATTCAGAAAAAATGTGTATGTTAATAAATGGCTGTTTGATTCCTGGGGAGAAACTGAAATACTGGGCAGGGCAATCAGGCATCTAAACACTGAGTACTTCGTAGAAAATGAGCCCAAGTAGCAGCACAGGTTATATAGAGTCAGGCGTCTTATGAAAACACTAGAAGGAAGAAGGTGATCGGTTTTGTTTTGTTTTGTTTTGTTTTGTTTTTCTTCCTTAAAGTCTCATTCAGTTTTAAGTATTTAGTTGTTTCTGTATTTTTTTTCCAAAATATGTACTATCATAGTATTGAAAGAATGACCAGTTTACTATGAAATACAAAGAATTTGGGTTGAAAGATATTATCTTATAATTTAAAATACAAAAGTTAGAGCCAGAAAAATCAGGTATTAAAAGAGAAGGGAGCTGGATGTTGTAGGTCCACATGCTCCTTCTGTGGACCACTGCTGGTTTTATTTTAGCTGCTCTGTTCACTTCACCACCAGCAGAGTCCCATTTCCTTATGAATCTCCTGTATTTAGAGTTTGAACCACCTATAAATCAACAGTCTGAGTAGAATCTTGGCAGATGAGGGCTCAGGAAACAAGCGTTTTGTTTACATTTAGATAATTTTTGAGCACATGGCCTCTGGGTATTTGGTGAGAAGTCCAGGAAAGAGAAGCCTAAAGAACAGAGTACTTATTGTGAGTAGTCGCCTTCACCTTTTTTCCAAACAGCTTGGGAAAAACTCAAGACATTATCTCTTGCAACTTAGTTGTCAGATTTTTTAAAAGAGAATGAAGAACCCACAATAAAAGCGGTTGAAGACCGCAGCAAAATGCACTAAGGTAGCTGGCCTGATTGCTTTCTGGGCACGTTGAAAAAGGCATCAGATTCAAGACTGAAAAAGGCAGGCTCCCTGCTGCAGCCGCACAGCATGAGACTGGGAGCTGGGTGCAGTGCGGTTGAGTTGGATGTGGAGAAGCCCTCCAAAACACAAGCTAACGCTACAAATCCCAGGATTTGGGGGCCAGGAACGGCCCCTGCCATCGTCAGAAGCACTTGTCAAGTTGAAACTTATGACCGTATGTTGTCAGAAACGAAGCAAACAAACTGCGCAATGAAGAGTGATTCTTGAGTATCTAAATGACACTGGTAAAAGCTCTGTACTGCTACTGTAAGGTTGAGATTGAGATACCGCAGTCTTACATTCTGTTCTGAAAACGTTTCCCGTAGAGCAGCTGAATTCTCACTTTTCTCTCCTGCTTCTGGTGGTCATTTCACCACTTGTCATAAACTCCACTAGAGGGAGTTAAAAAGGAACGAAGGAAATCAGAATGTGTACATTTTTTATATTACCCTCGAGGCCTTTAGCATCCATCACTGACAGTGATTACTAATAAGCTGGTACTGCTTGGTGGACATACACCAGTTAAGGAAGCCTCCATAACTCCGAAAGAAGCAGGTGGAAAAGTTGTTAGTCGTACACTTACTGATGCTAATTCTTGAAATCTTTGATTGTAGAACAAGGTTTTCTCTTGAAGACAGGGTTGCATCTTCGCTCATGAGCAGATGGGCAGTGCAGATGTCTGACTAGTAAATAAGAAGCTGCCTACCTTCTGTCATTTTTTTTTTTAAATCATGGTAAACTTATTTAACATAAAAGTTACCACTTTAAGTGCACCGGCATTTATTATATTCAGCATTGTGTAGCCATCACCCCTCTCTACTTTGAAAACTTTTCATCACTCCAGACTGAAACTTTGTGTCCATTAGAAAATATTTCCCTACCATCCACCCCTAGCTTGTGATTTTTTCTCTTCCTTATGTCTCTCTGAATTTTCCTATGCCAATTATTTCATATAAATGAGATTATATGGCTTATTTCAGTAAGCACAGTGTCTTCAGGGTTCACCCATGTGTCAAAATGCCATTTCTTTTTAGGACTGAATATTCTACCACCACATAGATGTGCCAAGCTTTGTTAATCCGTTGATATATATACTTAGGTTGTTTTCACCTTTTGCTATTGCAAATAATGCTGCAATGAACATTGCTGTTCAAGTACTTGTTTAAGCCCGTGATTTCAGTTCTTCTGGGTGTATTCCTAGAAACGGAATTGATGAGTCATATGGTAATTCTATGTTTTGCTTTTTAAGGAACTACCAAACTGTTTTCCACAGCTGCTGCGCCATTCCACATCCCCACCAGCAATATGAGTGGGTTCTAATGACTCCATATCCTTAGCAACACTTTTTAAACTTTTTTACTTTATTTTTAAGAATTTGAGAGGCAGAGAGAGAGAGAGAGAGAGCAAGCTATTACCCACTGGTATACTCCCCAGATGTCCCCAACAGCTAGGGTTAGGCCAGGCTAACACCGGGAGTTTGGAACTCAATCCAAGCCTCCCATGTGGGTGGCAGCAACCCAACCACGAGGGCCGTCACCACTAGCTCTCAGGGTCTGCATTGCCGGGAAGTAGGAAAAAGGAGCTAGATAGAGGTGCTGAACCCAGGTTCTCTGATTTGGGATAACTGCTAGGCTGTTGTCCCCATGATTGTATTTTTGTGTAATGGCTGTCTGGTTGCATTCTGGTTGTGGTTTTGTTGTGTATTTCCCTAATGACTGGTGATGGTGAGCAGCTTTTCATGTGCTTTTCTGACCCTTTGCACATCTTCTCTGGAGAAGTGTCTGTTCAGGTCCTGTATTATTTTTAATTGAGTTGTGTACCTTTTGCCTTTCTGTTCTTGCTTTTTAATCCACTTTCTCACATGCTTCTCAATGTAGTCAAAGATATGTGAGCACAGGTCGATGCTTCCGGTCACCTCCCCATCGCCACTACACGGGATTAACGTCGAAGGCTTTTTGTGCTGTTTCCAAAATCAGAACCCAAGAAGCTGTCTCTCTTCAAATAAGAACATTTTCTGGATGCTTTAAGACTGTGGAATCTCTTGTATTCTTTCCCAAATCGCAGTTTAATGAGTCCACAAGTAGGGAATGATTCACTGAGAAGCACTTCAGAAGATAAACATCCATTTCCTCAGAATGAGACATTTTAGACCATCTTTTCTCAAACTGGGATCCTCAGATTTCTGGAGATCCACAAATGTATTTTTGGGCTCTTAGAGTTTTGAAATTTTTAAATATTGTGTTTTCATGTCCATGATAATCCAAAAAAATCACTCTCGGGCCCACACATCACAATTCAAGGATACTTTGATGGACTGAGACTTTGCTTTCTTGTATGCATTTTTTTACCCTGGGTTTATTACATCTCTGAGGAGTTGGAAGGCACAGCTTTGGCAGGTCTGTAGGATTGTTCTTCTAATTTTAAAGAGACTCATGTATTAGTGAAGCTTAAGAAATGCTGATCTGGGGTGGCGCTTGTGGCATAGTGGGTGAAGCCACCGCCTGCAGTGCTGGCATCCCGTATGGGCTCCGGTTCGAGTCCCTGCTCCTCCACTTCTGATCCAGCTCTCTGCTATGGCCTGGGAAAACAGTAGAGGATAGCCCAAGTCCTCTCCACCCTCATGGGAGACCCCGAGGAAGCTTCTGGCTCCTGGCTTCGGATCAGCACAGCTCTGGCCCAGCTGTTGCAGTCAACTAGGGAGTGAACCAGCGGATAGAAGACCTTTCTCTCTCTCTCTCTCTCTCTCTCTCTCTCTCTCTTTCTCTCTTTTTCTCCTTCTCTCTCTGTGTAACTCTGACTTTGAAATAAATAAATAAGTCTTTTTTAAAAATGCTGATTAAGGGGTCAGTGCCATGGCACACTAGGTTAATCCTCCGCCTGCAGTGCCAGCATTCCATGTGGACACCAGTTCTAGTCCCAGTTGCTCCTCTTCCAGTCCGGCTCTCTGTTGTGGCCTGGGAGAGCAGTGGAGGATGGCCCAGGTGCTTGGGCCCCTGCACCGCATAGGAAACCAGGAGGAGGCATCTGGCTCCTGGCTTTGGATCGGCGCAACTCCGTCAGGTGTGGCCATTTGGGGTGGGGGGGGGAGGTTAACCAACGGAAGGAAGACCTTTCTCTCTGTCTCTCTCACTGTCTATAATTCTACCTGTCAAATAAATAAAAATCTAAAAAAAATGCTGTTTAAATCCAACTCCTCTCCTTTACCAAAGAAGGCATAGAGATGTTAAATGAATTTAGCTAGGGTGACATAGCAAGTTTATAAAACCAACCAGCACTAAAACTCATGTCTTCTGAGACTATCTGGTGTTCTTTGAGCTAGAAAAGGGATACTGCAAAGCTTCACTGAGTTTGTAAGGCATTGAGGAAAGCAGAAAGTGAACGAATACCAGCGTGCGTGATGGGTGCTATACAGGAGACAAAAGGGTAATGTGAGTTAGGCAGTCTAACCTGGTATGACAGTTTGGAAGAGTGGTTTTCATGCTGACAGGTAAAGAGCGAGCAGGTACCGAAAGGGAGTTGTGAAAATAATTGTGACAGGCAGAGGGAAAGTGTGGATGGCTCTGAGGTGGGTAAAGCAGCTGGTTTGCTATTTACGTGTAGAAAAGGAAGCAGTGGGACTTTAGGATGAGCAGGGATAGATTATTCAGGGCAGTCCTCGAAGTCTGTACAGAAGAATGAATCCACTGTAAACAGGAGTGACATAAATTCATTTGCCTCTTTAGACGCTCACTCTGGCTGCCCCCAGAATTGATAGGAGAGGAGATCAGAGCAGGTCGGACACCTGGTAGAAAGCTGTCCGAAAGGTGCACATGTGAGAGATGAGAATGACTGGGATTACATTGATAAGGAGATTGAGAGAGGTGGGTGCCGGTAAGTGTTGAGCAGATAGAATCAGAATCCCTGGTGATTGGGGGAGGGTATTAGTTCCCTTTTTTGGGGAACTGATCAGATGGGAGGTTGGCTGAGCCGTTCTTAAAGACAGGGCTCATGAACGGAAGGTCAGTTTTGGGGAACAGATGTTGAATGTAGTGTTGGGCCCATTGATCTGAGTGGCCTGTGGGACACTTCAGTAGAACTATCAAATCGATGTTTGTCGGTAGGGCTGAGGCCCAGGAGAGAAGACTGGAACAGATAGAAATTGCTCCAGTGTATCATGGTATCTGATACATTACATGCTGAGTCATCTACGCCAATGACTGTCAAACATCTTCCCAGTTGTTTTGCCGGAATAATGTGAAATGATGATGAACTGGAATGTACGATGTATACATTGTTTTTGGTAAATTTCTGGTTAACCCCGTCACCCAGAAAGCCCTTTCCATTTCTGGTTGTGTAAATCTTTCTTAAGCGTTTGAAACCATGTTTCTGTTCTGACAAATATTGTAGGGTGTGATAAAATTTAAATTGAACTTAAATAGCCCTGAATTTATTACTCAGGAACTTTTAATAGTTTCATTTTGAATAGCAAATAACATTTTACTCTAGATTCAGAAAATGCTGAAAGTTATCTCAGGAAACTGCTTTTATAAAATTATTTTTTACCGGCTTTTTTGTTTCCTAGCATTTTTCAATTTCTTCTAAAAACAGAGAAACAATTTTTAATACATTTAAGAGTTTTCTTTTTAATTTTTTAAAAATGTGTTATTTGAAAGGGAGACACAGAGAGAAAGGCTGGTTCACTCCTCAGACGCTCACAGTAGCCCAGGGACAGAAGCTGGGAGCCAGGAATTCAATCCAGGTCTTCCATGTAGGTGGAAAGAACCCATTATTTAGGCTGTCAGCACTGTCTCCCAGGGTTCACATTAGCAGGAAACTGGAGTCAGGAGCCAGAGGCAGGAGTCAAACCCATGCACTCTGAAGTGGGATGTGGGCAACTTCGCCAGCAGCCCAAACACTTGCTACTCAGTAAGAGTTTTTAATAATTATTCAAAGTAATATTGCATTTGCTTTCATTTCATTTGTGGGTTTTGTGTAATTGCACCCAGAGGGACTAGGTATAATCAGAACACTGCCCAGCATATTAACTTCATCGAAATGTGCTGGTTGTAATGACTTATTCCATAATTTATGGCAGTTACTTCAAAATTAATCTGCTAACATGACGTTTCTACCTGTGTCTACAGTAGAGAGCCATCTGAATTGTTACCTCTAAATTCGGTATGAGAAATTTAAGTCTTGAGCCACCTCTGTGAGGAGCTTGCCATTGATAGTTATACCAAAGTGGATTTTTTTCTTTGAAGCTTTATTTTTTATTTGAAAGGCAGAGTGAGAGAGAGAGAGAGAGAGAGAGAGAGAGAGAGAGAGGTCTTCCATCCACTGGTTCACTCCCCAGATGGCCACAATGGCCCGAGCTATGCCCATCCGAAGCCAGGAGCCAGGAGCTTTGGGTCTCCCACGCAGATCCAGGGACCCAAGGATTAGGAAGTGGAGCAGTCGGGTCTCAAACCAGTGCCCATTTTGTCACAACAGGCAGTAACTCTACCTGGTACGCCGCAGTGCCAGCCCCAAAGTGAATCTTTGAAAAAACTAAAATTTCCTTTAAAATGTCAAATAGGGAGAAGGACATTTATAGTCCATTTACTTGCAGTTTCAAATTGATGGTAAGAACTCGTTGTCGAGAGGGTTTTTTTTTAGTGTATTAGGACTATAGATATTTCAAAGAATACAGTATGACTGGTACTGTCACTGTATGTATTGCCTCAGGTTGTGTCTCTGAGCCCTTGGCAGGGTTGGTAAGTACCCCAACATGAAATAATTTCGATAGCTCAGGTTTATGATTAAGACTTCCCAAGTGTTAAACATTTACTGAATTAAATTATTCTGGTTTTTGTTATTTTTTTTGGTGTTTTGGTTAATTATACTCATCAACCCAAGCTTTATTTTATTGCCCTCATTGAAGTAAGTTGTTTTGATCATTTAAAAATATTTTTAATAGGATAATTATTTTGTTTAGTTTTTTTAAAAGTGTGATTCCTGTCTCTCCCCTCTTGGAAGCTTTGAGATAAATTGACTACTGTTATTGTTATTTATGTTGAAAGATATTAAAATGAGATTTGTAATCTAAATGGGTATTAACTTACCTCACATCTGGTCACTTGAAAAGTGGCCAAATGCAACAGTTCTCAATGCAAGAGAGCCTAAGGCAAAAACTTTGCAATCTCCACCCTCCTTTGCAAAACAACTATCCTATCTGAACCTTCAGCTTTAGAAAAAGGAAAGGAAAAGGAAATTACATTCATTTATAATAGTATATAATAATTATAACTGATTATTAAGATAATTGGAGTCAATTTTTGAATTATGGGTTCCAATAAAAGTATTAATGTGATTCCTAGCTTAATAAGCTAACCATTTGAAGTGGAAAGCCTTGTAGAAGAGGGAAAAAAAAAAAACCTATGGCAGCACTGACCCAGTTTCTGGTTGCAGGGCCAAAGGCATCATGACACCTCTCTCCTCTCTAAATCTCGTCACCTTGCTTAATCTTAAAGTGATGATGACCTAGTTTGCCTGTGATAGTCCCAGTTGATTCCTATGGTCCAAACCTAATTTTCAATGATGTCCTCTTTGACTCTTAAACAGTGTCCCAGACTGTATAATAAATATGTGGTCATCTTAACGTAATCCCTCTTTCTCAGAGACATCAGTCAGCAGGGTGAAGAGTGGAGTCGATGAGAGTGTATGACAATGACACATTGAAAAAGCACTGGAATGAAAAATTACTGATCAGGATTTGCAGGAGTAACATGAAAGTTGAGCTGGAAATTGATGTGTGAGTTTATTCTGAACATCACAAGATACACCAGATTCATGCCTACTTGTTCTTGGCGAGGTAGGGGAGGCAGAGGATACTAACCAGGTCAGGAGTTTGTGGCAGTTTTATGCAATACTAACATTAAGCTTCCTGGCTGAGGTTTTCCATATTGCAAGTCTGTCACCTCCTAATACTCTTTCTTTGAGGACAAGAGGTAGTGATATCTAATAGTAACACTTCAGAGAAAACAAAGATGGGAGATAACCGTTTAGAAAAATGGAAAGACTTTTAGTCTTCTTTGAAAAAGCTTAGCTAAACATCCCTGCCTTTTACCTTAATAATCTACTCAAAAGTTTATTTTGTCAACTAGAGAAGAATTCCTGTGAATATTTTCTGCTTTTTAATAACTCTGCTGTTGCACAGTATCTTCATTTAAAGTAACTTCTGTGATTATAAGAGTAATAGCTACTATTTCAGGATATTAAAATATAAAAAATTATAAAAATATAAAGCAAGAAAATCACTCATCATCACCCCAAAATAACTAATGTTAACCTTGTAATCACAATTTCTTTCAACTTCCTTGTATATATAGAACGTGTATATAAACAATTATTCAGTGAAGCTCTTTAAAAGGGAATATCTTTAGTGTTCTGGTAACAATAACAGAAAATAATTACAATGTTGTGCATTTGCATATAGCTTTAAAATGTATAAAATTCTTTCATATACTGAAATATTTCAACCTAAGAAAACAGCTGTCAGGGAGGGCGGATACTACTTCCCATTTTACTTAGAGGAAAAATTGAAACCCGGAAGTGCTCCTAGACTTGTCCAGAGGTGTCATCAACTAGTAGCACCGAGACTAGAACCCCATTTCTTCACAGCCAAAGCGCTTTCAGTGTGTGACTCGGACTCACTTGTGCTGGAAGTTAGATACACCGAAAATTGAACCAGGTAGAAGTAATTATGAGCAGCTGAAGAATTATGTTGGAAAAGAAGGCAGGGAAGCACAACATGAAGAATAGCTGTCTTTAGGTTCATGCAGAGCATTGTTCGAAGAATGATAGCCATCTTTCTTAGAACTTCCGAAAGTAAAACGAAGAGACTGAGCTGCTTGTGGGCATTGAAGTGTAGGGCAGGGCACTTTCCTGAAGGCCTTGTCTGGAGCTCAGTGATCAACCAGCCAAGTCTTAAATACCTGAGGATGTCCTAAGCATTACAAATGAATAAGAAGGCACATGCTTTTGTGTTTTCAAAGGCTTAACAATGTAACTGGAGAAGTAAACCAAACATATCAAACAAATTAGGTCTGATACTGACTTTCTATACAATGAGTTATTGGGGTGATAACTAATGAATTAACATTCAATTAACATTTACTTTGTGCTAACAAAGAAAAACATGATTGTTGTTGCATAAGTAATATCAGAAAACCAAAAATAAGTCCTAGTAGATGGCACAAAACAATAATATACATGTTCATTCATCCACTTGATACATCTACTCCACATTCATTGAGCATCTGTTCTGTACCATAGGCACACAGGCGTGAGCGTTCCTATTGAATGTAACTTGAGTTACACGTTAAGAAATAGTGAACAATGAGATGGGAGGTTGGGTGGGTGGTTAATGTGGGCTGATTATGGCAGTAATGTAATTAACCAATGCAGAGGTTAGGCTGATTATGTTTACGGGCAAGGGTTTATAATAGGTGAACTCATAACACTTAGAATTCAGTAAATGGAAGAGTTCAGAGAAAATCTTACAAGTCTTCTCATCTCCCCTGCTCTCCTTCTCTCTAGTTGGAGGATAAGGAACTGAGAGCAGAGCTGTTGTGACTTGCCTAGTTTTGTTCACTGAATTGGTGACAGAACTGAAGGCACAGCCCAGCTCTGCAGCTTTCTTTGCATTATACCCTTCTGCCTCTTTTCAGTCTTGAATTAGCTAAAACAGCTTTCCATCCTTCCCTGTGTCGACTCTGTGTACACCAAATCTTAGACCTTAAATTAAAGATTTGGGTTGTAATCACCATTCAATCATTGGTAGAAATAGACCGGTTTCGTGTCTCAATTTCAGTGACTGTCTTCTTTATAAAATTACAAAAGCATCAGTGAGATCAACAACATCCCAGCATCCAGTTTGGAATCAATGTTTTATAACCGTGATGCTGAGCCGTGTCTTAGAGCCAGCTCTATCGCTAACTCACTGTGCGATGCTGCGACACAGGTCGTATCCAGTCTTTTATCTTCAGGTATACAATGAGAGGGTTAGAAAGTCTTTAAAGCCAATTTGAATTTTGTTATTTGGCTATATTTTACTATTACTTGAGTAAGGTACAGACTTCAAGAAGATGGTTATGATTCTTAGTGTTCTCCTAATTTTTATTATATCATTTAAATGATGTTATTGCAAAACTAGCTCTAAACTATTTATGGTTACAGCTCTTATATATCTAAACAACCAAAACTAATTAAATAATAAGCTATAAAATCCTTAATATTAAAATCAGAAGTACAAATATGTAGATGACTAGCATAACTTTTTAGGGGGCTGGAATTCAACACCCTTTGCTAGTTAATGCTATATATTTAATTTTTTCCCAAATTTTCTTTTTGAACCCTTTTATGAAACATTCTTTTCTGCAGTATTACTGGATATCATATTACTTAATACAAATAAATCATTTATAAATTAAAATTATTTTTTCCTTCTCTCATTAATTCCAGGCAACTGAAGTAGTGCTGAGTTCCAATGAAATCATAAATAAAAACCATGATGCTGAAAATGCTTATCAGTACTAGTTATAAAATCATCCAGTAATTAAAATATTAACTTTTGCAATTTTATATAACTAAATTGAAAACATAAAATTTAAAACTTTTCATCAAAAATTGAAAATGGGTAGGAGTTTGGCACAAGGATTAAGACACTGCTTGGGACCCCTGCATCCCGTATCAGAGTACCTTGTTGGAGTCCCAGCTCCTCCGCTTCCAGTTCAGCTTCCTGCTGATTCTCACCCTGGGAGGCGGCAGATGATGGCTCAGCTGCTGGGCTTCCTGCCACCCACATGCAAGACCTAGATTGAGTTTCAGTCTAGGTCTGGCCCGACCCCAGCTTGTCTCTTGCCTGCAGGCATTTGGGGAGTGAACATGGTGGTTGGAGAATTGATCTCTCTTTATCTCTCTCTCCTTTTATCTCTCCTCTCTTCCCCCTGCCCCCCACCTCTCAAATAAGCTGAAAATAAATATATAAGTATTTAATGAAAGTAATCAAAAAGTGCATCAATTGAATGGATAGACAAAATGTGCCATATCTATGTTCCGCCTAGTCTAGACCATTCAGCAATAAAAAGGAATGAACTACCAATGAGCTATAGCATGAACAGACCTGAAAAACCTTTTGCTAAGTGAAACAAGCCAAACACATAACATAGTATTTTATATCACTCTATTTGTATGAAATACTAGTAAAAGCAGCAAGTCTGTAGAGGTGGAAAAATAGTGTTTGCTTGGGATTGAGGGTAGAAAGTGGCTTTGAATCTAAATCAGCATGAGAAATCTTAGTGGGTCTGAAACATTTATGATAATGGTTGTGTTATGGGAAAACAGTGACAGAGAAATTATTGTTACCTCGGTTCTTTGACTCACATGGAAGAATTTCCAAATGGATAGCAGAGAGATTTCAAAAGATTTATTAGAGTCAAAGACGTCTAGCTAGAGTGGCATAGAGGGGGGCTTCCAAGAGAGGAAAAAACCCAAAAGCCTCGCTCCCATAGCATTTTAAGTACAATCTTGGGGACCAAACTGTCAATCAACAAAATGGAGATAAACTCAACAAAAGACCTGATTTACAATTCTTCATCCTATCTGGCTCTCATGATTTTTTTGGAAAACTTTTATTTAATAAATATAAATTTCAAAAGTACAACTTTTGGATTATAGCAGTTTTTCCTCCCATAACCAGCCTCCCACCCACAAACCATCCCATCTCCTACTCCTTGTCCCATCCTATTCTTCATTAAGATTCATTTTTAGTTATCTTTATATACAGAAGATCAACTTAGTATATACTAAGTAAAGATTTCAACATTTTTCACCCACACAGATAACACAAAGTATAAAGTACTGTTTGAAGACTAGTTTTGCCATTAATTCGCATAGTACAACACATTAAGGACAGAGATCCTACATGGAGAGTAAGTGCACAGTGACTCCCGTTGTTGGTTTAACAATTGACACTCTTATTTATGACATCAGTAATCACCCAAGGCTCTTGTCATAGCTGCCAAGGCTATGGAAGCCTCTTGAGTTCACCAAGTCCGACTTTATTTAGACAAGGCCATAATCAAAGTGGAAGTTCTCTCCTCCCTTCAGAGAAAGGTATCTCCTCTCTTTGATGGCCCATTCTTTTTTTTTTTTTTTCTAAAGATTTTGTTTATTTATTTGAAAGGTAGAATAACAGACAGTGAGAGGAATAGACAGAGAGAAAGGTCTTCCTTCCGCTGGTTCACTCCCTAGATGGCCACAACAGCCGGAGCTGCGTCGATCCAAAGCCAGGAGCCAGGTGCTTCTTCCCGGTCTCCCATGTGGGTGCAGGGGCCCAAGGACTTGGGCCATCTTCTACTGCTTTCCCAGACCATAGCAGAGAGCTGGATCGGAAGAGAAGCAGCCAGGACTAGAACTGGCACCCATATGGGATGCCCTACTCCAGGCGGAGGATTAACCTGCTGTGCCACAGGGCCGGCCCCTGATGGCCCATTCTTTCCACTGGGATCTCACTCAGAGATCTTTCATTTAGGTCATTTTTTGCCACAGTGTCTTGGCTTTCCATGCCTGAGAAATTCGATGGGCTTTTTCTGGCTCACTTAATATTAAAAAAAAATCATCCATAAGGGCGGGGTAGAAGTCCCCATTCCCTTGCTGTTCTCATGGTAAATTTGTAAATTGGGAGATTCCTAGAGAAGCAGCACACTTCTATCTGCTAAAGAGAACCTTTTTGGGGAGCAGGCACCTTGCTATTCCAGATTTCTACCAGGGGACCACCCTGACTGCCTATTACCCATTTGACTCCTCACAGTTGAAAAACTTGGTAAATTTACTAAAATTTAGTGAATTGTGTACTTGAAGTGGTAAACTTTATATATATATATATATATATATATATATAATGTACCTCAATAAAGCTATTTTTTAAAAAGCTTTTTATTAAAAAAAATTCTGGACTGCCTAAAAATACATACCTATTAGATATCTCCCTACCCCTACCAACTTGGTAAGGAGACGCAGCTGAAGAATTTCTGTTTTAGAGATGGGTATTTGGTTTAGCAGCTAAACCACCCATTAGGATACCCATGTCCCACATCAGACTGCCTGGATTTGAGTCCCAGCTCCTGGGTCCAGCTTCCTGCTAATGCACACCCTTGGGAGGCAGCACTGATGGTTCTAGTTGAGCTCCTGCTTGTCACGTAGGAGATCCAGATTAAGTTCCCAGCTGCCAGCTTTGGTCCCCCTGGCCCTTGCCGGAACTTGGGAAGTGAGTCCATGGATGAGACCTTCATGTGTGTGCATGTCTGTTTCCCAAATAAATTTTTAAAAGGAAAAATACTGTTTTAGTTGAACCAGAAAATTTATCTAATAATTAGGATATCATGTATTTTAGCTTTTACTTGATAGTTGTGTATTATCTTTTTTTAAAAAAATTTATTTATTTGAAGGCAAAGTTACAGAGAGAGGGAGAAATAGAGAAAGAGATCTTCCATCTGCTGGTTTGCTCCCCAAATGGCTGCAACAGCCAGAGCCAGGAGTTTCATCTAGATCTCCCACATGAGTGCAGTGGCCCAAGGACTTGGGCCGTCTTCTGCAACTTTCCCAGGCAGATTAGGAGGGAGCTGGATTGGAAGAGGAGCAGCTGGACTCAAATCCAAGCCCGTATGGGTTGCAGGCGTTGCAGACAGCAGCTTAACCCATTGTGCCACAATGCTGGCCCCAAACTCAGTATTACCTTAAGCAAGGTCTTGGGAAAACACTTAAGTTCTGTGCGCGTTGGTTTCCCCATCTGAAAATGAAAACAGAGTACGCGTAAATATTCTCCAGGATCTCTTGCACATGACAGACTCACCCTCATATTTGTTCTCTGTGAATCCCAGCTCCCCATTCATCCACATTAAGGGAGGGAACTGAAGTTGATTCTTGCCCCTTTATGCGAGCTGGCATACCACTTGTCTCATTAACTCTTTGGCGCTCAAACTTTCTGACCTTCCTGCATGTGTCTTTTAGGTACATAGTTCTCAGAATGTTTATCTGAAAATTTTATACTAAACTGAAGGCCGCATCACTCACTGATGTCCCAGAGGCTATGTTCTCATTCTGTGTACCTCTCTTATGGAAGCGCTCCTATAGATAACAATACACTCCCCCCTCAGGCAGTACATGAAAGAAACAATGGACTATACAATGGAATCGTCCTATAAGATTACACAGAGTGAGAGCTGGCCCATTGTTTTCTCCTGGTGCCTAAGGAAGCAGTTGTGCTCTTTGGCTCCCCACAAAGATTTTGGCTTGTCTGCCTCCTCAGATTCCCAAGTAACAGTTAAGCAATCTGGCCTCCTTCCCACTTCTCATTTCAATGTGTAGGATATCTGTCAACTTGCCCAGAGCAACTGTAGGCATTTTGAGCTTTTCATCTGACTCTGTGCAATAGATAACAAATAAAAACATAATTAGGAGGACTGAGTTACGGCTCCATTTAATTTTAATTTTTACCTGGGGAAGGGACACTTGTTTTAGAGTTGGAAAAGTTATTTTTTATCTGTCTTCGTGTTTCAGGCTTTCCGTCTTGCCCCTCGTCTTCCAGTACAATGTTTCTAAATGATTCAAATAAAAAGCTTATGAACATGGAGCTAGGTTTTTGTAAATAAAAGAACATCTTCTTAGAGCATAGTGTATTTTCAGAAAAGCATTCCTGGAGTATGAAGAACGAACTGGATGTTGGAATGTGGTTTAATTAGTCCACGAACCTGTCAGGAATCTCTTCCTAAAGCTATGCTGACATACAACATAACTTTGGAAGAACCAGTTAAGTTTGTATTCTGTCACCCATGATTTAGGAATAACCATTTGCTAAAAACTCACAGTACCAATTAGTAGAAATGGTTAGGTAAAACCAAAGCATTATTTATATTATAGGTGGTTACTAAATGCATGTTGTATATGCAATAAAGTATATAGTATATCATATATGCAATAAAAAGGCTTAGATGTCTAAAGAACCATGGAACCAATGACTTCATTCTTTTCTAAACATATGTCCTTTTTTATGAAATGGAGCTGTTTATAAAGACTAAACAGGATTTTATATTTTAAAACACTTAGCATAGCACCTGACAAAGTAGGCACTCAATGAATGGGGAATCTAGATCTCAAAGCTAGTTTATGCATTTTTTTAGTCTGCTTTTATTCACCAGTGCAATTTTTTTTTTCTTTTTACAGGCAGAGTGGACAGTGAGAGAGAGAGACAGAGAGAAAGGTCTTCCTTTGCCGTTGGTTCACCCTCCAATGGCCGCCGCAGCCCGCGCACTGCGGCCGGCGCACCGCGCTGATCCGATGGCAGGAGCCAGGAGCCAGGTGCTTTTCCTGGTCTCCCATGGGGTGCAGGGCCCAAGCACTTGGGCCATCCTCCACTGCACTCCCGGGCCACAGCAGAGAGCTGGCCTGGAAGAGGGGCAACCGGGACAGAATCCGGCGCCCCGACCGGGACTAGAACCCGGTGTGCTGGCGCCGCTA
Source organism: Oryctolagus cuniculus (assembly GCF_051225735.1). NCBI lineage: Eukaryota > Metazoa > Chordata > Mammalia > Lagomorpha > Leporidae > Oryctolagus > Oryctolagus cuniculus. The sequence continues at coordinate 117,023,561 of NC_142876.1, read as the reverse complement.
GGCGGAGGATTAGCCTAGTGAGCCGCGGCGCCGGCCCTCACCAGTGCAATTTTAAGATACATCCTGAGGCCGGCATTGTCGCATAGTAGATTAAGCCTCTGCCTGTGACACTGGTATCCCGTATGGGCGCCAGTTCGAGTCCCAGCTGCTCCTCTTCCAGTCCAGCTCTTTGCTAATGTGCCTGGGAAAGCAGTGGAGGATGGCCCAAGAGCTTGGGCTCCTGTACCCACGTGGGAGAACTGGAGGAAGCTCCAGGCTCCTGGCTTGAGCCTGGCCCAGCCCCAGCCATTTGGGAAGTGAACCAGCAGATGGGAGATTCTCTCTCTCTGTTTCTTTCTCTCTCTGTAATTCTGCTCTTCAAATAAATACAAAATGAATCTTAATTTTTAAAGATATATATATACTATACATTGTAGTGCAGTGAGGTGGGTTAAGCTGGCACTTGGAATGCCTGTATCGCATATTGGAGTGCCAGCTCTTCGAGTCTTGGCTCCTCTGCTTCCAATCCAGCTCCCTGCTAATAATGCCCCTGGCAAGGCAGCAAATGATGGTTCAAGTACCTTGGTCTCTGCCACCCATGTCGGAGACCTGGATGGAGTTTCTGGCTCCAGCCTAGCCTAGTTCTGGCTATCACAGGCATTTGAAGTATGAAGCAGCTGATAGAGGATTGATCTCACTCTCTGTCTCTCTGTCTTTTAAGCAAACAAATGTTAAGTATGTATTCTATAAATTCCAGTGTAAAGGTTTCATAATGCTTAATGATGATAAAAACCATTACCACCTGTTGCTTAACTGTCATCACAATACAGTTTATTATGGGCAAATTTCACAGTTATATTTTGTTTTCAATCAGATATCAATTTGCTCACATGAATAAAATGTATCTAATTCTCCTAAGTGAACTCTTAAAATTCATACTTAATTTTGAAGATTCCATACTGTACTTGCATACCATTTATTTCTGAAAAGTATTTAAGTAGCTCTTTTTAACATAACAACATGAATGATGACTGTTCTTATTATTTATCAATTGTCACATATAAGATTAAAAAATTTTTTAGATTTATTAATTTATTTGAAAGTCTGAGTTACATAGAGAGGAAGAGACAGAGTCATAAAAAGAGAGAAGCAGAGAAAGAGAGAGAGAGACAGGTGGAGGGGAGAGAGGTCTTCCATCTTTTGGTTCACTCCCCATTTTGCCACAATGGGCAGGGCTGGGTCAGCCTGGAGCCAAAGCCAGGAGCTTCATCTGGGTCTCCCATGTGGGTGCAGGAGCCTAAGAATTTGGGCCATCTTGTGCTGCTTTCCCAGACTCATTAGCAGGGAGCTGGATTGGAAGTGGAGCAACTGGGACTTGAACTGGCACCCATGTGGGATCCAGGTGCTGCAGGGGGCAGCTTCACCTGCTACACCACAGCACCAGTCCCAAGATTAAAAATTAGTATTATAAAAACTCATATTGTAATTCTGAGAACCTACTGTGTTCCAATAAGTGATTTATTTAAATCATTCTCACAACTCTTCCTTAAGATGAGGAAGCCAGAAGCCTAAAAAGATAAAATAGCATCCAAAAAAGGAAAAATATTCAGAAGCGACAGCTTTGAATGCAAAGCCAGGTCTGTTTGCCTTTTATAGCATGCTGACCAAGGACAAGTAGGCAAGGTTGTTGTTGTTTTTAAGGTTTGTTTGTTTATTTGAAAGGCAGAGTTACAGAAAGAAGTCCGGGAGAGAGATCTTCCATTTGCTGGTTCACTCCCCAGATAGCCACAACAGTCAGCACTGGGCCCAGCCAAAGCCAGGAGCCTGGAACTCATCTGGGTCTTCCACATGGATGGCAGGGGCCCAAGCATTTGGGCCATCTGCTGCTACTTTCCCAGGCACATTAGCAGAGAGCAGCCAGGACTCCAACTGGGACTGAACCAGCACCTCTGTGGGATGCCAGTGTCACAGAGTGGCTTAACCTGCTGCACCACATTGCTGGCCCTGTAGACAAAGTTTTATAGCCAAAAACTGTCACCCAGTTCCATAGTGAAGTCCTATCTAATGGTTGCTATTACTGTCTAGCCTTTCAGAATTGTTGAGAGCTTCAAATGAAATAAAAACGCTGTGCAACTCTAAGAAACCTTTTTGTTAGAGTTACATTACCTCAAAAAGGAAATTTTCACATAGTAATCATATTATTTTCATAAGCACAAGGAGCTATATCAGCAGAAACAAAACTACTTGTACCGGAAACAAAACTAAAACCCCGGAATAGTAGGGTGATTCACGAAATAATCTATGAATGAGGCCAGAAGACATTTGTCGGCAAAATGAATTCTTGAATTGATGTTCAAATATTATCAGATTTTAATTACCAAGTCAGTATTGAGCACTTGCTTTGTAGAGAGTGCTGTATCTTAACTCTGTGATGAACTATGGCATTTCCATAGGTAATTTGTCCACATTAAGTGAATCATATCATAGACAATGTTTTCATGCTGGCGGACTTCTAACATGACTGTTGGCGTTAAGCATAATTGATCTGTACAATTTATTTGAACATTTTATTGCATCATTTGAGTGAGATGGGAGCATGGTTTAGAACTTTGAACTGGGAATCAAGAAACCCAATTCCCAGCTCAAACTCTGCTGCTCATTTCTGAGTAGTGCCTTAGGCAAACCATTTTATTCCTCTGGAACCCATTTTCCTTATGTGAAAAATTAAGAATTTCAATGTGTTAATCTTCCCTGGTGTTTTTTGTCAGTCTGTGATTTTAGTAGATCATATATTTCCTTAGTACAGTGACAAAGCTGGTAAATTGCTTATTTTACATAAACTACACCTGCATGTAGCTTCCGACTCCAGGCTTGCTGGTAGGATCTGCCTGTATTCCCTTTGTGTTCCCCAGTGATGGGCCGTTACCTAAGAAATCTCCATAAAAGTGATCTCAAAAAAGTTGATAAAATCTGAAAATTGACAAAGATATATGTTTTGTAGGTTTAGGATTTCCCACAACATGAATATACATCAGTTGATAATACAGTTCATGGTATTTTATTGCAGTAGAAACCAAATTACTGGAGAATTTCAGATATTGCATGCAAAGACAAGTTAACATAGTTCGGGTGGGATGTCTTTAGTTCAAAGGTACAGTAATTTGAAAAGTGTCTAGTTGATCCCTAGAAAGTGGTTAGACAAGTTAGACTGTTTTTCAAGTACTAAAGGCAGGTTAACTTTTAAAGGAAAAAAAAAAAGAGGAAGTTTTTGGTTGTTTTCTTCTTTTTGAGACTTTTAATTTCTTATTGGGCATTATTTTTCCAGAGGAAAGGGTCATATATATTGTCCCTTACTGAGCAGTCAGGTATGACAAAGAAGCAGTAGCTCAGAATCAGGACATGAATAAAAATATGACATACAGAATTATCATTAAATTTTAAGTCATAATTTTTTTTTATTTTTTATTTTTATTTATTTGAAAGAGTTACAGAGAGAGGTAGAGAGAGAGAGAGAGAGGTCTTCCATCCACTGGTTCACTCCCCAGATGGCCACAACAGCCAGAGCTGCACCGATCTGAAGCCAGGAGCCAGGAGCTAGGAGCTTCTTCCAGGTCTCCCACGTGAGTGCAGGGGCCCAAGGACTTGGGCCATCTTCTGCTGCTATCCCAGGCCAGAGCAAGAGCTGTATCCAAAGAGGAGCAGCCAGGACTAGAATCGGCACCCATATGGGATACCAGTGCTCCAGGCCAGAGCCTTAAACTGCTGCACCACAGTGCCAGCCCCAGTCACACTATTTAATAACAACATTAGAACTCAAGAGGACTCTGGAAGACTGTCTGTTTTGCAGAAAAGTCTTCTAGTGCTGGAAGTGGGAAGGGTGAACCTGAAGAGTTGGCCTGACAAGTTTGCAGTTGAGCCCAAGTAAGAACAAACGTAAAACTTGGCTCAATTCTAATGTTCTTTTCTGCTGCTTCAGAGTCAAGACCTTTTTTAAATATGATACTTGGAGCTGTCATCTTCGAGTTCCCATCATTTCAACAGGTTATTTTTCTTTAGGTTGTCTAGCATGTTAATCTTGTCCAGAAAATATAGAAATCCTGATCAAAATTACAGATTTTGATTAAATAAGAACGGGTTTTGCCTTTCAAAAAACTGATACTCATGCATTCAACAGTGACCTTCCTTTGCCTGTTTCTCTGGGAATATCTGGCTCTCTGTGATGGCTGTGGTGGAATTTACATCCAGGATACAGGATTGTTTGTTCTTCGCGAAGGCATGTGTCCCATTGGCACATCACTCCTCCCATGTTGTATCCCCTGTGAGTATGAAGAAACCCTGAACTGATGCAACCATTGCTTCAAGATAAGGTTCCAAGCCAACTTGAATTGCATTAGGAAAAGGCAGGCGTTGCTTTGGGTGAGGGGAGAAGTGAGCTTAGATGCTCTGGTTGTAAGCAATTGAGTGGCTTCCTTTGGAGCATCAACGGGAAATTTAAGTCTTGTTGGAACAAGAAGGAAATCAGTGCTGTTATCAGTTCATTAGGTCTCTGACTCCTCCTTGAATGACACATGCGACCCAAATGTGGGAAGCAGCTGTTCTTTCATCATTCTCATCAACAAAAACAATAAACATGTGTTTTAGTGCCAACTAGGGATACTGTGCTAGGCTCTAAGCAAACAAAAAAGTACAAACTCTCAAGAAGCCGCTAAAGCTGTAGGAGCTAGCCCTAGTGTTGGCAGCGCATACATTAAAAGCATGAGGTGAAGCAAACTTTTTAAAGATTTATCTATTTATTTGAAGGAATTACAGAGGGGGAGGGGAGAGACACACAGAGAGACAGAGAGAGAGAGAGAGAGAGAGAGAGAGAGAGAGAGGTCTTCCATCCACTGGTTCACTCCCTAAGCGGCTGCAACAGCCAACGCTGGGCCAGGCTGAAGCCAGGAGCCCAGAGCTTCACCTGCATCTCCCACATAGGCAGCAGGGGCCCAAACACTTGCGCCATCTTCCGCTGCTTTCCCAGGCCACTAGCAGGGAGCTGGATTCTAAGTAGAGCAGCCAGGACACAAACTGGCACCCATACGGGATGCTGTCATTGGAGGCCATGGCTTTACCCACTATGCCACATTGGCCCTGAAGCAACTATTGAAACAAGATTATAACAAAAAAAGAAAATACTAGGGGGGCCGCCACTGTGGTGTAGTAGGCTAAGCCTCCACCTGCGGTTCTTGTTCCGGTTGCTCTTCTTCCGATCCAGCTCTCTGCTTACAGCCTGGGAAAGCAGTGGAATATGGCCCAAGTGCTTGGGCCCCTGCACCCACGTGGGAGACTGGGAAGAAGCTCCTGGCTCCGGGCTTCGATAAACACAAGCTCCAGCCATTGTGGCCATTTGGGGGAGTGAACCAGTGGGTAGAAGACCTTTCTAACTGTCTTTCCCCCTCTCTGTCTGTAAGTCTACCTCTCAAGTATGTAAATTAAATCTTTTTTAAAAAAGAAAATACTCTACATACTCTTCTATACCAATACTAGCACAGCTTATTTTATATAAAAAGCAATTTTTTAAAAAACTAAAATTCATTGTAGAGGATAAATTCCAAATTCATAGCCAAAAAAAAAAGGCTTTCATTAGCTTTTGATACTAATGCAATACAAAAAGATCTTGATATTCTGTATCATTTGAAAATTTTATGTAAAACTCTCTAACAGAGTTATGTTTAAGAAACAACTTATATACCCAGACAACTGTGATTTTATTAACTGTAGATTCTTTGGCTTTTTCTTATCTTTTGCTATTGAATCACAACTTTGATCTAATTACCTCTTCCTAAAAGTACTCAAATTTTGGAAGTTGTTTTATGGTTTTTGGCTTTTTTGAGAGGCAGAGATAGAGATCTCTCAGCTGCTGGTTCACTCCCCAGATGCTCACATTGGCTAAGACCGCGCCAGGGCTGAAAGCCGGTGGAGTGGTAAACAATCCCGATTTCTAGTTATGATCTGCAATAGCGTTAAGTAAGCTTTCTGTCTTCTTCATTATATAATCATTCCACCTTATCACCATTGTGTATCCTGCCTAGAGTTTGGTATTGTACCCACAGCTATATCCATACTCTGGTAATCTCTTACCTTCCACACTACACAAAGCCCTTTACCTCTCAATAGAAGGAATAGAGTTCACTTTTTTTTTTTTTTTAAGATTTATTTATCTATTTGAAAGACAGAATTACAGAGAGAGAGCAAGACAGAGAAAGAAGGACATCTTCTACCTGCTGGTTGATGGGCTCAATGGCCAGGGCTAGGCCAGGCAAAAGCCAGAAGCCAGGTATTTCATCCGGGACTCCCACATGGGTTCAGAGGCCCAAAACTTGAACCATCTTCCATTGCTTTTCCCAGACCAATAGCAGGGAACTGGATCAGAAGTGAAGTGACCAAGACTCGAACCAGCACCCAGCATTGCAGGCCTTGGCTTAACCTGTTATGCCACAGCACCAGCCCCTAGAGTTTGCTTTTGTGTGTAATACGTAAAGAAGATGGCCTTTAACCATTCCTCTTTATTTTATAAAATTACCAATGATTGCTGTCCAAGGATGGATAGCAATAGAGTTCTCTATTGAGATGCAAAGTACCCCTAACCCATTGGTATACAGAGCCCTCTAGACAAGTTATAAAGTTCCAAGACCTTATAATGTAATTCACTGACATGCTCTCTTATATATCTTATTATAATAGCCTTTCAGTTTTGATGAGGGGAATCTTAAGTTCTTCATAGGCATATTCATATGCATATTGAAACCCTTGCACATTTTCTAGTGATCACATGATATCCAATGTTAGTGATGACTTAATCCAAGCAAATATGTTATTTCTGGTATCAGTGCATAACCTTCAACATTAAGTACAGTGAAATATCACATTTTCTGGTACATTTGAATAAGTTTGATAAATATAGGTAAATGTGAACTTACTGAGATGGTAACCTTGGCTTATGAATGCATTTGTCTCTTATTCCTATAGTAATACCTAGCACTTAATAGATATTTTATGGATATTTGGTGGCTAGATAGAGGCAAAATAAAATTAGCAAGTCTTTTCAGCATTTAAGTTCAAAACAGAAGCATAATGAGATGCAAATTATATTGACTCACTTTAATTTCATCCATTTTAATGTCCATGTGAGCACATTATTTCTTAAGTGGACCTAGCACTGCAATGTGATAGAATAAAATATTATCACTAACATAAAATGATTAAACAGTTTTAAACTACTTTGTAAGGAAATTGGGATGCTTCATATTTAATCAACATTTTTAAATTGAGCCTGTTATGTCCCAGGCTATGTTTGCCAAAATTAAAAATTTTATTGACTCTTTTTTGAACTTTGTAAATAAAAACACGTCCACTTTGTTCATCATTATATCCATAGCACCTAGCTCAATGTTTGCTACCTATTATATTGCCAGTGAATATTATATGTTGAACAAATGAATAAATACCATGAATAAGACAAGCTTTTGCTATCAAATAAAAAATATTCTAGGGGATGAAGGGATGACAGAATCTGATAAGTGCTATTAGAGTAGCTATTATCAGGTTTAGGTGCTATGGAATAATTAACTTAAAAATAACTTCTGTGTTTGAGTAACTGAAACTATGAAACTGTTAGAGGCTTAGAAAGCATAGCTACTCAGTAGAAATGCGAACTGAGTGGCATCTGAGGAAAAGAAGTTAACAGTAGGTAGAGTCTAGAAGTTGGTCTCTTTGAAGATGATCGGAAACACTGGGTCTGTGTGTTGCCCAAATGGAACTAGAAACAAGGCCAGAAGCTGGGAACCATGTGGTAGTGTAGGCTTCAGGAACAAAACTTAGACGATCTGCAGACGGAGCTACACGGTGTGCGTGAGCGCCCATCGTAACTGAGAGAACAGGAGAACAGAAGAAGGGCTCTCAGAGACACCCGGTCCACTGCCAGCTGCCACCACTGGTGCTAATAGAATAGCACAGTTACTCATTAACATTCCTTGAAAGAATTAACAAACTTTCCCCTAAGTTACCTCATGCTCTAAAGAGATGATTGAAGTTCTAGGGACCTACGTCCAAGAGTAAAAGACGCTGAAGGCTAATAGTAGACTGGCCTGTGCATTCAAAGGCTAGGCTGGTCCCAAGTCTGTCGTCTCTGAGCTGTTTAACCTGAAGCATTTACTTGTCATTCAGGGGGAGCCTTATTTTCTCATCTTTTTAACAGAGTTTTAGACTCTAAAAAAGTTTCCCTCTAAAATGGTATCATTTTGCCATCTTATTGTCCAACAGACTCTTAGGAACATTTTAATATGCTCCTCCATTTTTAACAAGTGGGAGAGACTTTGGAATGCAAGGGTGTGAAGTGATGATAGGGAGCCGAGTGAGATAGTGCCACTTCCCAGGCAGCGATGCTGAAGTTAGCGTTGGAGACTTGGCATGTCGAATAGGAGTAGGTGTGGGCAGAATGGGACCTCAGTTTGTGTTGTTTTGTTACAAAGAGTTGAAGTGTTCTTGGCTTTCATAGGTGGGTTAGATCTATCATAAGTTCATCCAAAAACCTTGGATTCCTTTGTATCCTTAAATGTTATGCCATAGGGTCTAGATTACTTTGTAATGTAAGTAGATTTCCAAGCACTGAGAGAGAAGGAGAAATTCTTTCAATGAGAATTCAAATTGAATATAAATGAAGCTATTCTGCAGAACTATAATTACTGTTTGATAGTCATTTGGACTGTCAGGAAACGTGCTTTGACCTGAATTACCTTAATAAAGGCTTTGGGGGATGCTTAAAGTAACAGTAGCCCGATTCTCTACTTTATTCTGCACTGTTCAGATCTAGTAAGCATTTTCTCATCAAACTATTGCTCCCTGATTGACAGGGAAACTTTACTATCCCCTTAAAGAATAAGTAGTTACTCAACATAGATTAACCAGATATACATATTTATTCCACTTGGAGAATATAAAGATAAATGTAATTAATAGAATTATTGCCATCTGATGCACTGCCCTATGTGGGGGCATCTTTTAATATCCAGAGGTTGCTGCAATTCTGTTAGGCTACTTATGTGACAAGACCTGCTCCCACATTAGCAGTTTGGCACAACTTGTATTTCTTGTTGCCAAAAAGGGCAAAGGCCTTGAGCAAGAAGCCAGCCTTTTCCTGATTACAAAACTGACCACAATTCCTCGCCAACCTAACAGAGTAAGTCTTATGTTTTTTGATAATGCATTTTTCTTCTCAGAGACAATTCCCCTTTTTCATTATTGCATAGCATTTGTCAATCATCAACTGATACTTGGACATCAGCTGAAACAACTTTGCTGCACTTGCTATCAATGGATAGACTTAACTTTTTGAAAAGCAGTCTCTGATATATAAAATTGAAACCATGTCAGGCCCAGTCTTTATTCTTTTAAACTATTTGTTTCATAGAATTGGCATAACAGCATCATTTTGAACTTTGTAAAGTAGTAGAATAAATATCTTAAGAATATAAGAATGCAGTAGCATGTTGATATCAAATTTAAAATATAAATATACTAAAGAGGTTTTTTTAAGATAATTTAATTAGAGATTCAACAATCAGTGGACAGAAAGAAAACTTTGCTTGGGGCTGGCATTTGGCCTAGTGGGTAGGACACCAGCTGGGATGCCTGTGTCCTATATTGGAGCACCTGGGTTCAAGTCCTGGCTCCAAGTTTTTTGTTTGTTTTAAAGATTTATTTATGGGGTCCAGCGCTGTGGCATAGTAAGTTAAGCACCTGCCTGTGGCACTGGCATGCCATATGGATGCTGGTTCGAGTCCTGGCTGCTCCACTTCAGATCCAGCACTCTGCTGTGGCCTGGGAAAGCAGTGGAAGAGGTACCAAGTCCTTGGGCTCCTGCAAGCCATGTGGGGGACCTGGGTGAAGCTCCTGGCTCCTGGCTTTGGCCTGGCCCAGCTCTGGCCATTTAAGGAGTGAACCAGAGGATGAAAGATCTGTTTCTCTCTCTCTTTCTCTCTTTCTCTCTCTTTCTCTCTCCCTCTCCCCCTCTCCCCCTCTCCCTCTTCATAACTCTGGAGAGAAAGAGAGAGATCTTCCTTTGGCTGGTTCACTACCCAAATAGCCAACCACAAGAGCTGGGCCAGGGCAAAGCCAGGAGCTTCATCTGGGTCTCCCACACGGGTGCAACCCAAGAACTTGAGTCATCTTCCACAGCCTTCCTAGGCCGTTAGCAGGACCAGCTCCAGCCCTTGATTTCAGCTTCATGCTAATGCAAACCCTGGGAGGAGACAAGTGATGGCTCAAGTAATTGTCAACCACATGGGAGACCTAGGTTGTGTTTCCAGCTTCTGACTTGAGCCCCAGCCCAGCTGTAACCATTGCAGGCATTTGGGAAGTGAACCAGCAGATGGGAGTTCCCCTCCCTCCATTGCTCCTTCTCTCTCTTTCTCTCTCTCTCTCCTCCACCTTCTTCCCCCATCACCCATTTTCTCTCTGTTTGTATCTCTCTGTCTCACAAATAATACTGTAAAGATTTACTTATTTGAAAGGCAGAGTTACAGAGAGGCAGAGAGAGAGAGAGGTCTTCCATTTGCTCATTTGCTCCCCAAATAGCTGCAGTGGCTTGAGCTGGACGATCTGAAGCCAGGATCCAGGAGCTTCTTCTGTGTCTCCTACATGGATGCAGAGGCCCAAGGACTTGGGCCATCCTCCGCTGCTTTGCCAGGAGCACTAGCAGGGAGCTGGATTGGAAGTGGAGCAGCCGGGACATCAAATAATACTTCAAAAATGAAAGATTTGCCCAAATAAGCTTATTTATTATAGCATAACCCAAAAATACAAGTTTTCCATTTAAGGATAAATTAATGTGTATTTTACCACAATAAAAAAAAAAGAGTTGGAGATTGAGCTGTTCTGCTGTGATCACTCTAACGAGAGCTCACAGTTGACACCCTCACAAGACTGAGCGTGTGGGTCACTGGCGAGACAGTGTGGCAATGTTTTCCTTGTAATGTACCAAGTCTTGCCAAAGCAGTGAACAGCGTTATGACACATTTTGTCACAGCTGGCTCTCTCCCAGAGCAGTGCCAGCCAGTTCAAGCCCCATCCTTTCTGAGTGTATTCCCACCTCTCCCAAATATTTAGAAATCACTGTCTTGACTCATTGGTGTGTTCACCAGTTGTATGAACTCAAGTCTTTTTCTTTTCATGTAGCAATCTTTTGCAAGAAATAGATAAAATACAGTGAGAATTATAGCAAATCCCTATTCCATGCTGTTACGGGTAAAACTCTGGGAAAGCCTCCTGTTGACCCAGAGAGCAATTTCTTCCCTGACACATTGTCTACAAACATTTCACAACGTAAAGGCTATCCCAGACATGGCTGTTGGGGTACTTTGGGCGTTTGTGTAAGGGTAGAATTGGTTCCGTTGTTTGTTTTCCACGTGACTTTTATTCTAATCCTGTCCTGTGTATATGCCATAATTTAATGCTTAGTCTGCTGCTACAGAGTTCACTTACAGATGAATTCAGAACCTTAAAGAAACCTAATTGTATCTCTGTGCGTGGCTCTCTTTCCTTACTTTCATTTTAACGGTACATTTAAATCCAAACACAATCCTATTAATTTTTATTTCCTGAGGGTACCTGCATTTCCCAAAATTATATATAATCTTTTAAGCAAATTTGTAGGGGCTCTTTTTTGGCTTTTGTTGTGTATGTTAGATATCTCTCAGCAGTTTTTGTCCTTCTTAAAGCATTATCATTCCTTTTAAAATTCTCTGATCATTTTTCTGTTCTACTTTGAAATCTAGATATTTGCATTTATGTTTTATCTCTCCCAAAGCACGTAAGCTTCCAGAGGGTGTAGGATCAAGTTACATACTGTTTTAGATTTCCCAGCATAATGCCAAGTACATTATAGAAAAACAGGTTGTGAGGACCTTGAGGGTATCTATTCTTAGCATCTCATTTTATGCATAAAGAAAATGAGGTCCATAAAAGGTTAAGTGCCAACTGCATGCCAGATAAATGATTAACTGTTACCTCTATTCAGATATGTCAGAGTCGAACAGATACTCCGTTTTTCAACATTGCTTTCTTAGCCATCGCAAAATGGAAGTTCTTCATTTCTATGGCTCCTTCTACTGGAGTTACTTAGCACAGCCTTTTCTGTTTTGCACTGTTTCCTGTTTATTTCCATATTTCTGTTTGTTTTATTTTTCTGTTCTCACAGATTCCATGTCAAAATAGATTGTGTTAACCAGCGTGATCCATGTTTTACAATATAAATGCTAAAGCACTAAAATTAATTCACTGCGTTGTTGAAGTCGATGGCCTTCCATTTTAATCTTAATTTTCCTGGGAGCGTGTACTTTGAACATATTAGTCACAAATTTTGAAACAACAAGCTTTTAAAAATTAAGGGAAAAAGTTTCCTGTGTACTATTTTATTAAAGTCATTTGACTCAAGATGCGTTTCTGTCATCTGAACCTCTTAAATAGGAGTTTAGTTTCATTATCTTCTGTAAAATGCTGTTGCTTTTTTTTTTTTGTACAAGCCATAAAAGTTATAGTTATATTTCTTCAGTTGTTAATTTTAGCTTGCCTCAGGGCAGAATGTCCTGGTTATACTGTGAAATAGTTCTTGGGTCAAAATGTGATAGTTTTGTCTGTTTGAAAAGAATATGTCTAGAATGTAGCACAACCAACGTTGTAGGCTAACCCGGGGACAGTTGCTGTGTTTGTAAGGGATGTTGTGTGAACAGACTGTTTGGTTCTGTGCTGAATCTCTATTTTTATGCCTTGAGTTTGCCCTGAGTGCAGTTTTTTGGAGTCTGAAATCCCTCCAACAGAATGACTCACCACTATTCTTCTTCATTAATATGGTACAGATTGAAATTATTAGCGGTTAAAACATTATATTTAGTACGAGTAACTTAACCCTTTTCTTTTATGGCCTCTGGCTACTTCTTATTCCAAGGTGTTGTCTGTCTGATAGAAACAGCCGTTCCTAAATGGCAACACCCTGTGAGAGTGACTTCTGTGTGTCTTGTCAATGACCCCCGAATACTTACTCCGTTCCTGCTGCAGCAGGCACAACTAGAAAATAAATTAGGCGTATGGCCATCCTTAGCCGTCTGAGGCCAGCAGGGATGAAGGCTGTGAGACTGAGGTGCAGGAGTTAGGTGCTCATCCTTCATCACAGGAGGAAAGCGGGACTGGGGGTTGCCCTGAATGGCTGGGAACTGCAGTTGAAGGAAAAGTGGTGTGTTTAGTGTGAGTGACCCGGATGTCCAGCTCCATTGCTCATGTTCAGGAGATTCAAAGCTCCGTTCTACTTAACCTGTGTGCCCAAAGAAGACTTCCACACTGTTTCCTGGGCCCCAGTATTGCTGTGGCCCCTTTACGGGAGTCTCCTCTCTTTGTTCATCAAGAGCCGCTCAGGCAACCCCAAGTAACCCCATGCTGGCTCTGAAACCATTTCTACTCGTAAAATTGGCAAGGTTGAAGGGGCGCTTCCACAAACTCCAGCTGAGTGTGCCTCCTGCTTTAGTGCCAGACTCAGTCCTGTGTGAATTCTGTGATTTTCGGTTGTTGCACCAGAGCACTGGAAGATGATGACACACTTGTCCTGTGGAGCTGATTGAGCAATGGAAATGGGCCTTAGAGACGTGGTAAATGCTGAAGAGATGTCCCTCCTGAGATAGCAGAGAGCGAGGGAGAGGGAGCGCACACCGTTTTTATTGAGGGGTAATTAAGCCATACCTGCGTGGCTCCAGGCAGCTGTATACTCAGAGAGACATTCAGATAATTGACCGACATTTTCACCTTTCTAGAGGCTTGGAGAGACCCCTGTAGTCCCAGGGAATGCGTGTAAGGCCCATCCCTGTCTAGGGAGCATACTTGCTGTGTGCATTATTGCAAGCCTCTATCTTTCCTCTCCGTCCCTCTGTTTCCACATACAAGGACACTTCAAAAAAAAGTCTGTGGAAATTGGATTAAAGATAAGTTCATTTTGGTGCTAAAAACATTTTGAAACCCATGCATTTTTTTTTCATAGTATGCATTCTCCTTGAACTTTTTGAAGGCCCTGTGTATTTTTATACAGTGAAGTGGCAGCCCAGAAGAGACATGTTAATGCAGCTTTGAATTTCATAATCTCACATCCAAGAACAATTAAGGGCATTTTTAAAGAATTTTACTATTGTCCATATTAAATTTTCCCCTTGGTACAGCCCTAGTTTTATTATTTAGCTATTTGGATCTCTTTCTTGATCAAGTAGGAGTTAGTAGATTTACCAGATTTCTAGACTCTGAGAGTCTCACTGCTGGTATTCCAAAAACAGTCACATCTCTTATATTATTTCCCCCCAAACAAATTACAGTATGAGAAGTACCTGAAATAAATGTTATTTCTATTCGGTGCTTACAAGAAAACCCGGGGTTTTTTAAGCCTTTTTTAAAAATCCTACTTTTGCCCAGCATCCTGAAGAAATACAACTGGTATTGAGAGCTACATGACAGCAGTTATCCTTTTAAACTGTTAATTTCAGTGTGAAGCATGAGTCATCAAACAAAAATAATTTTCTTCCTCTGAGAGGGTGATTATAGATTATTGTTTTTGTGAGCATTCTCATAACTTTAGCCTGGGGAAATTCTGCATTCATCCTAGCTCTCTGTTATATTCCTTTGTTCATAGGGAATCTTAGCAAAATAAATTTCTTCATTGTTTTATATGGCAGAACTGATACAAAGTTTCTTTTATTTTGCTTCCTTTGAACACACTTATAGTAGGTACTAAAGGTTGTGCAGTAGGTGCCTCATATCCACCCAGTGTTGAATATTGGTGAAACTCTGTGTGATAGTGATTTGAATTCATTTGAATGGAACTAAGTTTCTGTAAACTTCTACCAGATGATTCCTTTCTTTGCAAATGCAGTTTTGCACCTGCAACTAATTTAGAGACACAGAAATTGCACATGTAACTGATAGCAACTGCAATCCAACTCTTATAACCTCAGAATTAAGATCACGTGGCTATTTGAGTACACAGTGTTTCAGATCCATGTAATTTTTATTTGAACAAGAGATTGCCAACACAAGATTGAGGTTCCCACAAGTGGTCAATGGCCCTTGTGGTTACCATTATAAAGTAGATTTAAAACAGTCAACTGTCAGCTACCTCCATGTGGATTATCCCTCAGTATTTCATGCCAGGTGTCTGTACGGCCTTTTAAACTGACCTTCTGAAAGAGAAATTCTCTTCCATTCAATGCAGATTACCAGACGAACAGTCCTAAAAAGCCTCTGCATTGTCCATCTCCTAATAGATACTCAGTAGCTACCATTTAGAGTCCCGTGGTGAACACTGTAGCCTTAGACACTTTTTTTTTTTTTTGACAGGCAGAGTGGACAGTGAGAGAGAGAGACAGAGAGAAAGGTCTTCCTTTGCCGTTGGTTCACCCTCCAGTGGCCGCCGCGGCCGGTGCGCTGCAGCTGGCGCAGCACGCTGATCCGATGGCAGGTGCCAGGTGCTTCTCCTGGTCTCCCATGGGGTGCAGGGCCCAAGCACTTGGGCCATCCTCCACTGCACTCCCTGGCCACAGCAGAGAGCTGGCCTGGAAGAGGGGCAACCGGGACAGAATCCGGCGCCCCAACCGGGACTAGAACCCGGTGTGCTGGCGCTGCAAGGCGGAGGATTAGCCTAGTGAGCCGCGGTGTCGGCTAGCCTTAGACACATTTGCCCAGGTTTCAAATCTCTTTACAGTCCAGCTCTGCTTTACTTACTTTACCTCATTTCTCACCACATCCAGAGATTGGCCCTGCCCTGTTCTGTTCAGATTAATCTCACTGTCCCAAACCATATTCACTGTTGGCTTCAAGCCTGTTACATCCTGTAATGCCTTTCCTAATTCTTCCACCCTTGCAAATTCTCTGTTGTTCAAGGTCAGGTCCAAGGTGACCTCTACTTCAGAAAGCATTCTCTGAATCCATTACTGTTTTCTGCTCTACAAACTCAAAGTGTGCTCCGGATGCCGTCTCCTCCCTCCCCTGCCACCAGCCTAATCCAAGCCGCCACGCCTTGCCTGGATACCAGGCTCCTGTGCTTCGATCCTGCACTCCCAGCCGCCATCAACCTGCCATCCAGAGGGCTCACGTTAAAACCTTTTACGCAGAACTGTGCGACACCTTCCCATTGCATTTGTAACAAAAGCCCAAGTCGGCGGTGCACCGCTCACGCACCCTGGCTGAGCTCTCTGCCACCTTCCCCTCTCTGCTCTGCTCCAGGCACATGGAGCTGCCTGTTCCAGCATCCCAGACAGGCTCCTGCCTCTCTGTGTCCACTCTAGCCCTCAGCCGCCCCTGAACCCGCTGCTTCTGACATCTCCTGGGCCAGTTCCCTGACTCCACATCTTGCTCGGATACTGCCATCTAGTTGAGGACACCTTGACCTCTCTGTAGAATTGTCTGTCCTCCACTCTGCCTTTCTCCTCCTCTGCTTGACAACTTCCTGTTTCTGGAGCAGTAATCATCTTCTAGATCATATAATTTATTGATTAATTAAATCTGTTTTTTATTGTCTACTTCATCCCACTAGAATATTAATCCCATAGAGATAGAGATCTCTGCCCAGCTCGCTCACCCACTGATATATTCCAGATGCCCAGAGAAGTGCCTGGCAAACAGTAACACTCAGTAATACTTGTTAACAAAAGAATAAAATCCTTCAACATTTATGGCTTTTGTCATACCATTTAGCCCTTAATGACAGAGTGTCTGGTATCATTTTCTGTTTTATATATTCCTTAAGCCAATTACACAGTCACCAAGGAGAAGATTTGTGTTTTGTTCCCTTTTCCCAAATGCCCAATACATAATAGATATCTAGTAAGTTTTTGCTGACTCTTCAGTATCAAGCCAGTCTCTTCCTGTATAGTAAGGTCTTGAGGTCAGGGACTGACATGTTTAGTAAATAAAAACAAAAGCTTGGTGTACATTAAGTATTATTTTACAACAAATAGTAATATAAACAATAATCCTGTATATACCACAAACCAGGTCTTTAAAAAAAAAAAGACTTATTTATAGAAACAGACTTGCCATATGATCCAGCAATCCCACTACTGGGTATGTACCCCAAAGGCACGAACACGTTGTATCAGAGAAACCTGCACTGCCGTGTTTATGGCAGCACTGTTCACAATAGCCAAAATATGGACTCAGCCAAAGTGTCCATCGTTCGGTGAATGAATAAAGAAAATGTGCTGTATATATTTACAATAAAATATTATTCAGCTATAAAAAGAATGAAATTCTACCATTTGCATCAAAATGGATGCACCTGGAGGACATCACGTTAAATGAAATAAGCTGAACACAGAAAGACAAAATCACATACTGTCACTTACATGTGGAAGCTAAACTTAGAAAAAAAAAGAACAAAAACAAAAAAGAAATGCCTGTATGTATAAATACTGCTGCAAATATAGGTTTGTCAAACTTTATTTTTTATGTTTGTCAATTCAGTGGTTACAAATGGTTATACTACGGGGCCAGCGTTGGGGGTAACAGGTTAAGTGCTGCCTACAACATCGGCATCCTATATGGGCACTGGTACATGTCCCAGCTGCTCCACTTCTGATCCAGCTCCCTGCTGATGACCTGCGAAGCAGCGGAAGATGGCCCAAGTACTTGGACCCTTTCCACTCATGTGGGAGACCCGGAAGAAGCTCCTGACTTCAGTCTGAGCCTATCACTAAACCTTATGTGAGCGTTCCAGACTGTGGACACTGTTGCTCCTCTTATGTCTTTTATTAAGACATTTCTTTGGGAAAAATTAAAATACTGATTTTGTCTTCCTTTTTTCCTTTTTTTAAATTTGTAAGGCAGAGAGACAGATAAAGATATTTCCCATTTGCTGGTTCATTCCCCAGTTGCTGGCACATATCTGGGGCTGGGCTAGGTTGAAGCCAGGAGCCAAGAACTCAATATGGGTCTCCCACATGGATGGCAGGAATCCAGCTAATGAGCCAGCATCTGCTGCCTCCCAGGGTGTACATTAGCAATAAGCTAGCATCAGGAACAGAACCAAGATTTGAATTCAGGCACTCTCACATTGGTGTGAACATCCCAAGTAGTGTCTTAACTACTATGCCAGATGTCCATTCAAAAAGTAAAATATTAGTTTATTATTTTGCTTTGCATTAGCAATTAAATATATTTTATGTAAGACCATTAGATATTATCTTATACCTTACCTAAAACTCTGCCTGAGTTTAATAATGAAAATTACACACATAGTTTGGGCAAAAATGTTTAGGATTTTACAGTTAAAATATGCTAATGAGAACCAAATATGTGTGTTTGGTGTAGGGAGGGCCAGATGTACATAGAAATCTTTGCCATTTACGAAGAAATGACTTTGCTATTGATATTACACATCTCTAGCAAGTTGCATAACATGTCAATAATGGCCCGGGAGAAATCAGTAAAGTCCAGCCATTTTTGGTATTATATACATTTAGATTTTTTTTGAGCAATGTCAGGTAATGTAAGAGCGTGCTGGATGACAGACAATTACCATTTTCTTAGAATATCAAGAACAATCTAAGTAAATCCTAATCATCCAACTGGTTCCATATAATTCAGACGCCATCTCGACAAGAGAGCTGTTCCTGGTTATTTCAGATGCGTTAGCCTCTTCCTTTTCCATGCTCCTGGCGCACTTACTGTCTCCATCAGTGGTCTGGTCTCTGTCCTTCCTTCTGCTACTGAATGTCTCTCACCTCTGTGAGCCCTGTAGGGTCAGGATCTACATCATAACATTTCTGTGAGACTTGAAAAACACCTTGCACGTAATGTTAGGTAACTGCTTATCCTGATTTGGAGTGTTTTTGGTTTTATATTACTGATTGAACTTCTGCTGAGCTTAAGATTGAGAAAGAAAAATGCCAAAGAAAATTAAAACAGGAAAGGTTTTGTGAAGAGAAATACTGTAGTAAAATATACGTGGTACCTGTTCTAAAAATAAAGTTTATGAAATGGACCATTGATGCTGTAAAAAGTTAGATAATTAGCACAAAATGCGTGGCTTGAGTGGATTTAACCCACTGGCTTCATTTTATTTAAATGGATTGTCTCAAAAGATAACTCAATGATCCATGGATATTAACTTCTCACATATAAGATTCCTCATGTAGGTATTAGTTCATGGAAAATAATTTCCTGTATTGTTTAAAAATATGGTTTCTTGTTAAACAGAATAGACTTTACAAGCCAAATATATTGGTTCACATAACTTACTCATTTCATAGAATAAAATTTGCAACCTTTGAGTTTTTAACCTGCACCCCTAACCCTGATTTGTAGACCTTGTTTGACTGTAATCTGACTTCATTGTGTAAGAAAGCCGGTTAGGGCGCTGGCGCCGCGGCTCAGTAGGCTAATCCTCCGCCTTGCAGCGCCGGCACACCGGGTTCTAGTCCCGGTCAGGGCGCCGGATTCTGTCCCGGTTGCCCCTCTTCCAGGCCAGCTCTCTGCTGTGGCCCAGGAGTGCAGTGGAGGATGGCCCAAGTGCTTGGGCCCTGCACCCCATGGGAGACCAGGAGAAGTACCTGGCTCCTGCCATCGGATCAGCGCAGTACGCCGGCCGCGGCGGCCACTGGAGGGTGAACCAACGGCAAAGGAAGACCTTTCTCTCTGTCTCTCTCTCTCTCTCACTGTCTACTCTGCCTATCAAAAAAAAAAAAAAAAAAAAAAAAAAGCCGGTTAGAAATACAGATAGTTTGTTCAGACTAATTTTAATATTGTTTCATAGCTTCTGAATTGGAGAGTTCTTAAATGGATGCCTGGAATTACATGATAATCTTTTTAGCACCAGGGAACATTGGCTGGCTTATTAGCTGCTTTGCGTGTATCCTATCCTCTCCTGCTCCCAGGACTTGGGGCAGCATGCTCTCTCATGTACCCTTTATGTTTTAGGTGTAATGTATATAGAGAAAAGTGCCTGAAGTGTTTTCACAGACAAACAAGGCTTTATAACTAGCACCCAGATAAGGCAAATGAAGAATCCCAGCACACCAGAAGCTCCCTGGCTGTTCTAAGTTCTAGCCCTTTTGGAGTCTATAAAAATAAAATCGTACGTGGTTTATTCTTTTGTATTTGGATTATTTTCCTCAGTGTTTATGAGATTAATCAGCTTTTAAAGTGTAACTGTATGTCATTCATTCTTATTATCATATAGTGTTTATATGTCACCGTATATTTGTCTGTCTGTTGATGGGCATTCGGGTTGTTTCCAGTATTGCAAATGGATATTCCATGACCATTCTGTGTAACTCTTTTAGTGAGTAAGTGTACACATTTCTAGTAGATACATAGTTGGGCCACAGAGTATGTTCATCTCTGGGAAATGCTGCCAGACACTTTCTATCATGGCTGTGCTGGTTGATACTTCATCAGCCACGTGTGAGTGTTCCAGTTGCCATTAACATCCATTAAGAACTGTCTTCACCAGCTCTTCCCACTTTGTCTTTTCCAGTGTAGCCGTCCTGGTGGGAATGCAGTGGAGTTATATGCTATAATTTTAATTAATACTTTCTCTGATGATGAAAAAACTAAGTGCCTTTTAAAATATTTGTTGTCCATTTGGCTGTCTTTTTTTGTGAAGAGCCTGTTCAAAACTTTTTCCTGTTACTATGCTGTAGACATAAGAGTTCTATAAAGCATACTTAGTCAGATACATGTCTTGCAAATTATCTTCTCTGTGTTGCTTTTTCATTCACTTAACAGAAATTTTTACTCTTACTGAAGTCCAATAAATGTTCTATGGTAAGTGATTTGTATTTTTTTTAGATAAGATTCATCTCAACATCAAATTTTTTAGTTTTTTTTTTTTTTTTAATTTTACTTGTAAGGCAGAGTTACAGAGAGAGGAGGAGAGGCAGAGAGAGCAGGAGAGAAATCTTCATTCTGCTGGTTCACTCCCCAGATGACTGCAATGGCCAGGGCTGAGTCAGGGCCAAAGCTAGGAGCCCCGAGCTTCTTCCAAGTCTCCCACGTGGGTGCAGAGCCCAAGCACTTGGGCTTTCTTCTGCTGCTTTTCCAGGCTCATTAGCAAGGAACTGGATTGGAAGTGGAGCAGCTGGGTCTCAAACCAGCACCCATATGGGGTTCCCACAATGCTGGCCCTGCTAGGTGCTTTTTATATCCTTGTTGAACCAAGTTCTACCTTCTCCAAGGTTGGGAAAGTGTCTTAGATCTGTAGCCAACATGGGTTTGACTCTGTGTGCGATGTAAGGAAGAAGTTTATCCTTTTTCGCATGGATATCCAATTGACCCTACTGTAACTGTTGAAAAGATCATCCTTTCTCAACTCCCCAGAAGTGACACTTTTTCATAAATCAGGTGGCTATATACATGTGGGATTCATTCTGGACTTGCTTTTTTTTTGTTGTCCTGGTCTATTTTTTCTACCTTTGCCCCAATTAGCATGTCTTAATTGCTATTGCTTCAGCGGTTTTGATATCTGGTAGAATAAACCCTCCAATATTATCCTTCACCTTCAAGATTGCCTAGGCAACTCTAGACTTTGTGAATATCCATATAAATTGTAGACTCAGTATGTCAATTTCCACAAAAAATTATTGAAAATAATTTATTGAAAAAAAATAATTGTAGACAAACTGGGAGAAAATTGGCAGCCTTAAGTTATTGAGTCTACCAATTCATGAACATGGAGTATCCTTTCATTTATTTAGGTATTCTTTAATAGTTTTTCTCAATAATGTTTTGAGTTTCTTTGTGGAGATCTTGCACATATTTTGTTAAATTGTTTCCCCCTGGGTATTTTGTGTTTTTGATGCTATTGCAAAATTTATTTTTCAATTTAATTTTTAATTGTTACTGTCTGATAGAAAAAATAGTTTTTGAATACTGACCCTGTATCCAGCAGCTTTTGCTAAATTCTTTTACTAAGTATAGTGGTTTTTTGTGTATTTTTAGAACACAGTAATGTCATCCAGGAGTAATATCAGTTTTACTTCTTCTCTTCAGTCCTTGTGTGGGGTTTTTTTTTCCCCTTGTTTCCTGGGATAGGATCTCTGGCACACTGTTGAACAGAAGTAGCAATAGCGAGTGTCCTTAATCTCATTCCTGATCTCAGGAGGAAAGCTTTCAATATTTCAACACTGGGGCAGGCATTTGACACAGCAGTTAAAGCAGCACTTGGAATGCCTGTGACCCATATCAGATTGCCTGGGTTTGAATCCTGGCTCTGCTTGCAATCCAGGCTTTCTGCTAATGCACACCTGGGGAGGCAGTAGATGATGGCTCAAGTACATGGGACCTGCCACTACGTGGGAGACTGGGTGGAGTCTGCGGCTCCTGGCTTTGATCTAATCCAGGGTATCTGGGAAGTGAACCAACAGATGAGAGACTCTATGTCTATCTGTCTATTTGTCTGTCATCTTTCATATAAATAAATTTGAAAATTTCATCATCAAATTGATGGACACTCTACTTTTGTCTTTTTTTATTGAGATGTTCTTTGTCAAACAAAGAATTCCCTTTCCTTCTTAAAAAGTCTTTTCTTAAAAAAAAAAAAGAGATCTATTTATTTAGTAGAGTTAGAGAGTTAGAGTTACAGGGAGAGAGACAGGAAGAGAGGGATATGCCCCATCTGCTGGTTCACTCTCCAGATGTATGGGATGGTGGCATCACTTCACTGCAGCACTGGCCACAGAACTCTTTTTAAAATCACTGAATAGGGGCCAGCGCCGTGACTCACTTGGTTAATCCTCCGCCTGCAGCGCCAGCATCCCATATGGGCGCTGGGTTCCTCTTCCAGTCCAGCTCTCTGCAGTGGCCCGGGAGGACAGTGGAGGATGGCCCAAGTGCTTGGGCTCCTGCACCCGCATGGGAGACCAGGAGGAAGCACCTGGCTCCTGGCTTCAGATCGGCGCAGTTCCGACCATAGCGGCCATTTGGGAAGTGAACCAACGGAAGGAAGACCTTCCTCTGTCTCTTTCTCTCACTGTCTAACTCTATCTGTCAAATAACAACAACAAAAAAAATCATTGAATAAATGTTGAATTCTACCTAATGCTTTCATATGGAATATTTTTGATAGTGCTATAATAGCTCGGGGGAAGATTAAAAGTAGGAGAAAGTATTTGCTGTTATTATAATATCACATTATAATTTAAGATGATATATAATACAGCTACTGAAAGCCTGCAAATCAGCTTATTCCACCACAGATCTGACTCCATCTGTTTTGACACTTTTGTTCTCAGTGTTTGCTTAGCCTGAGACCATTGTCTTTTTCCTTAAGAATGCTTGGCACAATATATTCAAAATCAGAGAACATAGGCTGTCACATCATTTTGCCAGACAAAACAACTTCAAGTAGAAAAATGCTTACTGTTCTAGGATAATTTCAAGCTCCTAGAAAAACTTCAGTGATTAAATATTATTTAAAACCACCCACCTGCTTCGTCTTTCCCTAGTTGCAGGAGGTCCATTTAATGCTTAAGAAGTGGAAAAGCAAAGAGAAACGCTACCTTGGTGCGTCTGGGGTGGCTCCCTCCTTTCTGATCAGCTACAAAGTGTTCTGGAACATGCTTTCATTTTTTTTCTTTTCCCTTCCTTTCCCCATTTTCATTTTCCTATCACTGCAAGGCCAAAAATCAAACTGTGGAGAGGGAGGTAGCCATGGGGAAAGCATTCCAATTTTGGTTTTCAGATCTAAGCACCATTCTTCTTTATCAAAAATTAATAAACTGGGGCCGGCACTGTGGCACAGTAGCCTAAGCTTCTGCCTGCAGCGCCGGCATCCCAGTTTGTCTCCCGGTTGCTCCTCTTCCGATCCTGCTCGGTGGAACGTGGCCCAAGTGCTTGGGCCCCTGCACCCATATGGGAAGACCCGGAGAAAGCTCCTGGCTCCTGGCTTTGGATTTGCCCACCTCCAATCATTGCAGTGAACCAGTGGATGGAAGACCTTTCTCTCTGCCCTCTCTCTGTCTATGACTCTACTTCTCAAATATATAAAATCTTTTTAGAAATTGATAAATTTTATTTTTTTAGTGCAGTTTAGGGTCACAACAAAATGGAACCATAAGTACAAAACGTTCTAATTGAGCCCCTGCTCCCATACATGCATAGCCTTCCCACTATCAACATCTCCTACTAAGGTGCATTTATTATAGTGGGGAAAATCCACAGGGGCACAGCATCACTCAAAGTCCATAGTTTACTTTAGGATTCACTCTTAAAGTTGTACATTCTATGAGTCTGGGAAAATGTGTATTGACATCCATCTGCCTAATTATAGTATTATAGAGTCATTGCTGTACAAGTCCTCCACGCTCCACCTAGTTACCCCTCCCTCCCCACAACCTCTGGTAACCCCTGGTCTTGTTACCATCTATATTTATACCTTTTAGAATGCCGTGTAGTTGGAATCGCACAGCATGTAGCCTCTTCTGATTGGCTTCGTTCACTTGGTCATGGGAATATAAGTTTCTTCTGTGACTTTTCATGGTTTCATAGCTCATTTCTTTCTGGCACTGAAAAAATACTTCTTTGTCAGTAGATGTGGATAAATGTAGTTTATTTATTGAAAGGTGTCTTGGTTGCTTCCAAGTTTTGGCAGTTATGAATAAAACTGCTATAAATATCTGTGTGCAGATGTTTGTGTCGACATAAGTTTTCAATTGGTTTTAGTTGCTGTATTGTATGGTAAGAGTGTGCTTAGCTTTATAAGAAAGTATCAAACGGACTTGCATGGGAACAGTACCACTTTATGTTTCTCCCAGCAGTGAATGGGGGTTTCAGCAGGATTTGGTGTTCTCAGTGTTTTGAATTTTGTCCATTCTGCTACATGTATAGTGGTATCTCGTGTTAATTTATGATTCCCTAATGATATTTGATGTTGATTATCTTTTTATATACTTCCTCGCCATTTGTAAATCTTCGTTGGTGAAATATCCATTAAAGCCTTTTGTCCATCTTTAGATTGAGTTGTTCATCTTCTCAGTGTTGAGTTTTAAGAGTTCTTTGTGTATTTTAGATAACATTTCTTAATAAAACATTATATTTTGCAAGTATTTTCTCCCACTCTATAGCTTGTCTTCTCATTCCCTTGACATTGTTTTGTGCAGAGCAGAAGTTTTTAGCTTTAATGTAAACCAGCTTACAACTCTTTGCTTCATGGGTCATGCTTTTGGTACGGTATCTGAAGAGCCATCACTGTACCCGAGGTCGTCTAGATTTTCTCTCTGATATCTTTGAGGAGATTTTTAGCTGTGCATTTTGTGTGGAGATTGGTGATCTATCTTAAGATAATATTTATGTAGGAAGTAATATCTGTGTCTATGTTCATTTGTTTCATGTTGGAGACCCAGTTTCTCGCACAATTTTTGTTGAAAAGCTATCTTACCCGTTGTGTCACCTTTGCTTCTTCACCAAAGATCCACATTTGTGTGCGTGTGTTTTGGGCACTCTCTTTTGTTCCTTTGATCTGTTAGTCTGTTCTTTTTCTAATTCCACACTCTCCTGACTGCTATAGCTTTATAGCAGCCTTTGAACCCAGGTCATGCCAGTCCTCCATCTTTGCTCTTCTAATTCTACATGGAGGTGGCTATTCTAGGTTTTTTGCTTCTTCATATAAATTTTAGAATCATTTTGTGATATCCACAAGGTAATTTGCTAGGATTTTCATTGGGATTGCACTGAACCTACAGATTAAGTTGGGAGAACTGACATCTTGTCAATATTGAGGTTTCCTATACATGAACATGGAATGTCTTTTTGCTTATTTAGTTATTTGATACCTTTCATGAGAGTTTTACAGTTTTCCTCATACAGATTATATATATATATATATATATATATAGTTAACTTTATACCTAAGTATTTTATTTTAGGGATGTTAGTGTACATAATAGGTTTTTAATTTCAAATTCATTAGTTGTATATAGAAAAGCAATTGATTATGTATTTTAACTTTGTATCCTATAGCTTTGCTATAATCACTCATTAGTTCCAAGTTGATTTTGTGTTTCATATTTGTTGGATAGATGATTGTGTCATTTGCAAAAAAAGAAGACAATTTTATTTCTTTTCCAATCTGCATGTTAGCTAGAACATCCAGTATTAATAGAAAGTTGTGATGAGAGGGGAAATTCTTGCCTTGTCCCTAGTGTTAGTAACACTCGAGTTTCTCACTATTAAGTATGATGTTAATTATAGGGATTAGTTCCTTTCTGTTCCTAATTTGCTGAGAATTTTGTTATGCATGAATGTTGGATTTCATCAAATTCTTTTATGTATTTACTGATATAAATGTGACTTTCTTCTTTAGCCTATTGATGTAATAGATTGCATTAACTGACTTTCAAATGTTGAACTAGCCTTATATACTTAGGATAAATATCACTTGGTAAGGTGTATAATTCTTTTATATGTTATTGAATCCAACTTGTTAATATTTTGTTACTTTGTATTTGTGTTCTTGAGAGGTATTGATGTGTAGTGTTGTGCTTTTCTTTTTTTTCTTGTAAAAATCTTTGTCTTGTTTTGGTATTAGAGTTTTGCTGGCCTCATAGAATGAGTTAGGAAATAATCCCTCTGCTGGCACTGTGGCGTAGTGGGTTAAAACTCCAACCCGCAGCGCTGGCATCCCATATGGGCGCCGATTCGTATCCCTGCTGCTCCTCTTCCGATCCAGCTCTCTGCTATGCCCTGGGAAAGCAGTGGAAGATGGCCCAAGTCCTTGGGCCCCTGCACCTGCATGGGAGACCTGGAACAAACTCCTGGCTGCTGGCTTTGGATCAGCTCAGCTCTGGCCCTTGTGATCATTTGGGGAGTGAACCAGCAGAATGGAAGACTTCCCCTCCCCCCGTCTCTACTTCTCTCTGTAACTCCTCTATCTTAAAAAAAAAATAATAATAAAACAAAAAGAAAATATTCTCTCTGCTTCTATGAGGACATTTCAAAAAGCTTAAGGAAAAATGAAATTAAAGATAAGTTTATTTTGGTGCAAAAACTTTGAAATCCACATGTAGTTTTTACATAATTCATATTTTCTATTAACTTTTTGAAAACTCCCAATATATCTTCTGAAAGAAATTATAGAAAATTGGTGTAATGTCATCCTAAAATATTTGTAGAATTCATCAGTGAATCTATTTTGGACAAATGCTTTCTGTTTTGCAAGTTTTTTCTTTTCTTTTCTTTTTCTTTTTTTTTTCTTTTTCTTTTTTTTTTTTTTTTTTTTTTGACAGGCAGAGTTGACAGTGAGAGTGAGAGACAGAGAGAAAGGTCTTCCTTTACCGTTTGTTCACCCCCCAGTGGCTGCTCCAGCGGCACACTGCAGCCGGCGCACCATGCCAATCCGAAGCCAGGTGCCGGGTGCTTCTCCTGGTCTCCCATGGGGTGCAGGGCCCAAGCACTTGGGCCATCCTCCACTGCACTCTGGGCCACAGCAGAGAGCTGGACTGGAAGAGGAGCAACCGGGACAGAATCCGGTGCCCCAGCCGGGACTAGAACCCAGTGTGCCGGCGCCTCAGGCGGAGGATTAGCCTAGTGAGCCGCGGTGTCGGCCCGCAAGATTTTTTTTTTAAGATTTACTTATTTATTTTGAAAATCAGAGTTGGGGGGTGGGGACTGAGAAAGAGGTCTCCTACCTTCTGGTTCATCCTCAGATGGCTGAGATAGCCACTGCTGGGCCAGGCTGAAGCCAGGAGCCAGGAGCTTTATCTGGGTCTCCTGTGTGGTTGTTAGGGACCAAAACACTTGGGCCATCTTCTGCTTTTCCCAGGCCATTAGCAAGGAGCTGAATTGGAAGTGGCACAAGTGGGACACAAACCAGCGCCCATGTGGGATGCCAACGTTTCAGGTGGTGGCTTAACCCACTGTGCAGCAACACCAGCCCCGCAAGATAATTGATTGAATTTCATTAATAAATATAAGCCTTTACAGATTTTTTTTTTTTTTTTTGACAGGCAGAGAGTGGACAGTGAGAGAGAGAGACAGAGAGAAAGGTCTTCCTTTTGCCGTTGGTTCACCCTCCAATGGCCGCCACGGCTGGCGCGCTGCTGCCGGCACACCGCGCTGATCCAAAGGCAGGAGCCAGGTGCTTCTCCTGGTCTCCCATGGGGTGCAGGGCCCAAGCACTTGGGCCATCCTCCACTGCACTCCCTGGCCACAGCAGAGAGCTGGCCTGGAAGAGGGGCAACCAGGACAGAATCCGGTGCCCCGACCGGGACTAGAACCCGGTGTGCCAGTGCCGCAAGGCGGAGGATTAGCCTAGTGAGCCGCGGCGCCGGCTACAGATTGTTTTATTTCATGTGAGTTTTAGCAGATCATAGTTTTAAAGAAGGGAGCTCTTTTCATCTAGATTATTATAGAATATAATATTCCTTTTGCTTAAACTCAATATTAATTATTTTTTGAAACAACATAATTTTAATTTACACCACAAAGACTTAATGGCTCTAATAAATAAATGAAGAGTTCAACAGATAAAAAGTAGGCAGCTCAGCAGGACTTTATATCTCTTTAATGTGCATGTCGGCAGGACTTTATATCCCTTTAATGTGCATGGGACCGTTAGTGATATGCCTCTTCCGGTTCTGAATGGGCACATTCTTCCCTGCTGCCAGGGGGCACCAGGCGGGGTAGGAAATTCAGCCAAATCGGAGGACTCTTGAGCATGTCTCACCTTAGCCCTGGTTAGGTCAACAAGCGCTCCAGGTGCACCTGAAGGTAGTGTCAGTGCAAGAACCACGCTTGAGCTACTTTGACCCTAAAGGAAAAGAGAACTTGAATCTCCAAGAAAGCAGAAGAAATGGTTAGTGTGGATGAGGGCATTATCCTGTAATTTTTCCAATTTCTGATGCCTCAGTATTGGCTTAAGCAAGCTATCTATGCAAAATGTGGCCCATTCAAAACAATGACCTTTAAAAGCCATAAATGAATATGATCCTCTCTCTGAGGCTGATAATACTCTTGTTGATCTGAATTTGAGAATCTCTTGTTAGACCAAAATTTTGGCTCCTTATAAGAAATGTTCATATAGAGATACATATTATGATGTTTCCACTTCTGCCAAAGCTGTCATGGGGAAAATCAAACCACAGAAATAATGAGTTTTATTTCTAATATAATCTAAGTAGCAGAATTTAAAAAAAAATGATTTTTACATTGAAGAAACTAATGGGACACGAAAGAACTCACTTTTTAAAAAAGATTTTATTTTTTTTTATTTGAAAGTCAGAGTTACACAGAGAGAGAAGGAGAGGCAGAGAGAGAAGTCTTCCATCCACTGGTTCACTCCCCAATTGGCTGCAATGGCTGCAGCTGCGCTGATTTCAAAGCCAGGAGCCAGGAGCTTTCTCTGGGTCTTCCCATATGAGTGCAGGAGCCCAAGAACTCCCAAGAGCCATCTTCTATTGCTTTCGCAGGCCATAGCAGAGAGCTGCATCAGAAGTGGAGCAGCCGGGTCTTGAACCGGTGCCCATATGGGATGCTGGCACTGCAGGCAGGGGCTTTACCCACTACACCACAGCCCCAGCCCCAGAATTCACTTTTTTGTTGTTGTTGTTTTGTTTTCTGACAGGCAGAGTGGACAGTGAGAGAGAGGGCTAGAGAGAAAGGTCTTCCTTTTTCCATTGGTTCACCCCCCCAGTGGCCGCTGCGGCCGGCGCGCTGCAGCTGGCGCACCATGCCAATCCGAAGCCAGGAGCTAGGTGCTTCTCCTGGTCTCCCAAGGACCTGGGACATCCTCCACTGCACTCCTGGGCCACAGCAGAGAGCTGGACAGGAAGAGGAGCAACTGGACAGAATCCAGCACCCCAACCGGGACTAGAACCCGGTGTGCTGGCGCCACAGGTGGAGGATTAGCCTATTGAGCCACGGCGCCAGCCAGAACTCACTTTTAAACTTTGAAATTCATGGTGTACAAATAAAGGGTTTAGTCTTCAGAGAAACCACAACAAAATTCAACAGCTATTAGCTGTGTAACATTGAAAAAAATCACTGAACATTTTTTGTCTAATTTTAAAAATCTGTTAACTGATAATAATGATTGTATATGACCCATAGGGCTGTTTTATATGTAAATATATAGCATATATTTAACTATATTTCAGAAATTTCATGGAAAAATGAAATTAAGAAATAAGTTTAATTTGGAAAAATGAAGTTTTTCATAATACACATTTTCCATCCATGAACTTTTTGAAGACACCCATACATATATACAAAATTACAAATGCTTAAACATTGTTAGCTATTGTCTTTAGTTATCAGAGTTTAAAACTTTTATTTATTTTCATTTTATTTCAAAAGCTGAGAGAGATGCTTATACTGTTTTTAAGTTTATGGTCATTACCCATTGATTTCCTACTATACAGAAGATAAGAATTTAACCTTTTACCTCTACATCCCTTTCCCCAAAACATATACTTCTCTTCCCCCCATCTTCACAATGCAGTTTCTTGTGACTTTAGTTCAAATGTCTCTGTTTACACTGTAACAGTTTTGAAAGTGCTACTTACAGTTAAGCCCTTCAGTGTGCTCTGATACCATTCCCTATCCTGTGTAGCTATTTTTTCCACTTAGTGATTGCTCGTTTTATTGTTGTACCTTACCCCTCACTAATTCATCCCCAGACTGTCTGACAGTAATTAAAAACTCCTCTCAAGGTGGGCATTTGGCATGCAATGCCAAATGCTTGGTGGACCGGCGTTGTGGCATGGCGGGTAAGGCCACCAACTGTGATGCTGGCACCCCCATATGGTTGCGATCCAGGTCCTGGCTGCTCCGCTTCCAATCCAGCTCCCCACTGATGTGCTTGTGAAGGGTGCAAAGGAAGACCCAAAGATTTGGGCCTCTGCACCTACATGAGAGGCTCAGAGGAAGCTCCAGGCTCCTGGCTTCTGCCTGGTCCAGCCCCGGCCATTGCTGCCATTTAGGGAGTGAACCAGTGGATGGAAGACCTCTCTTTCTCTCCCGTTCTCTCTCTAATTCTTCCTTTCAAATGAATAAAATAGATGTTTTTTTAAAAGCAGAAGCAGTAGCTAGGACAGCTACATCCCATTTTGGAGAGCCTGGGTTCAAATCCCATCTCTGCTTCTGATCCAACTTCCTGCTAATGCACACCCTGGGAGCTAGCAAATGATGACTCAAGTGAAAGACCTGAATTGAGTTCCAGGCTCCTGGATTTGGCCTAGCCCAGCCAAACCAAACCCCAGCTATCAAGGGCATTTGGAGGGTGAACCAGTGGAAGGAAGATCTCTGTCTCCCTCTGTCTCTGAGTTTCAAATAAAAATAAATAAAACTCCTGTAAAAGTGGTTGGTGGGGGCCGGCACTGTGGCACAACAGGTTAAGCCTCAGTCTGCAGTGCCAGCTTCCCATATGGGCACTGATTCGAGTCCTGGCTGCTCTACTTCTGATCCCGCTCTCTGCTATGGCCCGGGAAAGCAGTAGAAGATGGCCCAAGTCCTTGGGCCCCTGCACCCACGTGGGAGACCCAGAGAAAGCTTCTGGCTCCTGGCTTTGGATCAGCTTAGCTCTGGCCATTGCGGTCATTTGGGGAGTGGAAGCCCATGGATGGAAGACCTTTCTCTCTCTCTTCTTCTGGATCTACCTCGCTCTGTAACTGTCTTTCAAATAAATAAAATAAATCTTAGGAAAAAACGTGGTTGGATATACCAGGTATTCTGAAAGTGTGAATAGTCCACATGGCACTCTCTCCTCCAGCCCTGTTCTCTGCATCTATTGTCCTGCAACTTCCCTTAGTCTCTCCCTGGCATTTAGATCCTTTGTTGCCTAGATCCCTTATTCTCCCTTTCTTTGTTCTGGTGGAGAATTCTGGGAAAAAGTACATAGAAGGTAACTTTGGAGATGGTGTGTTTCTAAAAATGTCTTTATTCTGTTCTTGTACTTGATTGATGGTTTGAGTCTAAAGTTCTAAGTGGAAATTATTTTTTCTCTGAATTTTGAAAACATTGTTCTATTGATTTTTCTGGCTTCCAGTGTCACTAGCGTTGTTCTGATTCATGATCATGTTTATAGACTCTCTCTGTTTAAAGTTTTTAGGATAGCCTATACAGAAAGAATTTTCATCTTCACAGTGATTCTTTTCTCTTGGGTGTTTTGTTGCTGTTTTACCCAACATCAATCCTTGGCCTTTGTAATTGTCAAGTTTAAGGAAAGCTGAGGGATGGCTAGCACTTTTCAAGTACATGGGAAAGGCAGATAAGCAGAGGATGAGAACCACATGTTTGGAAAGTGGAGGGAGGGAGGTGCAAACTCCAACATAGATTAGACCATGGTCTCACAAGCTGTATTCCATCAAATATTAGACTCCTCAAGTGTTGTATCTTAGACCCTACCCTCTCTTTTGCATATTCTTATGAATCATTAGCAAAGAAGGTAGTTTAGAAAGTTTGTACAAAATGGAATTAAAATTAATTTATCTTGGTGCGAAAAATTGTGGAATCCATGCATATGCAGGATCGTCAAAGAATTTGTGGAAAATACATATTATGAAAAACTATACGTGGATTATAAAGATTTTTCACCAAAAGAAACTTAACCTTTTAATTCCACTTTCCACCAATTTTTTGAAATAGCCTCGTATTAGTCTAAGAATTCTTGCAGTACACCTACTTAACCTTTCTTAACCTAGCATTTCCTAAATTTACTTGACTACCAGATATTTTTCTCTTTAATTATTTTTCAAGGAACATCATTAACATATGTATAACACAGTTGGGGAGATGCCAGATAAGACATAAACTTTCCTGGCCACAAAGGAGCAATTCAGGGTTGGAATGAGTAACAGAGGAGCTGTTGGACTCTCCTTTTGCAGAGATCCCTAGAACAGGACATCTGTTTTAGGCGTAGTCCTGTTTGAACAATAGGACTTTGCTGGTGTTTCTTCCTCTTCCTGTCCCCTAGTGGTAGTGCTGGAAGCTTTTAGCCTACCTTTTTTGTGTCTACAGTACTCTGCTTCCTCATGTGTACAAAAACTACTATCATAAGACTACCAGTAATACTTACTGCAGCCTTAGTAAGTATGCAGTCCTTTGCTAGATGTTTTACCTATTTTGTCTAATTTAGTCCTTAGAACAACTTTATAAGATGGACCGTATTATTTTACAGATGGGAATAATTAGGTATAAAGGGATCACAAAACCGGCAACCAATGGGGCAGAATTTGAATCCAAGACATCTAGATTTGAATCTAGGACGTGATACCGGACTTCCTCCTTATTCACTGTTCAGGTTCAGAATAGCAGAAACAAACAAATAAATAGGAATATCTGCATTCATTATCTAAAGAATAAATACAATACTTGCTTTACTGCTATTAGACTGTTTAAGTCTGTTCCTAAACCTTTAAGTGAATTCAGAAATTATTTTTGTTAGAGACAAATTATTTTACAGATTCATTTCTTCAACATTTTTTTCTGTTTATAATACCATCTGGTAAGTAGTTCCTTGCATGAGACTTTTTCCCTTTAAAAATTTGATGTTGAGGCCAGCATTGTGGCATAACAGGTAGAGCCACTGCCTTCGACGCCAGCATCCTGTATGGATGCTGGTTCATGTCCCAGTTGTTCCACTTCTGATCCAGCTCCCTGCTGGTGGCCTGGAAAAAGCAGAAGATGGCCCAAGTACTTGGGTCTGTGCCACCACATGGGAGACCCAGATAAAGCTCCTGGCTCCTGGCTTCAGCCTGGCTCGGCCCCAGCCATTGTGACCATCTGGAGAGTGAGCTAGTGGATGGAAGATCTCTTCTTCTATTTCTTCCTCCCTCTACCTATATATTTTATTTATTTCAAATAAATAAATCTTTTAAAATAAAAAATTAATAAAAATAAAAATTCGATGTCATTCCTATATATTATTTAACATCCAAAAAAATCTGGATCTATGAGCGTTGGCATAGGTTGAAAGTCCCTGTCTGAACTACTTGCAAGTAGTAACCACTTCATAATGCAGTGCAGAGAACGCTAGGCCAGGCAACAGCAGAGCTGGGGTCTCTTGTGGTCAGCCTCTGTGTACTTCTGGGCAAATCACTTGGCTTTATCTTAGTCATCTGTCAGATGAGGAGTTGAGATTTCAGAAAGGCCTTTACCACTCTAATATTTCAGAATGACTTCTGTCTCTGAATGCCAGCCGTCGTGATGGGAAAGAAATAAGAAAATCCTCAGGTCAGTATGGAGTGGCCAGATAAAGAAGTTGGAACCATATTTATGCATACTATGCCTTTAAACTAGAACATTCTCTTTAAGGTCCAAGAAAACAACAGAATTTTAAAGAATATATGAAATTCTTTTTCCCGGCACATACCCTTTTTGCCCAACTTAAATACATTTCTCTAAGAAAGGTTTTACCGTAGAGTTAATCTTCATAGCATATCCTTAGACTGCTATGCCTGGCACAGCATAGGTGTGGAGTTTGTTGACATTAATTGTTTCTTACTATAGAATTCTAAGAGCACTAAGAGATGTGTTGTTCTTGCCAGTATTTGGTTTAAAATTTCTAGCATGGACTGTGAATAACTGTGTGTGCTCTTGGCAAATTTCTTACTTCTATTTAGTTTCTTCTATTTAAAAAAATTAGTTTATTTATTTAAAAGTCAGAGTTACAGAGAGAGAGAGAGAAGGAGAGGCGGTGAGGGAGAAAAAGAAAGAGAATGAGAGAGAGTGATTCCCTCTGCTGGTTCACTCCCCAAATGGTCGCAAATGGCTGGGTCAGTCCAAAGCCAGGAGCCAAGAGCTTCATCTTGGTCTCCCCCCATGATGCAGGGGCTCAAGCAATTGGGCCATCTTCCACTGCTCTCTCAGGTGCGTTAGGGAGCTGGGTTGGCAGTAGAGCAGCCAGGGTCAAACTGGTGCCCATTTGGGATGCTGGTGTTACAGGTGAAAGCTTGACCTGCTGCACCACAGCGCCAGCCCCAGTTTCCTCGTCTGTAAAGGGAATTGTGTTTCTACTTCACAGGGCTATGGTGAGAATTAAATGAGACAGACTTAGGGTTCTAAGGGCTGGCGTTGTAGGTTCATCCTCCGCCTGCAGCGCCGGCATCCCATATGGGCACCAGTTCTAGTCCCAGCTGCTCCTCTTCCAATCCAGCTCTCTGCTGAGGCCTGGGAAAGCAGTTAGAACATGGCCCAAGTGCTTGGACCCCTGCAACCATGTGGGAGACCCAGAAGAAGCTCCTGGCTTTGGATCGGCCCAGCTCTATCAGCTGTGGCCATTTGGGAGGTGAACCAGTGGATGGAAGATCTTTCTCTCTGTGTCTCTCCCTCTCACTGTCTATAACTCTACCTTTCAAATAAATAATAAATAAAATCTTTAAAAAAAAGATTTAAGTTCTATTAATTTAACTAATTAAAGAGATAAAACATGTTTCTGATAATCTAATAAAAGTTTCTATTTTCTCTTCATTAGATTAAGGTGTCCTAGAATAAAAGGTAAACCGTATTGTTCTATCACTCAATTTTATAATTTAGTGACTTTTCTGAGCCTTTTCAGTACTCCCAAGTAATGATGCCTATCCGTTTAGAGAACTCACTTCTTTTTTTTTTTGCAAGAAGTTGGTTGTATTTTTCTTTGAAATACAATATACTGTGTGTATATATACTGTGTATATATATACATATATGTGTATTTCACAATATATAGTGAAAAGTCTTCTTGTTAACTGTAATGGGTTTTAAAGCCAACTTTGAAGGTCAAAGAAAAATGGCACAAATGCATGTCTTTGCACACAATGTCTGCCTAAAAACTTCAGCCTGCGTGAAACGCGGTAAAGGTTGTGAAACGTGGATACGCCTGAGGCAGCACAACTCCGTGTCGCCCAGCTGGAAAGTTAAGACGCTTGCATATTCCTGAGAAGGGCTGTTGTTCATGCAAATATTTTGTTCATTTGTTCTTTCATGGGTAATTGCACGGAGTAACAAAAAACACCTACTCAACTTACAGCTTGGCACAAACAGAAGCTTATGTTTTCTAGAGACAAAACGAGAAACAGGCTTCCTGGACTCACTTGTAGGTTAAAATGAAATAAAACTTAGAGGGAACGACCGCACGCCCTGCTCACTGGGGTCCCTGGAATAATACTGTTTAGGTTAAGGTGTCCCAGGATAAAAGGAAGGCAAGAGGGGCAGGGCAGGGAAAACGTGTGTTGGGCAGTGTGTTTTCATAGAGATAAAGAAGCAACTATTTTTCTTTCTTACTTTGTCCTTTTCACTTAGAAACGTAAGACCTTAGAGGACCCTAATCATCCTCCTGTAATCCACACAAGAGAAAGAAAAAACTGAGTACACATTGTTGAGCAGAATAGTAATAGCTTATATTTTATTTATAATACTGGATCAGAATCTTCTGGGGAGTCTTAGCAAAACTAACCCACTGAGAAAGTATCTTTATTTTTGCATCCTTCACAGCAAAGTGAAAACTTCTACTCTTAATAAAACATGATCATTCGATCGACAGGCGTTTAGTAAACAAGAACCAGGCATAAGGACTGAAGGAAAAAGATGCTGCCCTTAGCGCCAGGCTAAAATCTAGTAGTGGAGATATTGATCCAAATAGATATATCAGAAATAAAGGAGAGGTATGAGGTGCTGAGGAGACAGGAGGAATTGAAAGTATCTTTAAGTTGGGGCATTGGTGGAAGGTTTTGTCTTGAAAGTAGCTTTGGAGGCCTGCGAGTAGGGCCGTGAGCTGGGGATGAGCAGGGGGGAGCCGTGTGCACAAAAGAGAGCAGATTGGGCGCAGCAGGCCTGTTTGGTCAGGGCTGAGCAGCGTGATCTGCCCAGCTCCAGGTGGGAGTGAGGGCTTGGAAAACCAGCAGAATACGCTGACAAAATGCATTAGTGTAGCTTCTTCCACCTTGTCTTGCTATAACAGAACACTTGAGACTGAGTAGTTATTATAGAGAATAGAGGTTTATTTTGGCTCACGGTTGCAGAGGTTGGGAGGGCCAAGGTCATCTGTTTGGCTGCTGGTGAGGCCCCCGCGTGTGCTACTTCAGCTAATGGTGGAAAGTGGAAGGGCAGGAGGGCACATGCAAGGGAGATAAGAGAGAGACGCTCGTGACAGCCAACCCATCCTGCGGTAACTGAGCTGTTCCGTGACAGCCAGCCTGTCCCGAGATAGCTACTCCTTTCCACGATACTCAGCCCGTTCCAGCAAGAGAAGTTTTAATCCGTTCTTGAAGGCTCGGTCCCCACAACCCAGACACCTGCTCTGAAGCCCGCTTCCTAACACTGCTGCCCTGAGGAATGACGTTTCCAGCACGTGAACTTCTGGGGGACACACTCAGACCGTAGTGGGCTGTGTCACAGAGGGCCTCGAGTGCCAGGCTAAGACGTGCTAACTCACTCTGTAAGTCCAGGCTTCTCCTGCCTCTCTGATAGGAGGCCCTTGACAGCGGAGGACAGTACAGACAGCCTCCTGGGGAAAGGAGGGAGGGAGTGGTGCACAGGTGGGTCACAGGGGCTCTCCTGTGTGTTACTGTAATGGTGGGTGCATGACATGATGCATTTGTCAGAACCCACAGAACCTCAAACTTTGGACTTTACTTAATTGTGTATCAGTATTCATTCACCAGTTGGAACAAGAATGCCACACTACTCCAGGATGTTAATAATGGGGGGGACTGTATGCATTGTGAGGAGGAGGTCAGGGAGAAAGGTGGAGGGCATATGAAAACTGCTTCCTGCAGAGTGGAAACCTAAAATTGCCCTTTAAAAAAAAAGGCTACCATTAAAAAAAAAAAAAAAAAAACACCAGAAATGAGTGTCTTTTGGTCATGAAATGTACTACAAGTATAATATTTTTAGGTATTTCTTATCATATCTTAGAAACCACAGGAATTTCTCATTCTATTCCTTAGCACATAAATTGCTATTTTAGCATTTAAAAATTTCCCAAGGCTTCTCAATAAAATAGGTGACCCCAAGAGATATTATTCCTTTATCGAGAGGCAAATCTGATGATGAGTCATTGAAGCTGTATATGTAAAACAAACAAAAAATTAAATGCATAAAACAATGAATGACCAGTTTTTCCTGCAATCTAGATATATTTGCATCCTTATTTTCACCTCCCAGTATTCATACAGAGACATATA
This sequence comes from Oryctolagus cuniculus, assembly GCF_051225735.1. Lineage (NCBI taxonomy): Eukaryota > Metazoa > Chordata > Mammalia > Lagomorpha > Leporidae > Oryctolagus > Oryctolagus cuniculus. The sequence continues at coordinate 116,985,423 of NC_142876.1, read as the reverse complement.
CACTACTTTTCACATTTATTTTGTATGCAGAAAACTTTGCAATAAGTATAATGAGAAATAGTCGGTACACCCACCCCTCTGGATATTGTGATCTAGGCTAATGAGTTGTCCTTTGACATAGTTTATACTAAGATGAATGGAAATGAAGCATTCTGAGAAGATGAGTAAATTAAACGAAGTGACCTGAGTTAGGAGGGTTGAGATGAATTTTGAAACAAAGGACATGGTTCCGTGGGTGTCCCTGTCATTAAGAGCACAATCTTTTTTCTAGATGTCATTGAGACCCAGTATGACTTTTCAGCTATCACCAATACGCATTCCTCTTTCTGGTGTGTGGTGTTGACACTGTAACACAGATAACTTAGGGTTGTTTGGGTACTTAGTTATGTAGATACTCAGACAGTGAACCCAAATGGTGCCTAATGTGTCCCCTTGGAGCCACTGAAGCACATTCACAGGACTGGTCTCCTTATTTGTATTTTCAAGGCACTTTGTTTTTCTTAGGAAGACCACAACTGAAATCTTTAATCTCATGCAAGTTAGTCTTTGAGAGCAAATTCCTTAGCTCTCTGCTTGCTGGGAATAAGCAAGAGGCCCATTCCCAGATACCAGAGGAGACTAGTCCTCCCTCCTCATGTTTTCCTTCAGTGAGAGAATACAGAGAATCAATATAATGAAGGATTTCTGGGTCACTATGGAGTTTGAATCTTCTGCTTCCTAGAGAGTAGACCATAAGCAAGTCACTTCACCTCTCCAGTCCTAGTTTACTTATCTTTTAAAATGATTGATTGATTGATTGTGAAAGAGACAGTGAGATCTTCCATCTGCTGGTTCACTCCCCAGAGCCAGGAGCTTCATGTGGGTCTCCCACCTGGTGTCAGGGGCCCAAACACTTGGGCTGCTTTCTGCTGCTTGTCCCAGGCCATGAGCAGGAAGCTGGATTGGAAGTGGAGCCACCAGGTCACAAACTGGCATCCATGTGAAATGCTGACCTCACACGTGGCGGCTTTACATGCTGTGCCGCAGTGCTGGCTCCCCTAGTTTACTTACCTAAACGGTGGGGATAATGTCAAAAACTGCCTGGTACAAAAGGTAGAATGTGCCTAGTTCACAGGAGGTGCCCCATCAGTGCAAGTCTGTTTCTCTCCTTCCCTGTTCCTTCGGCTAAAATTTCACAGCCATCTCATTCAGCCATCAACTCATTTAGTATTTGGTAAATTCATATTCAGGGGACACTGTCAGATACCAGTTCCTTTCTTTGTCTCTGACATCAGCAGTGCTGAGTCCACACAGCTGTGCACCAGCATTTTTGAGCAGAGAGTTAACATTTCAGACACCTGGTTTGGGTTTGTTTCTGTTGGGTACTGCTGTGCGTAATGAACTGCTCAGGAAGTCCAAGTCAGACAGGTGACTGCTGCATAAAGGTTAACGTCTACGCACGCCGCCGACTCAGAAACTCACATTAAGTACCAGGGACCCAAACTAGGCAGGATTTTATTTTACTCATTATGGCAACAAATCAGACTTAGAAAAATACATGTGGCATGTGTCAACTTAGACAAGCCATGAAACTGCTTGTTCTGTGGCCTTACAATCCATGCGCTTTCCCCTTGTCTTTTGTGTTTTTTCTTGTTCAGTTTTGTCTTTGTTTGGGGAGTGATTTAAAATGAATGCTGGGCTACCTTCCGATTTTGACATTCTCGCCATGAACATCAGAGATTCCCAGGTGCCTCCAACCTTTCTGTTCTCAGTGTGGTGAAGACCTTCTCCTCTTTTAAGAAAAGCTGTATCCATGGGAAAGATAAATATTAGAAGGAACTTTCAGAGTGAAAAAAAAATAATTTTAGTGCTACTTCAAGAACAAAGTTATTTTTAGAATGCAGTTTGAGAATAAAATAATTTACTTAAATTTGCGAACTTTGCTCATCCTAAAGAGAAAAATATTTAGAATTTCTAATTTCAAGAGAGTTAAATTGTCCTAGAACCCTATTCACTTTAAAAACACTCGTTACCAGATCACATCAAACTGAAAAGCTTCTGCACAGCAGAGGAAATAATTCTCAGAGTAGAGAGACAACCAACAGAATGGGAGCAAATATTGGCAAGCCATATATCTGATAAGGGGTTCATTACCAAAGTACATATTAAAAAAAAAAGACTCAAACTCCGTGGTAGAAAACAAATAATTAAAATTGGGCAAAGGACCTGAATAATCATTTCTCAAAAGAATACACACAAATGGCCAACAGATAAGTGAAACGGTGTTCAACATCACTGTCATTAGGGAAATTCAAGTCAAAACCACAATGAGATAGGACACCTAGCACCTCTTACGATGGCTGTAGTGAAAAACACAAGTGGTAACAAGTGTTAGGAAGGATGTGGAGAAGAGGTAACCCTTGTGCATTGTTGGTAGAAATGCAAATTGGTACAGCCCTTATGGAAACAGAATGAAGTCCTCAAAAAAAATTAAGAATAATACTACCATATTATCCCATAATCACACTTCTGGATGTATATACCCAAATGAAATGCCAAAGAGAAGTCTGCACTCCCTGTTCATTGCAGCATTATTTATAATAGCCAGGATATAAAATTAACCTACGTTTCTGTAAACAGATAAATGTTAAAGAGTGTATGTTATATGTGTGTATATATACATATTCATTTATAAATACGTATTCATATATAAATAATATATACAAATACATATATTATATGTACATATATACATAAATATACATAAATACATATATTTGTGTATATACATATTTATATATGAACACATATATTATATATCCTCAAGAGACAATGAAATTTCATTTGCAACAATTTAGATGATCCTAGGTGACATTATGCTAAGGGAAATGAGGACTGGATGATCTCAATTTTAAATGATATCTAAAAAAGTGAAGCTCACAGGAGCAGCCTGAGCAGGGAGCGGGGACTGGGAGGAGGTGGAGGGATGTTGCCCAGTCTCAGTTCTGCAGGGTGAGTAAATTCTGCAGATCCAATGTGCAGCAAAGCGACTACAGTTAATAATACTGCACTGTATGCTTGTGATGTGCCAAGAAGAGAGCTTAAGCATTCTCACCACACCCTCCACAAATGTGAATTTATGTTAATTAGCTTGATAGTGGTTATCACTTCACAGTGAACATATATATCAGACCAACCCTCTGATACTCATTTTAATATGTACCCACGTTAAAACATCATGTGGGGCTGGCGCTGTGGCATAGTGGGTGAAGCTGCCGCCTGCAGTGCCAGCATCCCAGTGCCGGTTCAAGTCCTGGTTGCTCCAGAGGGGATCCAGCCCTCAGCTATGGCCTGGGAAAGCAGGAGAAAATGGCCCACGTCCTTGGGCCCCTGCACCCATGTGGGAGACCTGGAACAAGCTCCTGGCTCCTGGCTTCAGATTGGCGCAGCTCTGACCCTTGTGGCCATCTGGGGAATGAAACAGCACATGGAAGACCTCTCTCTCTGCCTCTGCCTCTCTGTAACTCTGCCTTTCAAATAAATAAATAAATCTTATAAAAAAATCATATTATCCACTTCATATATGAACATTTTTGTCAATTATACCTCCATAAAACTGAGAAAATTAAGTTAAAAGCAATTATTAACAGATTTGATTAATGGGTATCCATAGTGAGAGCAGGCTCTTGGCAGAAAATTTATAGCAATGCAGTATGTGTATCTCTGTAAGGTTTTCTACTGTGATGTCCAGGTCAGGGGCGACTTCCTTCCTGTAGTCAAACAATCTGGATAACAGCTAGCAGCTGGCAATGGATGAGCTGACCTCATCACAGACCCTCTCAGTCCCCTGTCTGCATGCCTTTGGAAGACTGCTCTGTTCTCTAAGACTTAACTGTACAGCTATCCTTTCTCCATCACAGAAGTCATCATGGTTGACACAGAGATGCCGTTTTGGCCCACCAACTTCGGGATCGGCTCCGTGGATCTCTCGGTCATGGATGACCACTCCCACTCCTTTGACATCAAGCCTTTCACCACCGTGGACTTCTCCAGCATCTCTGCTCCACACTATGAAGACCTTCCATTCGCAAGAGCCGACCCCATGGTTGCGGATTACAAGTATGACCTGAAGCTACAGGAGTATCAAAGTACGATGTTTGTTTCTCTTTTCTGACCACTTAGACAAGACTTTAACTCACCTCTCAGTCACCCTTGAATCAGACTAGAGCTCTGTAGAGAAGGCAGTTGCCATTCAGCTGTTCACCCATCTTCCCATGAAGTAACAGGTATCCAGAATACACCAAGCAGGAAGGTGGCACGTAGAAGTTCCAGATTAATCTTGCCTGTTTCCTCCCTCCTCACTTTCTTTCCATGCTCTCTTCCTGGGAGCTGTGCTAGGGCGATTACACTGCCAGATGTACCCCAGGCTAAGAGTCCAACAACCAAGCTTTGAATTCCTTTGGCCACTTGTGAGTTAATGAGCAATAGTTCCAAGTTACCTTGTATAACTTAACATTGCTAAATTATTATAATTAATTTTCTCTAATCTACAGTTTGAGAGGTTTACACTAAAACATTTTTCCATGCAAATTTGTATTTTAACTTGATAGCCTATTGATAAATCTTCATGCCATTAACTAAATTAGTATCAAAACCTCATTCTCAAGAAAAGCTAGAACTGAACTTTTTAAGATAAAATATGTTTCTGTGATGCCATTTCCTTGATTTTTATCTTCTTGTGAACTGATAAGCTGGTTTTTAAAAGCCACCACTAAGTAATTGGCAACCATTATTTGACAATAAGTAAGAACTTCCTGTACTTCTAGTTTTTTTTATAAATACTATACTTGGTTATATTTATCTGTGTGGTTTTCAGTTAGAGCCTAATATGGAAATTTAATAGGCTTGAGTGTAACCAGTAGAAGATAGTTGCTTACTTTCCACAGGTTCTCCCACTCTCTAGCAAAGATCATTTTACAAACCACCTGTTTTTGGGCAGGCAGTGTGGTAGAGCGGAGTAACCACTGCTTACAACACCTGCATCCCATGTTGGAATCCAGTCCAAGTCTAAACCACCCTGTTTCTGATCCAGCGTCCTCCTGATGCATCCTGAGAGGCAGTAGATGATGGCTTGAGCGTGCTCGGACCCCTGCTACCTACAAGGAGACTCAGGCAGGAGTTGAAAGTGCCAGGCTCCTGGGTTCTGCCTGGCCCCACTCTGGCTGTCATCAGCATTTGGGGAGTAAACCAGCAAATGAAGGATCTCTCTCTGTCTTTCTCTCTCAACTCTTTCTCTGTTGCTCTGCCTTTCAGGTAGATAAATAAACAAACACTAATGAACAAAAAAACCAAACCGCCACTTTGACACTACAGGGATGGTAGCACGGGCTCTTACTTCTCATGTCCCTCCAAGCTGGGCACCCCATGACCAGTGGTGTTCCTTCTGGATTTCTTTTGTAAAAGAAATACTTAAATAAAATGCATGATTTAACATTGTGATGAATGCCAGTACAGCACATTGCCTAGCAAAGTAAATTCCATAGTCTTAAATCCTTTCTATGTCTGTCAGAGCTGTAGTACTGCAGAGTCCTAAGGGGTTGTAGAACCACAAACGTAATTCCCTTTCCCATTTTATTTTTCCAGGTGAGGCTCAGAGATGTTGTGACTTGCCTGTGATTTCAAAACATGCTTTTTTCCCTGCCTTTAACTTCAGTGTTTTTCATGCCCCATAGTGCCTGTGTACTGCAGTAATAAAAATAAGGCCTGAAGAGTACTCTGGGAATCTACCTGGTTACCTTTTGTTTTTCATGCCATAATTACACTCACGTTTTTCGATTACACAGGTGCAATCAAAGTGGAACCTGCATCCCCACCCTACTATTCTGAAAAGACTCAGCTCTACAATAAGACTCACGAAGAGCCTTCCAACTCCCTCATGGCAATTGAGTGTCGTGTCTGCGGCGACAAAGCTTCTGGCTTCCACTATGGAGTTCATGCTTGTGAAGGATGCAAGGTAAAAGGAAAAAAATCTTAAACAATTTGCTGAAAATCTACCTGGATAGAACCCATTCTTCAAATAATAAAATATTTGGAAACCTAAGAAACCTTATAAAAGCGGTGGTGCTTTGCCCCCACGTCTCTTTCTCCGAACGGGTCCTGGAGACACTGATCTCATTCAAGCTTTGCATCTCACAGATCTGTTTAAAAGTAGCTGGTCTACGGTGCTACAATGAAACAGGGGTGTTCCAGTGCCAGGACCACTTTCCTGAGTTCTCTAGTGCTTTCCTCAGTGTACCAGAAAATGTGTTATACTTGTGATGTTTGACAGATTATTTACTATACTTGTATCGTTTGATCTTTAGAGCAGCCCCATGAGGCTAAGTGTATTTATAACCACATTCCGGATGTAGAAGTTACAAACTGGCAAGACTCGTGCTAGGTCATCGATTAGTGAGTGTGGGGTTCGTTCTGGAGCATGACCCTGTGTTGGTCGCTAACGAGTGCTCTGTCTTTCCTCCTTCCAGTGTTAGTGTGATAGGCAAAAACACACAGCTATTTTACAAAGAAGATAGTGTTTCTCCTTACCTCCTTTCTTTGTGAAATAGGGTATTTTGAGAAATCCAGACATTCAGTGGTGGGGCACACAATTATTAAGAAAATGCAGTAATTCAATCATCACTTGATAAGCAGTCTTATAGAACAATTTTAATATATTCAGTGAATAAAAGAGTATTTAATTTATTACATACTCCAGGACACAGAATAAATTATTCACGAATATTTACCTTGTAAATGCCACCTCAGCTGAGCTTTCTTCCCGCTCAGAATGACGAGCCAAAAAAGGAAGCTAATTGTTACTACAGCCTCACCGTGTGCAGCAGGTGGTGGGCGAGCACTTTGATGCCTGCTATTTTTTAGCCACATTCCACCTAAATGTCCTCCGTCTGTTGGTCTAAAGACAACCTAATAGAGGGAAAAGAGAGACGTAGCAGTAGCTGTGCCACTTGCTCAGTAGCAGGCCAGTCATACCCGCCAGCCTTCCATCACCTTGTATGTAAAACGGCCTAGTTTAGATGGGACTATCCAAGGTCGCATTCATCTCTAAAGTCTAAATCTCAAAATGACTCCTTGAAATACTCCTGACAGGAGATGCTTTCATTTAAAACACGGACACCTATTCCATCTGTGATGAAAAACAAACCGAAATACCTATGATCTTTTGTTGAAAAAAAAAAAAAAAAAGATTATTTGAGAGGTAGAGTTACCGTGAGAGGGAGAGACAGAGAAAAAGGTCTTCCATCTACTGGTTCACTCCCCAAATGGCCACAACGGCCAGAGATGTGCTGATCCGAAGCCAGGAGCTTTTTTTGGGTCTCCCAAGCAGGTGCAGGACCCCAAGCACCTGGGCCATCTTCTACTGCTTTCCCAGAACATAGCAGAGAGCTGGATCGGGAGAGGAGGAGCCCATATGGTGCTCCTGATGAAGGATTAACCTACTGGTTAACCTGGTGCTGCAGGCGAAGGATTAACCTACCGTGCCACAGCACCAGCCCCTCCTATGATCTTTAATGAAGTCGTTACAAGTAGTCACCTTATAAGTCATCTATTAAGTTATCTTAATGAGTAGTAAAGGGACTGGTGCTATGGCATAGAAAGTTAACACTATGCCTGCAGTGCCAGCATCCCATGTGGGTGCCTGTCCAAGTCCTGTCTGCACCATTCTGATCCTGCTCCCTGCTAATGCACCTCAGAAAGCAGTGGAGGATGACCCAAGTGCTTGGGCCTCTGCACCCATGTGGGAGACCTGGAAGAAGCTCCTGGCTCCTGACTTGGGCCTGGCTTAGTCTTGGCTGTTGGCGGCCATTTGGGGAGTGAACCAGCAGATGGAAGATATCTCTATCCCTCTCCCTCTCTGCTCTCCCTCTCTCACTTTCTCTCTTTCTCGCTCTCTCGCTCTCCCCTTCTCTCTGTATCTCTGCCTTTCAAATAAATAAGAATTCTTTTTTTAAAAAAGAATGAGTAGTAAGAACATGCCATTTACTTGAGTTAGATTTATGTAATTTTGAGTGAGTAAACTGTTGTTAAATTCTGAATCACATTTATCTGAAGAAACCATTCAGTTTGGTCATACTGATGATTAGCATTTATAAGTAAGTTAAAACTTTAGTATAATTAGTTAAGTTTCCATAATAAGTTGCTTGCCTTTATGTGCTGATAAAGCACTTAGAAATCTAGAACTTTTAAGCAGCAGGTCCACCATAATTCTGTTAGTCACATGTTTGTGTAGAGTTAGCATCAAGGCTGGTGATGTGGGATGCTGGATTCACCCACTGCGGCACCAGTATCCCATAGAGACGACAGTTCCGGTCCTGGCTTCTCCACTTCTGATCCAGCTCCCTGCTACTGCATATGCAAAAGCAGTGAAAGATGGCCCAAGTGCTTGGGTTCCTAAACCCACCTGGGAGACCCACATGAGGCTCCAGGCTGACTTTGGCCTGGCCTCATCTTGGCTGTTGGCGGCCATTTGGGGAGTGAACCAGTAGATGGAAGATTTCTTCCTCCCTCCCTTCCTCCCTCTCTGCCTTTCAAATAAACAAATAAATAAATCTTTAAAAAAATCAATTTAACATCAGTAAGAACAGCTGCAAATTGAAAGAAACATTGTGAGTGCTTAATTGGTTATAGTGATAAATGCTAAATTCTGAGGGCACTAAAGCTTAGAAGATAGAAGCAAACAAAGAACGAAAACCAAAAAGAAGAGAGAGGAGGAAATCCAAGAGCCTTTGAGTTAGGATTAGAATGGAAGGCAGGAGCCAGTGCTGTGACATAGGAGGTAAGGCTGCTGCCTGCAACACTGGCCTCCCATAGTGGCACGAGTTTGAGTTCCAGCTGCTCCACTTCTGATCCAGCTCCCTGCTAATGAACCACAGAAAGCAGAGGAGGCTATTTCAAGTGCTTGGGCCCCTGCACCCACATGAGACCTGGGTGAGGCTCCTGGCTTTGTTGGGCCCCTGCACCCACATGAGACCTGGGTGAGGCTCCTGGCTTTGGCCTGGCTCAGCCCTGGCTGTTCGGCCATTTGAGGAGTGAACCAGCAGATGGAATATCTCTCTCTCTCTCCTTCCCTGCATCTCTGCCTTCCAAATAAAGAGATAAACCTTAAAAAATATACCTACCATAGATTTTTTTTAAAAAGAGAAAATTGAGTATTGTAACGCACAGGAACTTACGTGCCATTCAAAATGTAGATTACAGAATTCCTAGACTGAAATGCAAAGAAAGTTATGCTCACCTAGGAAGGGAAAGCCGCTATTACAGATTTAAAGATACTAACAGAACTGTGACGGGACAATATGATGTGGCTTCTCAAGACAGCAGTTCTCAAAGTATGGTCTGGGGATCCCTTGGGGTCCCTAAGACTCTTTTAAGGTATCCATGAGCAGGAAACTCACCTTTTCCACTTGTTCTCTCTGCAATCTACGTGGAATGTTCTAGAAGCTCCATGATGTGGCGCATTGACAAAGTTCTGGTGGATAATGAGAGATTTGCTCATATATTGTTCTGCGTAAAAATTTCTCCATTTCATTTCTATTGTGATAAATATCAGAAGACATAGTCCACAGAAACAGAAGCCCTTTAATAATTTTTAGGAGAGTAAAGGGGTCCTGAGACCAAAAAGTTTGAGAACCACTGACTACAAGACGTTGAGGCTGAAGTGATACAGTTGTTCACCCTTTGCTAGTTAGGAACTACACAGCATTGCCGCCACACTCTGAGTACAGCTGCATGAGACCAGCGGCTGTCCCTATTCAAGGCTGTCTCCATAGTTTGTCAGCACTACTCGTGGGAGCCAGGCGCGCTTGACTCCTCTGCAAAGACCTTCTGAAAGGTGCTCTGGCCACGTAGCACTTGCCGCTTCAGTAGAATGTGGATACGCCTGTAACTAAAATATGATGGATCACAAAACTGTAGACTAATGGGTGGACTAAAAAGAGTAGTCACATTGCATGAAATAGCTAATGGCAAGGCTTGAACGTTCACATAGTGCCCATGGAAGGAGTTTGTATAAGAAACTTGCTAAATTTCAATCAGATAGGCATAACCATACTGGGTTTGGATTAAAGCGAAACGGTGACAAATTCTTGACTTCTGTAAACTAAAACCTTTTACTACTCAAAGTTATATATATACATGTAAATATATAAATATTATAAATATATATACTTTGGAGATTTCAAGTTTTTTATTGCTTACAATCCTAGGTCTCATCATATTTTTGTATCTTTTTTTTTTTTTTTTTTTGACAGGCAGAGTGGACAGTGAGAGAGAGAGACAGAGAGAGAAAGGTCTTCCTTTTGCCGTTGGTTCACCCTCCAATGGCCGCCGCTGCAGCCGGCGCACCGCGCTGATCCGATGGCAGGAGCCAGGAGCCAGGTGCTTTTCCTGGTCTCCCATGGGGTGCAGGGCCCAAGCACCTGGGCCATCCTCCACTGCACTCCCTGGCCATAGCAGAGAGCTGGCCTGGAAGAGGGGCAACCGGGACAGAATCCGGCGCCCCAACCGGGACTAGAACCCGGTGTGCCGGCGCCGCAAGGTGGAGGATTAGCCTATTGAGCCACGGCGCCGGCCCTATATTTTTGTATCTTTAGTGAAAGATCATTTAAAACCATAGACTTACCTGAAGGTAGAAGTAAGTGAGGGCTGCCGTACAATACGATGTCATCTACTGCTGTGCTGCTATGTGGGAGCCTTCCTTAGGAAGACTGTTTAGCACATACCACCTGCTAATTGACTGAGCATGGGAGAGCTGAATGCAGGCCTTGCACAGGGCCTTTAATCTCACTGTACTATTCTGTCTCATTGCACCTGCAGTGTAGTTCAAATGAAAGCATTGAAGGAGGGGCCGGCGCCACGGCTCACTAGGTTAATCCTCCGCCTGCGGCACTGGCATCCCACATGGGTGCTGGGTTCTAGTCCTAGTTGCTCCTCTTCCAGTCCAGCTCTCTGCTGTGACCTGGGAAGGCAGTGGAGGATGGCTCAAGAGCTTGGGCCCCTGCACCCGCATGGGAGACCAGGAAGAAGCACCTGGCTCCTGGCTTAGGATCTGCGCAGTGCCGCGCCGATCCTAGTGGCCATTTGGGGGGTGAACCAATGGAAGGAAGACCTTTCTCTCTCTCTCTCTCACTGTCTAACTCTATTTGTCAAATAAATTAAAAAAAAAAAAAGTGTTCTCTTCAAAAAAAAAAAAGCATTGAAGGAGAAAATGTTTAGATAAAACAAGCAAAACAAAGCCTTTCAAATAAACTCCTTCTCACAGACGAATATGAAGACCATAAAATAAGTACAGATGCAAAATAGTTTTTGAAGTTGTGAGTGACTTCAAGATAATAAGGAGATCGGTTGTTGAGAGGGCGCACTGTTTCATCGACTCTGAGTAACAGAGAAGGGTGTCATTAAGGAATGTTTTAAAATCAGTAATAAGAAACTTTGGAAAAGCAAATTTCATTTTTCAAATCAATAAATTTTATAGAAAAACGTTCAGTGATACCCTTACATCACTAAGCATCACGAAATTTCCTGAAAGAGTCAAATGAGAAGAATAATTGGTTAGTGTTAAAAAAAAAAAAAAAAAAAAAAGCAAAAGTTGGGGCCTGTGCTGTGGTGCAGCAGGTTAAAGCCCCTGACCTGAGAGCTGGCATCCCAATAAAAAAAAAAAAAGTAAGTTCCAAGTTGCTGGAGTCTGTATATATTTTTGGTTGAAGAATTTATGTACTGGCCGGCGCCGCGGCTCACTAGGCTAATCCTCCGCCTAGCGGCGCCGGCACACCGGGTTCTAGTCCCGGTCGGGGCATCGGATTCTGTCCCGGTTGCCCCTCTTCCAGGCCAGCTCTCTGCTGTGGCCAGGGAGTGCAGTGGAGGATGGCCCAGGTGCTTGGGCCCTGCACCCCATGGAAGACCAGGAGAAGCACCTGGCTCCTGGCTCCTGCCATTGGATCAGCGCAGTGCGCCGGCCGCATCGCGCTGGCCGCGGCGGCCATTGGAGGGTGAACCAACGGCAAAGGAAGACCTTTCTCTCTGTCTCTCTCTCTCACCGTCCACTCTGCCTGTCAAAAAAAAAAAAAAGAATTTATGTACTATATAGTATATAAATAATATTCAGAATGATTATTTCTTTAGCATCATGAAATCCTTAATCATCACAAAAAGGATATGATATGTTTTGAAAGCCATTGTATAAATCATGCCAAAAATTTGTATAATAAGAGTTAAATTTAAATACCATAATTCTTATCAAAAAAGCCTTCCTGTATAACCATGACAGATAAGTGAGTACTCTGGAACTCATCCCCTGGTCAGCTAACCAAGCAGCATTTCCACCCATTATACCAGATTTACAAGATGAAAATCAGAAAGCAAATCATGGAATAACATAAAATTTGTATGATTACAAGGGTAAAAATCAAAATCTCTCACCACCACTTATCAGTGACAACAGTTCTGTATTTAGGTTTTCCCACAAAAACTTGTTAGTAGAAATCTATCTTTTAATATATAGTATTTAAGATAGAAATCTGGAAAAAGTCAAAATGCATGTTAGTGCCAGAACCAATACTAATTCAGTGCTTTTTGTACCTAATGGAGCCAGACAAATTTGAAAGAATTAAGAATCGAGTTACATGATAATGAATATAATAAAAATGAATAGAAATACAATGAACCCAAAGAATGGTATTAGAAGATGTTTTTGATTAGGATTGTTTTCAGTGCCTTACAAAATATAGTGGAATATTTGATTATCCTTAAGTTGACATATTTATCATTTTGAGATAGCAGATTTTCTGGGGATTGATTTGTTTATTTACTTCTCTCATTGTTTTCTATTATCTTTCTATCTGTAGGTTACAATGATTATGGGGCACTCTTTCAACTGTGTAAATAAACGAAACAAATTCAGCAGGAAATTATGCAACATAGAGAATTCCAAAAAATTATCCACATGTGGATTTTTATTGGCCCTGATCATATTTTAGAATGAAATGATTATAAGTTTGCCAAACTGCTTAGCACAATTATAGAGACTAGGGCATGCTGTTGGAATGATTCGCAGAGAGACTGAACTGATTACATGGTGTTTTATTTGCATTACATTCAATCCAGAGCGCTTCTTAGAGCATGCTGAAAACCAAATGCAGAGCCAAGATACACTGGATGACATCAGTTAGATGTGGTCAGTGTCTGAGCACTAACAAAGAACACTGGAGATCCTCTTGTTTTTTAGTTTATAGCAAAGAAATTTAAGTTCTAGAAAGTCTTGAAAGACTTGTGTGAGGTCACCAGTGACAGAACTGTGTCAAGAACCCACCTGGGGTGGGTGTTGTGGTGAAGCAGGTTCATTCTCTACTTTGGATGCCCACAACCCGTATCAGCGTGCTGGTTCCCATCCTGGCTTCTCTGCTTCTGATCCATCTTCCTGCTGATGTACCTGGGAAGCCAGTGGATGTTGGCTCAAGAGCTTGGGTCCCTGCCACCCATATGGGGGACTTGGATGGAGTTTCAGGCTCCTGGCTTCAGCCTGGCTCAGCCCTGGCTATTAAGGACATTTGGGGAGTGAACAGTAGATGGACTACCTCTCTGTCTGTGTCTCTCCCTCTCTATGTCAATCTGCATTTCACATAAATAAATCTTTAAAAAAAAAAAAAAAAAGGAAGGGAACTCACTTTTTCAAGTGCCTGGGGCCAGTGTGCCTTTATCTATAGGTTGCTGCTTCCATATGTCACAAAGATGTAAAATTTACTCCTTTTTTTCCATATCTTTTGCAGGGTTTCTTCCGAAGGACCATCAGATTGAAGCTTATTTATGATAGGTGTGATCTTAACTGTCGAATCCACAAAAAAAGTAGAAATAAATGTCAGTACTGTCGGTTTCAGAAATGCCTTGCTGTGGGGATGTCTCATAATGGTGAGTGAACACTTGTCACCATGTACCTACTTAGCCTCATTACAGTAGCCAGAGCAATGGAGCACTAGAGCCACTGCTGAAAATGTGCACAGTTTTTCTACAGAATGCCACATTTCACAATATTAGGTGCCAATAAAACTTTTCTCATTTAGCTCAGTGTTTTTAAACCAAGTTGTTTTTTTTTTTTAATTTTTTTTTTTTTTTTTTTGACAGGCAGAGTGGACAGTGAGAGAGAGAGACAGAGAGAAAGGTCTTCCATTGCCGTTGGTTCACCCTCCAATGGCCGCCGCGGCCGGCGCACCACGCTGATCCGATGGCAGGAGCCAGGTACTTATCCTGGTCTCCCATGGGGTGCAGGGCCCAAGTATTTGGGCCATCCTCCACTGCACTCCCTGGCCACAGCAGAGAGCTGGCCTGGAAGAGGGGCAACCGGGACAGAATCCGATGCCCCGACCGGGACTAGAACCCGGTGTGCCGGCGCCGCAAGGCAGAGGATTAGCCTAGTGAGCTGCGGCGCCGGCCTTAAACCAAGTTTTTAGTACGAAATCTTATTCTCTGTGATTGGGCATCTACTGAGATGGAAGAAGAGACTTAAACATCTGAGGGATGATAGAAAAAACTGTAGTGTTTTAAAACAAATACAATTATAATTGTGGCTTTATGTTGATTTAATAGCATTAAAAACAGAATTATACTAAGTAAATTGGTGGTTTCCTCCTTATATATAGGAAAAATCCTGAAGCGCTCTGTACTTTTTTCTTCTTTACAATGCCAAGATCAATATAGCACTATCCTTGACTTCATACAGATTTGTTGAGGATAAAGCAAATATAAAGTTCCATAAAATGCCTTAGAAACGCAACAGTAAAGCTTTCTGCTTTTTAAGCCTCTATCTAAAAATCAAGCTTAGGGATTTGGGTGTCAACTTGAGAAATAAAGTAGAAGACCTGAGAACACTTGTGTTTTCAGGAACTGTAGAACCAGCACCGTAAAATCGTGGAAGATAGGCCTCTTGTTTGAAGAAATGATTCTTTGTCACTACTTGGTTATGAAATTGACAGGACCACAAAAAAATATTCAGCTGTAACTGAATAGTGTTACATTCATCAAGTATTACTTCTTTCAAAAATCATTATGGGCTCAAGAAATAAAAATACCAGAATGATCAAAATAATCTACTGAACTTCATTTCATTTGAAATGTGACCTTTAAGAAGATGTATGTATGTATGTATGTATTTGAAAGGCAGAGACACACACACACACAGAGAGGGAGAGAGAGAGAGAGCGCTTCCATCTCTTGGTTCACTGCCCCAGTGGCTACAACTGCCAGGGTTGGGCCAGACTGAAGCCAGGAGCCAGGGGCTTCTTCTGGGTCTCACACACGGGTGCAGGGCCCCAAGCACTTGGGCCATCTTCCACTACCTTCCCAGGTGCATTACCAGGGAGCTGGGTTGGAAGTGGAGCAGCTGGGACTTGAATCGGCGCCCATATGGGATGCCGATACTGCAGGCAGAGGCTTAAGCTTCTAGGCCACATTGCTGGCCCCAAGAAGATAACCTTTTAAGTCAGTTTTTATCTGTATAGATTCTAAAGCATCTGAGAAAAGAAAATTTTTGTTCTATCATGCAAGTGTGTGATTTTCACAGTGGAAATTATCAAGATATTTGAGAATTGCAAGCTGACGGATACCTAACCCTTTAAAAGTAGCTTGCAAAGTTGTGTTTATATCACTAATGTGAGTCCGTTCCTTTAAAGACAAGTACTTTGCACAGGGCCATCAACAACAGTGGACCTGATGGGGGTTTCGTCCAGCGTTCCTGAACAACTGCCTACATCTGCTGTGCAGCCATGGACAGTTGCAGTCCTTGATTGCAGAATGGTCTGCTGGTTTAATTCCATCAGTTTCCTTTTTATTTCAGATCTCATAAAACATAAGGAAAAGTTTTCAAGTCAAGGGTTGTATTTTAGGTGATGCAATCAAGTTGCAATAAACTTATTTCATCTTCATGAAGAAATCATTGACTTTGAGGTCATTATCGCCAAGACAGCCTAGGAAGCATGCCAATTCTGCTTTTAACACTATTTATTTTTTGCCTGTTAAAAGTATTGTCAGTTCACACATTCAAGTAAAATATAATTCCTGTTACTTTGAGGTGCTGCACACATTTGCATAAAATGTATTTCCTGTTGTTTATTGCTTATAGTCAAATATTAAATATATGCATCTCCACATACGTAGTACATGGACAGCATAATTTTCTCCTCCCAAGAAAGTCAAAGAAAGCTATCATAAACTTGATGATCAGATTATCTTTTGACTTTATATAACAATGACTTATTGTCTTCAGAGAGGATGCAATCCTGAGAAGGAGTGTTCTGGTAATTCTTGCAAAGGCAAGAAAACAATAGGAATTAAATGTCATGACATCAGAGGCATACGCAGCTCAGCACTTAACAAAGTGCAGAGTTGACTGAGAAAATCCCTTCCCAGAGGTTGTCGTGAAAATGTGTTGTAGCATAGAACACATCCATATGATCTGTACACAGGACAGGAAGCTCAACAAGTAGGTTTTGATTACTTTTGCCTGTTATTTTGATGAGGAAGACATTTCTAAATACAAGTTTTCTAGGAGGTTATAGTCACTAGTTAGAATTCACTGCTTTGGACAGTTAGGCCAACAGTAATGAGGTTTACATTCATACACAATGCTTTTTAAGTTCTCAAAAAACGCTTCTAGTGTTAACACAAAATCAGCCACCCAGCTTTTTTTTTTTTTTTTTTAAGCAGAGAGACAGACAAAGAGAGATCTTCACAGGCCAGTGTTGTGGGTTAAGCTGCCCTCTGGGACACTGACATCCCATATGGGTGCTGACTGCTCCCCTTCCAATCCAGCTCCCTGCTAGTGCACCTGGGAAGCAGCAGAAGATGGCCCAAGTACTTGGACCCCTGCCACCTATCCAGATGAAGCTCCTGGCTCCTGGCTTTGGCCTGGCCATTGCAGCCATTTGAGGAATGAACCAGCAGATAGATAGATAGATAGATAGATAGATCTCTCTGTAATTCTTTCAAACAAATAAATCTTAATAAACAAAACAAAACTTCCAAATGCTTACAGCAGCCCAGGCTGGGCCAGGCCAGGCCACAGCTACAAGCCAGAAGCTGAATCCCTGTTTCCTATGGGTCAGGGACCCAAATACTTGAGCCATCACCTGCTGCCTCCCAGGGTGGCATATTATTAGGAAGCCAAAACAAGCATAGAGCTGGGACTGGAACCCAGGCACTCTAACAGGGGGTGCAAGTGTCCCATCTTAACCACTGTACCAAAAGCCTGTCTCCAATCAGCTGTTTTCAGTATGGACAAGAAGGAATAAACGTCGCCTAAGTAAATTAACTGCATTGTGTGTTACTTTCATCTCTGTCTTGGTCCCTATTTAGTCCATTCCATGTATTTAGCTTCTCCCTTGGCCCAACACTCATAGATTTGAAGCAGGTGTCTACGTTAACCTTTGGAGAACCCTGCTGTGGCATTGTTCTGGAAAGCCACTGACATCAGTGACCACTAAATCCTTTCAACCTTGACAATTCCGTATCCTACATAATCAAACCACCTGACTCTCTGAAGTTTTCACTTTTCCACTCACTATTCTGTATCTTATAAACAGGATTACAGTCTTCCCAAGTGGTAAGCATCAGATGTTCTGGTCCGTTCATCCACGGTTTGAGGCTGTTAGTTTGATGGACGGTTGTGTCAGAGCCCCAGCCTGCAGACCCACGGCAGCGTGAGCTTTCAGAGAGGCATGGGTGGTTGATCGGGCTGTGTGTGCTGAAAACCCTTCTGATGGGTCTCTGCTCTTGACTGCACCAGAAGTCTTGGAATGTGACTTCAGGATCCTTCCAGTTGGAAACACAGTTAATGCTCAAATATCTGTTTTCAGCACTGAGTGAAAAAGCACTCTAGCGCTGGGTTGATTGATGTGCTTTGGAAACGTGTTTTTTGTTTTTTTCTGTAAGAAATCAGGAAAACACGCAGTCCAGTTATTTGGGTCATTTCATCAGATCCACCATTTCTAGGCTGTGGTCTGACTGATTACTCACAAGTCTTCCTGAGCCCTCCAAGAACAGTCAGTGCCCCATCTAGATGGCACCATCAGAAGGAAGCTCAAAAGCAGAGTCAAACAGAAACAGAGACCCACTTCCTAGGCTGCCCGGGGAGTGTGCGCTTACTCATCGTTGTGTCAGCCACTGCTGGCCAAGGAAGTGTATCTGGAGAATCTTGATGAGACTTAATCATGAACTCCGTCCATCACTCAAACGAATGCTTACGCACGGTTTTTTGTGTTTTTCTAAGTAGTAGTTTTTGCTTAAAAATCCTGCTGTCAGGTCCTTGATAGTAACCATATTTTTAAAATGTAGCTTCTATTTTTGATTAAATAATTTGGTTATTAAGAAGTTTGGTGAATATTTCATCTTTAGAACTGTTTTCCATATGAACTAAATTAAAAAGTTAAAATGTGTTTTTAAAAACAGTCTAAAGTAGAGAATTGTCTGTTACTTATGAGTCATTCAGTCAGGTTTTTCCCTATAATACTGAGGTTTGATAAAATTTTATCTTTCAGAAATATGAAAATTAGTGAAATCTTTGCTGATTAGGGTAGCCCATTTTCGATGATGGGATTTTTTTTTAACTGACAGTATTAAAAATAATTTCTCAGTGCTTCATAAAAGCCCAGAAAAAAAATGTTTCACAGATTTTTGTGGCACTCAGCATTTTTAAGACAGTTCTCTTAATGCCTTGCAAAGAGTAGCTCTAGTGTATATTTGGAAAAGGAAAGAAAGCTTGAGTGGCAAGTAGATTTAACCTTTTCAAGCAGTTTTTCTCTTTGGTCTTTCTGGTGTAAAGGAGAATAATCCAAGTCTAACTTTCAGAACAGGTAACAGAGCCCTAATGTGCAAGGCAGCTGTGTTATTTAAACCCACACGCGTTCGTGATCATCTGCAACAGAGCCCCACCCCTCTCCTACCCCTGTCCTTGTTCCCTGTATACTGTAAGCGAACTGTGCTTTGCTGTTCCTGGAAAATACCTCTGCCTGCATATGTATGTCTGACCTCCGTTGATTATGTCTTCCTGTCCTCTGTTGCAGTTCTATGTAACATTCAGGGCCTCAGTTCAGATGTTTCTCTTCCCTGGAACCTGCTTACTTACTGTGACACCACAGCTGCCTTAAAAAGTAAGACAATGATCAGATCTGTATTAACAAAAACCAAACTGCAGAAGCAGTTTAAAAAAATAGGTAGGTAGGTAGATAAGTACGTATGTAGGCAGGTACATAGGCAGTTAGGGATGTAGGTGGCTGGGTGGCAAGGAAGGAAGGAAGTTAGAATCAGGGAAATTCGGGTGGGTGGGTGGAAAGAGAGAGAGAGAGAGAGAGGGAAAGTTGGAATCAGGGAAATCCATCAGAAGACCAGAGCAGTGTTAGGCACTAAACTTTGGGAAGGATGAGAAGGAAAGACATAGAAATATCAGGACCATGACCAGTGGGTAAGTGTACCTAGGAGCAGAGAGATTGTCCAGGATTGCTCGGGGAGCAGGCTAAGATGTGCTTGGAATACCTGCATCCCAGACCGGAGCACCTGGGTTTGCATCCTGACTCCACTCTGATCCAAATTCTTGCTAATGCAAACTTCATGAGGCGACAGGTGGTGGCTTAAGCACTTGGGAGACCAGATTGAGTTTCATTTGGGGAGTGAACCAGTAGATGGAAGATATTTCTCCCTCTCTCTCTCACTTCCAAAGAAATTAATTTATAATGATAATAAAAAGGTTGTTCAGGGTATATAGTTTAGATGATTCAACAAACCAAGAAAGGAACACAGGAAGAGCCAGTCTGGAGGAGAAAAATTTAAAAGTCAGTGTTTTATTGTGTTTGAGATGCTTATGGGATACCCAGCATGCATATGTAAACGAATATGGGGGAAAGTGACAAATAAGGATCTGGATCTCAAGAAACAGAGGACTCATTAGCACCTGCTGTGAGTTAGATCAAACGGAGGACAAGGAAGAAGGGCTACGGAAGAGATCTGAGAAATGGAGAAGGAACCAGAAGACAAGTCAGGACGAGGAAGGGTTCTGAGGGTGAGAGGCTGGAGAAGAACACTGCCAAGTCCCAGTAGATTATGCGAGCCCTTGATCTGGCCGTAAGAAAAGCGTTCCGGAGTTCGACGTGCAAAGTCTCCCTCGATTCCAGTGAGGCAAAAGCTCGCGTGCAGGAGGTTAGCGAGTACATAGGCGGTGACGCAGACAGAGTGAAGACCACTCTTTCAGTGAGTGCAGTGGGAGAGGAAAGGCCGTATTTGGATCAGAACTGTGAACATCTGCCTAGGAAAAGGCAGGAGCTAGGAAAGAGAGGTGCTGACAAAGTACACTCTGTGTACGCCTCTGATCTCCCCGCCCAGATGCGTCCTGTTCTCCCCTGTGTCTCCATCACAGTGTCCAATGAAATAGTCACACGTTGTCAGGTGGGACTTCAGGGTACTGGACATTAAGCTAGAAACTTGGGTAGTGACATATCGCTCCTCTCTACTATAGAAAGAAAGCCGGGCAAATGTTTAAATGTCCTGTGCGATAGTTTGGAAAACGTTGCCTCCACATGAACCTAACTTAATACTGGTGCTCAGGTTGCTCTCCTTGTTTTACTTTAGAGAAACTAGAAAATGACAGTTCCTAGATTGCCGAATCCTGTTGTTTGCCCCCACAGAGAGAGAGGTGGAAAAACATAAAACCTTCCTGGCAAGAGCCAAGTCGCAAGTCCATCCCTCAGACCTTGAAATAGAGAACTTTTTAAAAATAAGATCAGTTTACTTCCTTTTTCTATTTTCTAATGATTTATTATGAAAATCTGCTTCACTTGATCTGTGTAGTTTGTCTTTATTGTTGGCATTTAGTGACATTTGTCAATAATGCTCCTGCTATTGGTAGCTATTTTGAAAACATGTCAGAGAGGCCAGAAGTTCTCACTCACTGATGACATGGAGCATTCTGTTTTCTGAGGTGAATCACCAGTGATAGGAGACTGGAAAATCACGTTTGTGTATGAACACGCGCAGGCTTCATGCTTCTGTCTTCTACCTGTAATGCTCATCTTCATCCTCTGGTTTTGTTTTTAGCTTTATTTTTGTTTATTTGAAAGGCAGAGTTAGAGGGAGAGACAGAGATAGAAAGAGATCTTCCATCCACTAGTTCATTCCCCGTAATAGCTAGCCTTGGGCCAGGCCAAAGCCAGAAGCCTCCTCCAGCTCTCCCACATAGGTGGCAAGGCCCCAGAAATTGGGCTATCTGCTCCTGCTTTCTCAGACGCATTAGCAGGGAGCCGGATCAGAAGTGGAGCAATTTAGACTTGAACTGGCGCTCGTATGGGATGCTGGCATCATAGGCAGTGGCTTTACCCTCTACACCATGGCACTGGCCCCTTCCTTCTGTTCCTAAACTCTAACCTCAGTGTTGTAGGAAACAGTGATGCAGCCTCTGTTCTCATCTTGGTTCTCAGATTCTCCACTCAAAGGCTAGGGACTGAGAATCAGAATTAATTCAAATGATTTAGAGAGAGACAGATGTATTCTGTTTTGTTCTTTATCTGTGGAGACGTCAGTGTGCGTGGATGCCCTTCTGGTCTGTAGCCCACAGAAACCTTAGTCGCCCTTGACCCCTTTGTCCATAGTGATAAAAGCTGTGTTTGTGAGCATGACTGTGGTCTGGCACTGTCCCGAACACCTCCTGGGCTTTGTCCCACTGTCTCACAGGAGGTAGATGGATAGGAGTGCCCGGGAACAAAAGCTGCAGAAGAAAATTAGCTTGTTTCTCCTTTAAAAAAAAATGCCTGCAAATAAAATTTGTTTCCTCCACAACATCAGGCTTCTACGTGTTTTGTGCAGGTTTCGTTCCACCAAATGGGATGTGTATTTCACTCCTTTTCTGAATCTCTGGTGTGTAGCGGGGCATTTATACTTAGTTAAACTCATTGTTCATTTGACCTAATTTATAACATCAGCATTTAAACAAGACAGATAGTTTGTTCATAGGATCAAACCATTAAAGCAAACTTCACATTGTAAAAAATCACCTTTAAGTTAGATTACAGCGGAAGGATCTGGCTTTAATATTTCCTAATTCTAAACGAGTTTCAAGTTCTTGTTTGGCTATTTTTGGCTTGTTTGGCTAATTTTGGAAAAAGCAGGACTAGCAAGTATAATAAACGGCTATCTTAAATTAACTTTCTTGATTACCCACTGAAAGCAAAATAGTTGCCTAGGCATGTAAAATTCTGTGTATGTTTATAGTTTCTCACCTGTAAAAATTTAACCAGAGCTTGGAACAATATTTGGCACAGGATAGTCACTTAATAATTTTTCACTGAGTGAAGAGACAGTATTGTGTGATCTGTGAATAACTGAAGTCCAAGAGCATGGTGGTTCACTGTAGCCACGTCTGTTTCATTATATGATAACCCTGATTTCCCCCAAATTATGCTGATTTCTTCCTTTAATATCCTATCATTCTCACTTGGTACTTTCTGCTGTGATCATGTTCCCAAACTTTCCAGCATACGTACCATCTCATTTTCTGTTTTTAAGCTTAGTATTCTGCAGTTTAATTTAATAAACCCTTATTGTTTACCTACAATAAGCCTCCACTGTGGCGCCAGCATCCCATATGGGCACCAGTTCGAGTCCCAGCAGCACCACTTCCAATCCTGCTCCCTGCTAGCGGCTTGGGAATGCAATGGAAGATGGTTCAAGTGCTTGGGCCCCTGCACCCACTTGGGAGACCTGGGAAAAGCTTCTGGCTCCTGGCTTTGGATTGACCCAGCTCTGGAGTAACCACCAAATGGAAAAGATTTCTCTGTCTCAACTTCTCTCTGTTTATAGCTCTGCCTCTCAAATAAATAAGTTAATTAACAAGTCACATGGAAGGTGGGTCTTGAGGAATGAGTAGGAGTCTGCTCCCAGTGATTCTATGCTGAAGTAAGTCTGCTTTCCTTCCTCTGCTGAACTCAGATTCTTTCACCTTTCCAGCAGGATCATGCATTACATTTTTTGATTTAAAGGAGTGGTCGGTGTGATTTTTATGATTTCCTGCTGTGAAATGAAAACCTGAGCAAAATGATAGTGAGACCAGAATTGGAGATTAGTGGGAGGAGGGGCGGGAGGGAACAGCGCAGGCAGGAGCAGTAGTAATTCATCCTGTCCTTCCTCTCCCTCCGCAGCCATCAGGTTTGGGCGGATGCCCCAGGCCGAGAAGGAGAAGCTGTTGGCGGAGATCTCCAGCGACATCGACCAGCTGAACCCCGAGTCTGCCGACCTCCGGGCCCTGGCAAAGCACTTGTATGACTCATACATCAAGTCCTTCCCGCTGACCAAAGCCAAGGCGAGGGCGATCTTGACAGGAAAGACGACAGACAAATCAGTTAGTTCTCTTCTGCTGTCTTCATCGGGGGTGGCTGGAGTGTGTGTGTGTGTGTGTCGTGAGTGAATGGTTTATGATGGTACACGTGCATGTGCGGAATACGGGTCACCTGTTGACTGTTAACATATTGCAGGCTGAGTCGGAGACACAGGAGATGTTTTCAGATAGGATAAGCAAACATTGTTTTGAAAAAGGGAAACGTACCCCAAGCCGTAAGAAAGCCTTTGAGAGTAGTGTAAGAACGAGCAGGTGATCTGAGCTGCGACGAGTGAGCTCAGGCCTCTTCATCCTCCGCCCTCGTTCAGCATCTCTCTCTTTTCTTGGCATCAGAGTGACTAGCCACAAGCTCATTCCGGCAGCCCTGCTTCCTCTGGGACAGGTCTGGCCTGGGTTTAGAAAAGGGGTTCAGTCCCCTTCTTGCACCTGGCAGAACAGCCAGTTACCTCTCAGGAGGTTCCCGTGAGTGCATTCCAGATACTTGTTATCTCTCTGTCCTGTCACATTCTATTCACTGGTACTGAGGAGCTGCAAGCTCTGTGTTTTTATTACGTAAATGAATTTTCTGCAAGGCTCTGAGCTGCCAGGGCTTCTCCAGTGGCTTCTCAAACATCTGGAGGCCTATTAAGTAGCACTGTTTAGAAAACTCAAACTGGATTATAATTGCTACCAAGTCAAGTTATCCAAGAAGCAAAACTCTGCCCTGATAGGAAGCTGAGAAAGCAACATGGAATTGTACTAACACAAAGCTCTACTTGGATCCTAGTCCCAAGACTGCCATCAGCTTGTGCTGTGGCCTGGGTCCTGTCTCTGTGCCTCAGTTTCTTTAGAGACAGGATCTGGCTTTGATTTTAAGATCTGCAGAGTGTTCCTAGGGCAGTAGGAGCTGCAGAAGGCACCACCTCTGTGCTTCAAAGCCCAGTGTGCAGTCATCGATTTTCATGTGAATACCGCCAGGACAGTTATGCAATTACTTAAGAGATAAGTGTAGCCCCCCCCCACTCCCGCTCTGGGGAAAAAAAAATCTCATTACCCTTCGATGTATTTTGATGACCAGCTCAAGATGATATTTCTTTTTCCTTTAGCTGACCCATTTAGTAAGACAGGAATCAGCTACTAGAAGAAAACAGACAGAGCTACCTGTCAGTAAGGACAAGGAGCTTTCTAACTTGTTAAAGAGGTTGTTGATTTTTTTTTTTTTTTTTTTTTTTTTTTTTTGGACAGGCAGTTAGAGAAAGAGAGACAGAGAAAGGTCTTCCTTCCATTGGTTCACTCCCCAAATGGCCGCTATGGCCTGCGCACTGCACCGATCCGAAGCCAGGAGCCAGGTGCTTCCTCCTGGTCTCCCATGGGGTGCAGGGCCCAAGCACCTGGGCCATCCTCCACTGCCCTCCCGGGCCACAGCAGAGAGCTGGCCTGGAAGAGGAACAACCAGGACAGAATCCGGCGCCCCGACCGGGACTAGAACCCGGTGTGCCGGCGCCGCAGGCGGAGGATTAGCCTAGTGAGCCGCGGTGCTGGCCGAGGTTGTTGACATTTCAGCAACAATAGACCTGGATCAAGTTTGCTACAATTTCAGAAAAATCTCACACATTTATGACCTTCAAGCCATATAGCCATCGTACAGCTGCTGTTATCCTCTTTTTGAGGAGAAGGAAACTGAATCCAGAACTGAAGCATTCTGTGCTAAGCTCCTGCAGCAAGCATGGGGACGAAGGGGGACAGTGCAGGCTCCCACCTCAGTGCCCGGCATTCTGAGCGTGCTGGCCCTCGTGGTGTTGGAAGTTAGCCTTTCCCCTTGACTGGAAGGAGCAGGGGGATGTAGGATGTACATGAACCGGGAGAAGCTTCACCTCGGGCAAACCTTCTGAGTATGATTTATTTTTACCAGTTTTAAGAACAGCAGGCGGTCGGCACGTTGGCTCACTAGGCTAATCCTCCGCCTGTGGCACCGGCACCCCGGGTTCTAGTCCTGGTCAGGGCGCCGGATTCTGTCCCGGTTGCCCCTCTTCCAGGCCAGCTCTCTGCTATGGCCCAGGAGTGCAGTGGAGGACGGCCCAGGTCCTTGGGCCCTGCACCCACATGGGAGACCAGGAGGAAGCACCTGGCTCCTGGCTTCGGATCGGCGCAGTTCCGACCGTAGTGGCCATTTGGGGGGTGAACCAACGGAAGGAAGACCTCTCTCTCTGTCTCTCTCTTTCTCACTGTCTAACTCTGCCTGTCAAAAATAAAAGAACAGCAGGAGTTTCTCATCCTGCCATCCCAGTATATTCACAGTTGGGAAATTGTCTTGCCCTCTTTTATTCTTGAATTACGGTAGCAAGGACCGCTGCTTTCCCCGTGCACTGGACTGCAGAACACAGGTCGTCCTAAAGATGACTTCTGTGTTCATTAGGTGAAAAGATTGGTCCGCAGATGTGCCTGAAGACCCCTCTAGAGCTGATTTGACTATGGAAAAGAGACTGCTCCTTTCCAGGGAGAGAAATAGAAGGAAACCAAGAGCAAGCAGGCTGAAGAGCATTACAACTTTAAAGCAGATTGCTGGGAGCAGGTGCAGGGAGAGCGCTGGAGGCTGGGGGCCCATACCTGCCCAGGATTGCCACACAGATGGACCCTGCAGCAAGCAGTTTGCGTCACAGTTTTGCCCAGGGCCATTTCTTTTCCAGGCTCTGCTTTCTCACCTCCACTTTATCTCCCAGTCCAGGCCTGCAAGTCCTGCTGGAAATCCTATCGGTTGAATAGCACCTGGAAGATAGGAGGAAGACAAAAACAAAAACATCTCTGGTATTTAAATTTTCACTACAGGTGGTCAACATACTCTGGGTTACTGAAGGACACAGAGCCGAAACCACTGGAGCCCACTGTAAAACCGCACTCCAGTGGACGCCTTGGCTCTAAATCTTTGACTTAAAAATGAGATAATTGGAAGCTGTTTATAGAAGGAAAGGCTTTTTGGGCCTGTGTTCTGGCATAACAGGTAAAGCTGCCACCGGCAGTGCCAACGCCACATACTGGTGCTGGTTCAGGTCCTGGCAGTACCACTTCCAGTCCAGCTCCCTGCTAATGCACCTGGGAGTGCAGTGGAAGATGGACCAAGTCCTTGGGCCCCTGAACCCACGTGGGAGACTCAGATGGAGTTCCAGGTTCCTGGCTTCAGCCTGGCCCAGCCCCAGCCTTTGCAGCCATCTGGGGAAAGAACCACCAGATGGAAGATTGTTCTCTTAGTCAGTCTCCCCCCACCCCGCCCTGTGTGCATGCATATGTCTACCTCTCTAATTCTGCCTTTCAAATCAATCTTTAAAAAAAAAAATAATAAATGGCTCAATGGCTTTTAAGATGGTTTAAAGGAAAGGGCTGCAAAATCCTTAGTGATTAGGCTTTCAAGTTCAGAGGCCAAGTGTTTATCATTTTTCTCCTTATGATAACTAAGACTATGCCTTGCCCCTAGTAGTTACTCAGACTGTATTTGCTTAATTGAATTAAAAACTGTTGCCTGTGCCCTTTGAAATCTGGACTTTCCACAGAAGGCCTCAGACTAGTTCAATGTTTGCTTACTAAAGTGGACTTCATTAATGATCTGGATAAAGGCAGAATTGCCTCTAGTTGGGGTCTAGAAAAAGCAAGAGTGAGTCAAATTAAAGTAATCCATTTGCTGATTACACAAAACTGAAATAGAATTGTTTGGACCTCTCTCCCTTATCTTGCAAAATCAAATTAAGCACTAGTGGAAAGAAATAGTTCAGAGAGGAATATGGGAGAGAGAGAAAAAAATACCACATGTAATTTCCAATGAGATTAGAGATTTGTTCTTTATCTGCACGGTCCTATTATTCATTTGATAGCATCTATCTCGGGGGTGTTATGTTATCTCTTGGCCAGCACTCATGAAAGTTAAGATTTGGGTTGATAGAAAAACTCGTACAGAAGTCTGGACTCTTGAGAGAGTGGGGGGTGGACAAAAGCAGCTCTGGCTGTGTAGTCAAGCCAGTTAGCACTCACTCCACAGCCTGCTGGAAACTGACGTCATCTGTGTTGGTTAGGCCAAGCCAGGAGATGCTACCAACAGCGGATGACCAGTTACACAGAACCTCTGGAAGAGGTTGATAGAAGAGGCCATTCTTGAAATTATCTTACTGTTCAGCCGTTGCCCATTCTGGAGCCAGCTGCCCTCTCAGCATTTGCCTCCGGGGCAGCCAGGCCTTCTCTCCCTGCCCAGCTAAACTTCCTTCTCCTATCGCTTATACCCTGGGGCCACTTGCACCTTTCGAAACAGATAAATTAAGTGTTCCTCCTCCCTTCCTATCAACTTTAACTTCTTATCTTTGGGCTATGATGCCTTTACTCTTCATTGTCTTATCTAAAAGAATAATGGTTGAGGATTTAGGGTTCAGGGCTAGGGAAAGGTGGGCTACAGAACCACTAAATATTGATCGCCAGCAAAGGAATTTTAGCACAGTAGGAGAAGGGGCTGGTTCTCCCACGAGGTGTGTCCAGGTCAGTGGCTTGTTCCAGTCAAGCTCCCTTCTTTAAGAGATTCCCCTGAACTCTGAAAACCGTGAATAGCTAGAAGCAGGGCAGGCTCTGAGTTTTGTGAAGGCAGTTTGATAACTGAATGGACTTTGGAAGCTCCCCGTGTTTGACTATACCCTGATGCAATGACCACACCGGGTGTGTCTGTGTCACATGGTCCCATGTTTGTTGATGAAAATAAACTGAGAGTGGTTTTCAAAAACCATTTCCAGTGCTGTGGTTTGTCATAAAACAATAAATAGAAAAATCCTTGGTTGTGCCTGCCAACTTTTCACTCCATATCTAAGAGATGGTGAAGCCCTGGCTATACTGAATCTGCAAATAAGGAATAAAACTTTTTATTTGTACTATATTGGACTTTGGGTTCCAAGGCATTACAGTGTTTATGATGAATACATGTGGAGTCACGATTTTTATAATTACAAGAATGAAACTGGTGCCATCAGAAAAATAGTCATTCTAAGTCGTGTATGAAATACGAAACTATTGAAGAGGAAAACCAATATGGAAATGTAAACTTTTTGTGAAAGCATTTCTGTACCCACTTAAGTGTGTGCATTCTAAAGTTTAATGTGGCCATCAAACCTAGTGACTCAAACAGTTGGAAACATAGCTGCCCTGCTAAGTGCGTGTTTAGAGAGATGAACAGTGCTCTCTCTTTTCCCATGATCTCTGGAAGAACCTGGCTGAGCTGAAATCTGCTTCTCTAGGAAGAAAGCCCTCCAGGTGAGCTCTCAGAGCAGAGACTCGGGCACCTAGAAGGAGCGGGGCGGGAGAGTAGCGCTGACTTGTTTCCACAGCTCCTGGGGAGCTCCTGGGTCAGTAATGCGTGCAGCGGTATTAGTGTATTCTCCTGTTGTCAGCACTGTCAGGAGTAGCTAAAGATCCAACAGACCTCAGCCAATAGTGTTATTTCAGAGAATAAGTTTAAAAAAAAAAAAAAAAGACATTCTACTTAGGTAGTAAGACAAGCCCTTGGACTTTCTTCCCCAATGGTTGGACTTACTTGGCCAGTACCTCTGTCTGCCCACTGTGTAACCTTTTGGCTGGCAGCGGATGATTTTTTTAGAGGCTGTGGTTATGTGCTAGCTCATTAGAATGTGGATAATTCTTCTTATGAAGTTTTCATTTGTTTGTCTTAAATCCCTAAGCCACACAGGAAAACAGAATTACATTTGACAGGCTTTCAAACTTCTGTCCGGCGCACCACTCGACTAGCAACTCTAGGAAACAATTGTTCCAAAGACAGTGCCTCAAGAGCGCAGCTTAGAAAAGCCTCAGTTTAGAAGCCCCAGTTCATCCCAGAATAGACATTTTAATGAAAAAGTAGAAGGGAATGGGGAAGTCACAGAGAGAGCAATGGGAGAGGTGAAAGAACTCTCCCAGCAGTCAAGAGGGAGTGCTGGTTCTGGTTCAGGATATGCTGTCAACAGCGATTTGACTTGAGAAGGTATCTTGGCTTCATACTTAGACAATGATGGTGCAGATCCTTTATCTTTTTCTTTCTTTCTTTTTTTAACATTTATTTTATTTGAAGAGTGGCAAGGAGGGAAAGACAGAGAAACAGATCTTCCATCCACACTGGTTTACTCCCCCAAATGGTTGCAACAGCTGTCGCTGGCCAGGCCAAAGCCGAGAGCCTGGGACTCTATCCACTCTCCCACATAGTTGGCCATCTTCTGCTGCCTTCCCAGGCACGTTAGCAGGGAGCTGGATTGGAAGTGGAGCAGCCAGGGCTTGAAACAGCACTCTGGGAGGGGGTGCCAGCCGTGGCTTAACCCACTGTGCCACAACACTGGCCCCTATTTCTGAAGCCTTCTTTAGTTCTGTAAATCCTGAGGTTCTCTACAGAAGGAAAATAGGAACAAGGGGGGGCAGAAACCCAAGAGAGGTTGAGGAAACCAATCCCTCGTGGTTTGCATTAACATTCACCCGTTACAGCTCATCCTGGAGAGCCATATGCATCTTAACGTGATGAAGCGTAAAAAGGGAGAAGAGAGCTGAGTGAAGGAGGTGGGCCCCAGGAACCCCTTGCTCCTTCTCAGGAAAACTGGGAATCCTTGGAGAGCCCCACGAGATGAGGAGCACATTTTCTCCAAGTCAGTTTTAACTCGGACTAGGTTACCCAGTGATTGTTTGAAAAAGGGAAGAGTGGTATCCCACACCCGTTTCAATCTGCCTCGTGAGAGCAAGCCCCAGAGTAACCTGTGCTCTGTTAGTTGATTTTTCTCTTTTATCTCCCTTTGGCTTCCTATTTCATTTATTCAAAAAGCAGCTATAAACTTGGTGTGTTCAGGTATAATCCCTCCTATCATGGCCAGAGATAGACTGACCAGGAGGTCGTGGGGACCTTCCTATAGAGTCCTTCTGATGCTCTGGGGAGAGCCCAAGCGATTCTGTTCCCACCACTTGTAAGATTTTTTCTAGAAAAAGCCTCAGCAGTTATGTGCATTTCAGACCCAGAAAAACCTGGATCCACCCTTGATCATGTCCAAACTGTAATTAAGCTTTATCCAGCCATTTGACGTAGTTTCTGAAGATAAACACACTCTGAGCCCCAAACTGGTAGTGTAAAATCATCAAGACAAGATTTGAAGGTCATGTGGCTCCTCCCAAGATGGCAGGTCATTAGATGATCTCGTATAAGCCAATTCAAAGTATATGGGCTCCACTTTGCTTTGTAAAACATACAGAAACATGACCATGCAAGTGCAGTGTGTATTTTATGCATTGCTGCACCAGAAATATAAGATGCTGCAATAATATCTTAAAGCTTCCTCTTTTTAAAAATTTATTTTGTTTGAAAGGCAGAGAGAGAGAGAGAGAGAGAGAGAATGGCAGCTACCCCATCTGCTGGCTCAGTCCTCGGATGTCCAGGAGCTGAGTACTCAGACTGTATCTCCCGTGTGAGTGGCTGGGACCCAATTACTTGAGCCATCACCTGCTGCCTCCCTGGGTCTGCACCTGCAGGAAGCCAGAACCGAGAGTGGAGCTGTCGCTCGAATCCAGTGGTTCCAATGTGGGATGTGACCGCCCAGGCGCCTTAGCCGCTGCACCAAACACCCACCCCCAATACAATATTGATGTTTTAAGAGCATGATTCAGCTCTCCATAAGGCAGGCAGGCCACCAGCCACCTTCCACTAGGTATGAGGATAATGAGGTTCTGTATGAAGTGTGAAAGTAATGTGCCAGTGAGCTGTGTGCCTTCTAAGAATGGTGTATGGGTGGCGACGATCGTGCCTGGGGATGACTGCTGCTATGTGACACATCCACACGGAGGCTGAAAGAATTTATGTAGGCTTTAAAAATGCAATGAAAGCCGCATAATTAAACATGACTAAGGAAAGCAAAACAAAGCAGAAAACTCCACCTGATGTGCATTTGTTATGTCAATACCTACAATTCCGTGCCAATTCACTACTTTCTTAGAATACTGAAGGTATTTAAAAAAAACTGGAATGGTGTGGCATGATGGTGGGGGTGCTGATTCCTTGCTCTGTCCTTGAGTGTTTACTGCCAGGAAATCCTGACCAACCTTGATTGCCAAGGGCTTAGAGTCACATTGTTGTTAAATTGGGAGAGAAAATTAGCAGGGTTCTGTGCCCTGTGTTCAACTGTCACAGAGTTTCACAAACAGGAACCTGGGGCTCTGCATGAGGGGACAGGGGAAGTCAAGGGGAAGAGTCACAGGGTGATTTATCGGGGCAAAGTGCCAGATAAATTGCTTACATGGAGGCGAAGGAATTTTATGTGTACATTCTGTGCCAGGAAGCCAAGTGGTGGCGCAGAAGCTGATCGAAACGTTGACGTGGGCAGTTCTGAGTACCGTCTTTCCAGACATGAAGAGGCGATGATTTTGTGTTCATATTATTTGCACTTGGACCTGTGCAGTTGAACCTTTCAGGTGTCCATACCATGATATTTGCACAGCAGTGCCGAAAGCCCATATTTCATCATTTTCTCTAGGTTCATGTAAAAGCTTCATGATCCATTCAAATTCTTCTCATGATCAGAATCTGACATGCCAGGAAATAAAGTTTTAATTGACGTGACTAAGAAACACAGTAAATACAATTTGAAAAACCAGCTAGAGCCACCAGGAGACCTGCTCTTGGATCCTCACATCTTTTGGGGTTTGCCAAAGTGTAGTTCAAATGAATTTTTTTGGTACCAAAAGTAATAATTCTTTGAATAACACCAGTAAATGGCGTTGATACCATGTACAAGTTCAGAAATCCACTCAACATCCAAGAGTCCCTAATGTGAGTATTATTTCCTCCAATGTAGAACGGACTTAACAGTTTGATAACAGAAAAAAAAAATTAGAGACTCCTATCAAGATGAATAGACCCCCTGACCAGTGGGTCTTGAAACTGGCCACTGTGGACACACATGCACCCCTTCCCTCCTGCCATTCTCAAGAGAATACTCAGTATCTGTGCTCAAAAGAAAGTTGACTGTCAGTGTATCTGAGACTTTGTGTACAGTGTGTATGCGTGAACATTTGCACACATACACCACCAGCAGCCCCCCCCCCCAACACACACTGCTTCTGAGAAATGAGAAGAGATGAAAACCACCAATTTTATCTCGTACCCTCGACTGAGACATTTGAGGCCTAGGAAAGATAAATGACGTTCCCTAAGTCACATAGTTAACCACAGGACCGAAACCAGAAGCCAGATGCCCTCCACTCTTGCTTGTACTTTCAGGCGTGCCATTATTGGAATAGGACTGGGGTTAACTCCTTGTGCGGTTCAGTTTCCAGTGTCGATAAAATAGTGTCCCTTCTGAGACTTGCCTTGAGAATTTCCCAGTGACCACATACCTTGGGTTAGTTCTACACGAGTAAATGAAAGAGCATTTCATGACCAACACAACTTGCTTTTAAAGACAGCTTATTGCAAGCTTGAGAGATGGATGCACATATTTTATTTATTATTTGATGTGTAAGGGCAGATATTTTTAATAAGAAGTTCAAAATCCTTTTTATTTTGCCACTTTTGCGGCATTTACCCACAGGCCCTCTACATCTGTTCTTTCCAAAACAGATGGCTTCCAGAGTATTAACAAAAAAGAAGTAGACATTTTCTTGGCAAAATATTTCTAATCTGCCTTCAGACTGATTTTTTTGTAGCTAAGTATACTTTTTATGCACACTGTGTTTCGTTTGTGATCCAAGTAGATTTAATCTAAAACTGCAAGATTACTTTATGTTCAAGAGGGTATTTTCAACCCTGAGTCACTGAAATGATTTTTTATTGAAAGGAGGTTAAAACCAAAAGCCAAGATAAACAATAGGTTTTGTGTCATTTTAAGAATCAACAAAGAAGAAATTGGAACTTTTCGCCAGTCATAGGTAAAAGTTGCAGTATTAATTAAAGGATAAGAAGATCAAAATCGGTGGAATGTCCTCGGGCCTAGGACGTGATCACGATGACTAGTAAGACAGTAAGCGTCCTTCCTCATGGCTAACGGTCTTCAGCTTCAAAGATTTTGCCGAGCTAAGCAGAAGTGTCTAGAGCCACTTTCTGAACTGGGATGGCACTCGCTGGGAGTTAAGGATGTCTGA
Source organism: Oryctolagus cuniculus (assembly GCF_051225735.1). NCBI lineage: Eukaryota > Metazoa > Chordata > Mammalia > Lagomorpha > Leporidae > Oryctolagus > Oryctolagus cuniculus. The sequence continues at coordinate 116,951,921 of NC_142876.1, read as the reverse complement.
CTCAGCCACCTTTCCCCTTTTTTATTTGCAGCCGTTTGTGATCTATGACATGAATTCCTTAATGATGGGAGAAGATAAAATCAAGTTCAAACACATCACCCCCCTGCAGGAGCAGAGCAAAGAAGTCGCCATCCGCATCTTTCAGGGCTGCCAGTTCCGCTCCGTGGAGGCCGTGCAGGAGATCACAGAGTATGCCAAAAACATCCCTGGCTTTGTGAGCCTTGACTTGAACGACCAGGTGACTCTGCTCAAGTACGGCGTCCATGAGATCATCTACACCATGCTGGCCTCCTTGATGAATAAAGACGGGGTCCTCATATCGGAGGGACAAGGCTTCATGACGAGGGAGTTCCTAAAGAGTCTGCGAAAGCCCTTTGGTGACTTTATGGAGCCCAAGTTTGAATTTGCTGTGAAGTTCAATGCACTGGAGTTAGATGACAGTGACTTGGCAATATTCATAGCCGTCATCATTCTCAGTGGAGGTAAGATCCATCTTTTAATTTTCCGTGAAAGAGTGTGGGACAACTAGAAGTGCTATATTTCCTGTGGTAGTCCATGTTCCTTTTTACCCTGTTCTTAACAGCATTTCTCATATAAAAAGAGCTAGTTCTTTTAGGAGAACTTGGGCTGTCTTTTTATCCCTCACGGTATTTTTTCTGGTCAGACCCAATCACAGAAGACGAATGCCCGCTTTTCCTTTTTTTTTCTTCTTTTTCCTTACCTTTCCCTCCCAGAAGGCCAGTGCAATCTTCAGTTCATTTGAGTAATGACGTGTGTGACTTTACCTAATGATGGTGCTCACTTGGCATAGACAGGTATTGATTGCTAAAGGTTTATTTGCTTTTTAAGGTTTATTTATTTATTTATGTGATAGGCAGAGGGATAGAGAGGGGAGGATGGAAGACCTCTGCTGGTTCACTCCCCACATGGTTGCAACAGCCAGGTGTAGGCCAGGCCGAAGCCGGGAACCAGAAACTCCATGTGGGTGGGAGGGGCCACACCCCTGGGCATCTCCTGCTGTTTCCCAGGGATATTAGCAGTAGAGAATGCGAAGCGGAGCAGCGGGAACTTGAACAAGCACTCTGATGTGGGACACTGGCGTCATAAGCATGAACACCGGTCTCGCTATATTTTTAACCCAATTATGCTCCTGCCCCAGTTATGTTACTTTGAGTCACTTTCCTGATACCAGGAATCAAGGAATTCACCAGTATGTCTGTCTATGGTCCTGTATGCTCATGTGGATTCCTCCGCAGGCTTCCCTCAAAGTACCTTTGTTACGTAGTTGGCTGAGGTTAAGAATACAATCTGGACCAAAAAACACAGAGCAGAGAAAAGTTGAGTTATTTAGCAATGGTGGTATAGTCTTGGCCTTGCCAATACATGATCTAATCAGCCAATCCTCAAAGCCAGCCTTCAAACTAAGTGTTATTTTCATTAGCCTCCCATGTTTTCAAGTTGAATAGAAGAAATTTTACTTTCATCTCTCTACTTAAAAACTGTTTTTAAACAAGCAGGTCCAGCTAAGGTTTTCCTGCGTACTCTGCCATGTTCTCTGTGGTCTTATAGATGTCAGTGTGTGTCACTGTGCTATGTATCATAAAGGGATAATCCTCTCTGTAGTCCTTTGTTGTCCAGTTGAGAACTGGATGCTTCTGAAATCAGGGACGTACTGTACTCGCAGTAATAACCGCATGTGCTGATGGAGTTCTTGCTGTAGGGCAGGCCGTGTTCGGAGCGCTTCACACACATTCGCTTATCCCCGAAACAACCCAGGCAGGAAACCAAAGCACTGAAATGTTCACTCCCTTGCCCAGGGTTGCACAGTGAGCCAGATGTGGAGCCAGGCTTATGATCTGCCTGGTTCTCTGTGCTTAACTAAACACTGTGCACAATACCACCCTTTGAATGTCTAGGGTACAGATAGGCAACCATTTGACAGACATTAAATCTGAAGCCTCAAGTCCAGTTTCAAGTCGTGACTTACTAAGTGAAGGGACATTTTGACATTATGATTAATAAGGCAAAAATATCCCTTCCATCATGTTTTAATGTCTTGAGTGAATCACTTCATAAGCAAATTAACTCTTGACCCTTTGGGATCATTGATTAATTCATTGGGAGTTGAGGTTCAGTTGAGGTTCATTGAGAGATAAATATCAAATTTAATTCAGAGAATACAAAAAAGAAAAGGTCTCTGTCCTCTGAATAAAATGGAACTAACAAAGTCCTAGTTCTCCTCTAAAAATGTTTCTATATATTACCTGTGTACAGTTGTGTAAATATAGACACATAATGTTTTCTAAAATACCATTCTTAATGACTGTAAAATATTCCAGCCTACAAAGGGACCACTACAGACTAAATTATCTCCCTATACATGTTAGAGTTACTTTTATTAATAAAAACTACAGGGAAGAATACAGAATGCTGTTGAAAATTTGTTTAAATTTTGCTGTAGTGAACCTTCTTATGTGTAAATTTCTATTCACACTTCAGATCATTTTCTCTTTCTAAGTTACCAAAGGTTGCTGGCTATGAACATTACTTTTTCAATCTTTATCCTATTTTAAAAATTATTTACTTATTTGAGAGACAGAGAGGGAAACAGACATACAGAGAGAAAGAGACCAAACAAGAGAGAGAGAGTGCTCCCATCTGCTGGTTCATCCCCCAAAGGCCCCAGCAGCCAGGCTGAATCCCAGGCAGGAACTCAGTCTGGTCTCTCCTGAGGGTGGCAGGAACCCAGCCACTGGTGCCACCACAGCTGCTCTCCGGGGTGCACAGTAGCAGGAAGCTGCAGTCAGGAGCCAGAGTCAGGAGTCCAGCCCAGGTGGACTCCTGCCATGTGGGCTCTGGCTTACGCCTTTTGTCATCTCATCGCCCAGCTGCATAAGGTTTGTGGCAGTTTCTATTCCCAGCACAGAAGCCAAGAGGAGCCCTGAAGTCAGCCGTTCCAAGATGCTCATTTTCTACGTGGGGAAGGTCTAGAGAAGACACAGTCGTTATAACTCTGGGCTCTGTGAACCTCAGCAACATCGTAGAAAAGAATAGCATTACTGTTCCTGACTTCATTTCTGACAAGCTAGATTGTTTGAAAATTGGTGACTTTCAAAAATTCCTTGGTTGGTCAAGAACTAGCTCTGCAGTTAGTTTGATTTGATTTCATTAATATTGCATGCTTCAGCTTTCAAATATGAAAATTTAAAATGGTACCATTTAAAAGTGGATTATAAACAAGTTCCTTTTAGCCCTATGCACGCTATCTTTATAATACTCTTTATAATCTTTATAATACTATCTTAATAATAACGAGATCTCATTTTATTTATTTGTTTGCAAGACAGAGACAGAGAGCCCCCATCCACAGCTCACTCCTCAAATGCATGCAACAGCCCGGGGCTAAGCCAGGGTCAAAGCCAGGAGGCAGGAACTTAATTCAAGTCTCCCAGATTGGAGGCAGGAACCCAACTATTTGAGGCATCATGGCCACCTGCCATGCCAGCATTAGCAGGAAGCTGGAATCAGGAGCCAGGGCCAAGTGTGAAACCCAGGTATTCCAATAGGAGATGCAGCCATCTCAACGGCTAGGTTAAATGCCCACCCTCCAGAGCTCACTGATCCGCTAAATGAAAGAAATCTGAAGGTAGCTGCCTGCCATGGATTGTTCAAATATTACTGTCTGTGTCTATGATGAAAAGAAAGCCCTGTGAGTAATTTTTGACTTCTTCCAAAAAACAGAAAAAGGACTGCCGTTGACTACTTCCCATATCACAAAAGCCAGTCCTCCCCTGGTCAGAGTTTGGTTTTGCAGATGACGTCTGTGTGCAGGTGAAGCGCTGTGGATGCAGTGGGCCCCGCGTGTGCCCAGCACACAGGAATTTGAGTCTCTTCCCTGCTCGAGAGGCCGGCTGGGTGTAGGTCAGGCAGCGGGCTGCTCGCAGTTCCCAGTCCAAAGGTGATTCCAGTAAGATCAGCTTCTCGGTCACCAGTGCGTGGTGACATCAGGACCTCACGTGGTTGGAATAAGACTTAATTTCTCATTTAGGTTGTTTTTTCCTTTCTTGGATTTTCCTGAAAGGAAAAATATGCGTGTAAGCAAGAGGCTTTAATCCAGTAAACAAATATCTCGCCCTGCCCAGTCCTTTTTTTTTTTTTTAAGATTTATTTATTTATTTATTTGAAAGTCCGAGTTAACACAGAGAGAGAAGGAAACACACACACACAGAGAGAGAGAGAGAGAGAGAGAGAGAGAGAGAGAGAGGTTCTCCATCCGATGGTTCACTCCCCAAATGGCCACAATGGCCAGAGCTGTGCTGATCTGAAGCCAGGAGCCAGGAGCTTCTTCCAGGTCTCCCACGTGGGTGCAGGGGCCCAAGGACGTGGCGCATCTTCTACTGCTTTCCCTGGCCATAGCAGAAAGCTGGATCAGAAGTGGAGCAGCTGGGACACAAGCCGGCACCCACATGGGGTGCTGGCACTGCAGGCGGCTGCTTTACCCGCTGCGCCACAGCGCCGGCCACTGCTCCTGTGTTTTTATCTTCATTTCACGAAATAAAAAGTGAGGGTCGTAGACGTCCACAGTGTGTCTCAGATCCAGCAGGAATGAGCAGTGGAACCAGGACTCAAACTGGTCTCCCAACTGCCCTGCCCCGTCTGCCAGCTGCTGAGTGGACTGTGGACAGGTCACTCATGTATGGTTGGCTGCAACCTGCGCTCGCATCCCCCTGCTGCCTCAGGGAAGGGTCTGGGTGCCAGGAGCGCTTCCCTGGTGACCATGGTGACAAACAGCTTCCTTCGCACCTTCTGGTCTTCCTAACAGAGGGGATGGCGTCAGGAGTAATAAAACTGCCTCCAGCGAGGGCCTGTTTGCAGCTGGCGCCGCAGCCTCCTGCCAGCCTCGCGAGCAGACTCTCAAAACCTACCCAGCGACCGAAGCCAAGCCTAAAGCTGACAAGCCCCAGGACGCGCTGCTGGACGTTTTGCCCCCTCGAGCGTGTGCTATTTGGTAAAGAAAAGCCCAGGAGGGTTCCAGCTGGGACTCTGCAACAGGAAAAGCTCTTCTTGTTAATTCAAAACATTTTAGGATTCATTGCAGTTCTTCCTAAACTTCCAAGATGCAGGGGAGGAAGTTCACCAGATTTTACAGTCCACGTTCAAGACGATGTGCCACGCCGTCTGTAAGATGGAGACACTGCAGACAGCGCCTGGCGGCCACAGGTGGCGGGCCCTCCAGCTGCTCACTCACTCTCTGGAGTCTGGCTGCTTCTGCAAAGCACGGAGAGCGCAGCCCCTTCCTTGTCCTTCCCGGGAAGCAGCTGTGCTGGGAGTGCGCGGGGGTTCTGCTCTTGAGTGGAAGGGGAGAACAGGGGAATCGTTCTCAGAGCTGCCCGTCTGCAAATCAAGGAAGAGCCATGACCAGATGGATGGATGGGTGGATTTTTTTGAATTTGTTGCTATTAAAATAAAATCAAGGGGCCGGCCCTGTGGTGTAGCTCGTAAGGCCTCCACCTGCAGTGCTGGCATCCCATATGGCCACCGGTTCAAATCCCGGCTGCCCTACTTCTGATCCAGCTCTCTGCTATGGCCTGGGAAAGCAGTGGAAGATGGCCCAACTACTTGGGTTCCTGCACCCATGTGGGAAACCTGGAAGAATCTCCTGGCTTCTGGCTCCTGGCTTCTGATTGGCACAGCTCTGGCCATTGCAGCCAACTGGGGAGTGAACTAGCAGATGGAAGACCTCTCTCTCTCTGCCTCTCCTTCTCTCTCTGTGTAACTGACTTTCAAATAAATAAATCTTTTTAAAAAAATAGAATCAAAGCACAGCATCTGTCCCAGAATAAGTTACTCAATAAGTGTTGAATTAATAAGAACCTGATAATAACTGTTACCATTTATTGAACACTCCACTGTGTGCCAGGATACAAACATTTATAATTTTTTGTTCAGTCTTTCCCACCTCTCCCCAGTCTATTATCATTTCATTTTATGGGTGGAGTAAATGTAGGTTCAGGGGGATTAGGCAACTTGCTCAAGGTCACAGAGTTGCTAATGGGCAAAGCCACAGCGCAGACTAAGGCCTGTCAGCTCTAACACTTGGGCACTTCAGCGTAGAGTCTGCTTCCTACTGTCTTTTGAGATATGGAAGCATCTCAATTAATTACGCTGGTGTAAGAATTCTTTTGTACTTATCAAAAACTGTTTCCAGACTGCCTCCAGTAATTATAATTAAAACTTTCCTGGATGTAGTTCGGTTATTAGTACCCTGAAACCTTCTTCAGACACCATTTAATTGAACAAAATTACTCCCTTGGTTCTGAAAACTGCCTGGGGAAGGCGTGAGGCCCTGGGCGGCGATAAGGCTGAAGGCTAGCACTCTGGTCCTTAAATCTAAAGATAGCAGGGGCCCTGGAAATAATGGCGCTGTTTGCAGAGCTCCCACAAAAATGAATGGTAAACTTTAAATAACTAAGTAAATACATTTCTGCTTAATCAGATACCATCTCACACCAGGTTCTAATACAGATAAGTAGTTGCAGAAAAATTTATGAGAGAAATGTGAAACTATGAAAATGCCCTCCGGCACCTTCACTTCTTCTTGCCCTTCAGAAGCAAACCCAGGAGTCCATACTCAGCTCTCTGAGCAGGGCACCCAGGGGTGCCACAAGGAGGGCCCGCGGGGCCCTGGGCTCGAGAGTGCTCCTTTTCTCCTCCCCTACCCCTCAGCTGCCCTTTGAAATCACGAACAGAAGCCCAGCTCTAAACTGCCCAGTGTCATCTCTCCATCTGCCCGCTTCTGCAAGTCCCAGTGGCCACCGTAGCAGCCCTCTGTGGACCCAGAGAGACCGCTGCTCTCCCCCGAGGAAGCCCAGCTGGGGAGCCTCAGGTTCTGCAGAGAGGCGGCCCACAGGACTTGGCCTGTTAGCGTCGTCCTTGCTCATTAAGTGAGGAGAGACAGGTATTACAGCCACTGTGAGCAACAGGGAACCTGGTTCTCCCCTCTGTGAATATTTGACTGCCTCACCCTTGCAGCTTTGTAGGTGAGATGAGCCCGAGGCTGGTGCCATGTGGTGGTTTTCTGAGTCTTCTCATGGAAGCATAAAGGACACCTGGTCTCTCTCGGGCGGGACGTCCGGCCAGTTATTAACGTGGCTCGTGCTGTTCACCCTGGCTTGTTGAGCAACAGCCCTCGTTCATTAATTGGGAAAGTACTCAAGGGCACCTCTGCTGTGTGTCTAGTGTGTGGATCTCTCCCCCACCTACAGCCACCTCTCCGCAGGCGCCCCAGCCAGTTGGCAGAATGACTGAATGATCTAGAAATGCTCATTCATTTCCTCCTTTCACAACCCTGTGGACTTGGTGTGAGAGGGGTGAGGTGTATTTACGAATTCTCAACTGGTGCCCAACACTAAAAACCAGAAAGCTGGAGGTGGGGACGAGCTACCCCAGAATCATCGGGTAGACTTGAAGACGTGCACAGGAGGGCTTTTGTCCTCTGGAGGCAGAGAACCATCCTCGTCTGTGCCGGCTTAGGAACGCGACTTCCGCCTCAGCGCACCCCGAGGCCGCAGCATGTCAGCGAGCGAGCAGACGGCGGCGCGTGACCTCAGAGGCCGCTGTGGGAGACAGGCGAACTGCTGAGTCATGCCCTTCCCCACCCGGGCAGCCTTGGAAAAGGCTCGGCCAGCCAGCCAGTGGGCTGCCTTCTGGAGCGCTTTATCATTTTGGGCTCTCAAAATGTGTGTTTAAACTCTGGGTGACCCCAGGCAGCCTTCCAGACTGGCACAAGTCACCAAGACGTTCAGACTGATCATCTGCGAATGAGGAAGAATGAAACCGAGGACTGGTGCCAGTCACTGCTCTGAGAGAGGCCACAGCCAGGGTTGAGCCAGCGCTCAGTCCTGGAGAAACCTGCTTCCGAGGCACATCTCACACACGCACACGCACACGCACACGCACACGCACGCACGCACGCACGCAGATCAGGAAGGCAGGACAGGCCGGGCAGGGCTTGGGAATCCGATGGATGCAAGTTCGAAAACCCCCACTCCACCACCTCCTGTACGTGTGATCACAGGCAATTATTTACCTCCCTGAACCTTTATTTCCTTATCAGTTCCCTGAGCAATTGAAATAATATTATGTGAAGCCTCTGGCACGGTGCCTGGGCACGCTAAGCACACAGTCAATGCTAATTTCCCTCTTCCCTTTGTGTGATATAATTTGAAGCAGCTCCACTCAATCATCCAGTCAAATTGCTTGAAATTCCACCAATAGTCATTCTTAAAATCCCTTATTACCCCTAGGGAGGTATCAGCTAATCTGTTTATCAGCTATCACTGTAAGGGGATTAGTTGTGAACTGAGAAGGAAACCCAAAGGGAAAGAGATCCTGGGAAGGAGGAGGAGCCTGAAAAGTGAGGGGAGGGCTCCGGCTGACCCCACTGCCACAGGGGTGCCCAGCCCCAGGGCCCCAGTGAACTTCGGGGAACCTTAAACATGCAGAGGTCAATACCTATCCAGGGAGGATACTTCAAAACGCTTTTGGAAAGATGACATTAAAGAAAAGTTGACTTCGATGCAGAAAGTTTGAAATTTGTGTATGTTTTCATACTGCGCATTTCCCACGAGCCTTTTGAAGACCCCCAGGTGTGGCCATCACAGCTTCTCAGAACTTCCTGAGGAGACCGGAGAGGGGCACAGTGGTGGCTGGGGCCTGGCCACACGGAGTTAATACTGGCAACTTTTGAATGTGCTCACTATCTTTCCTTGGCTTGCTTTTGCCATTTTCCGGGGGTCAAGGGATCAGACAGAGTTCTCGGGCCCTCTTGTCTTTGCTTTCCCCGTCTCTGTTCTTCGGCCCACCCGGGAAAGGCAGGGTAGGGCCAGCAGACGGGTTCGGAGCATGAGCCTCGGAAGAGGTCTTTCTCCTCATGCCTGCACCCCACTCTTCCCCCTCTGTCTCCCACTCCTCCAACCCCTTTCCAGTCAAGACCAGAGCCCCAGTGTGTCAGCGCTACTGGGCTTAGGGGAGAACTGCAGGCAGCAAACTGCAACGCTGGACTTAAATTGCATGACCCTGAATGACTGGAGCAAGGACACAGGCTTCCCCAAGGGCAGGGCAGAGATCTGCCTTTGCCTAGAGGTACCCCTGAGCCAGAGAGCTCTGAACACAGCAGAGTGCTACCCGCCTTGCCACAGCTGCGTCTGTGTTCCGTTTCCTAGTGTGGGAGCTGGCTTCTTGGAGGTGGGTGTTGAGTGTTTGATGAGGGGAGTTGATGTGTAATTGCTATTTAATGGGCAGATAAAAGAAACAGTGGCTGGTTTTGGTTTCATATTGCCCCTACGAAGTCATATATATTAATGTTATCAGACACAGAGAAAGCGTTTATTAATGTGAAACTGTTGCTTACCCAGGAAGTGTTAGAACGTTGGCCCACTTCAGAGTTAGGCCTGCACCAGCGCCACGTGCGTTCACAGTAGGATTTAGTGGCCACAGATGATCTTCATCTGCTAACCAGTTGCAAGATCTCTACCTTATGTTGTCTCCTTTCCCTGATAGCAACAGTAAACTTCACTGCTCCTGAAACCCGCACCTCTCAGGCCTCTGATTAATTTCGCCTGGCCCTGCTTGCGTTCCTAATAAATCCCCAGCAAGGTGCTGTCCCCGGGGGGGGGGGGGGGGGGGACAACATCTGGAAGGAGGAGGAGGTGGGGGAAGGGACTGGGACGAAGGGAGCAGTTCAGGAGGAAAGAATGGGAAAGACACAGAAAAGGCCCAGGGAAATGACGTAGATGAGTGAAGAAAGGTGGGAAGAACAAAGCCCAGGTTGAAGCAACGCTGATAAAAATAGTACTCGCTGATTTACTACGTGCTAGACACCGCCCCAAGTATGAAGTCACGTAAAGCTCTGACCGACGCTGTGAGGTACGCTCCATCTTTTAAATGGGAAAGCCGGAGGAGGGCTTGGGGAGCCTGGCCAGGCTGCCTAGCAAGTTGTGAAGCTGGGGTTCCGACTGCTTGCCGACAGCAGTCGTGCCGACCCCTGCTGTACGTACAGTCACCAGGGAGCTTCCAGAAACCTTGAAGGTCACGCCTCAGGCCAAGCAAATCAGAGTGTGCAGGTGTGGGACCTGGGCGTTAGCCTGTGTGTAGTCTCCCCAGATGACGTCCGTGTGCAGCCAAAACTGAGAATCCCTGCCCCCCGTCAGGCTCCTGTTCAGATTTCTGTATGGAGACAAACACATGGGAAACTTTGTTGTTATTTTTTCCTAAAGGCAGGATGGTGGGGATGGGTGTAGGCCACATCATACCTGGTTTGTGATGAATTCACTTCTCCCTGACTGATGGTGAGATCAGAAAAATACTCCAGGAAGCCCTAGCGTCATTTCTTCAGGGGCGCAGCAAGTTTGTGAAGATTTGCCCAACCCTCTTACTGTGTTCCTGAGCTTCCGCTCTTACTAAGAACACCCAAGACCTTCTACTTCCCAACTGTCTGTGTGCCATCCCACCCCATCCCAGTCCTGACCCTGACCCTGACCCTGACCCTGTAGAAATCTTACCTTTATTCGAACCAACACAGAGTACTTATGTCTTCTCACGTTCATTTTTACTGTGGCCTTTGAAGGAAATGTCATTGTTGTCTTAAAAATTAAGCCAGAACCCAGAGAGATAAGATGATTTGTCCAAAGGCACACAGAAACTAAGAGGAAGACAGACACGGCTCCAATCAGGTCACCGCTCCTCGGAACACATGTGGAGACGGCGTGATACGGGGAATGCGCTAGGAAGCGGAAAAGGAAGTTACATTGCAAGTGCTGAGTTCCCTGAGAGGCCTGGTCTCCTTCAGTCTTCACCCCACACCTTTCGTTGTCTGTGGGTCGGTCTACGGCTGATTCAGATGAGGCCGTGGAGAAGGGGAAAGCCCGACTAGGCAGAACGCCCCATGTTGGGTGTTCTCCCCTTTGTTCAGGAGTCTCCACTAATCCAGAGAAAATCTGTGCAGAGGAGACACCCAGCCCAGGTGGGCAGATCCCAGGAGGGCCAGAGAGCTCTCCGCTTAACTGAACCAGATCTGGATAAGAGGGGCACTTTGTAGATTTGCCCATAATCAACAGCTCCTCTAATCAGTTCCAGGACTGTGCGAACGGAGACCGGAAAGGTCTCTTTCCCAATTCTTTGCAGCCTGGGGAGTCAGGACCGAGTAATTGACTCCAGCCTCCTCAAGTGCTAACCCCTGGACTGTGTGAGTCAACAGGACTTCCCTAAAGGGCCAGCAAAGAGGGAGCCCTTGACCCTGATCCTAATCTGGACTCAACTCTCACCCTCGGTGACTTGCAGGGAGAGGACCCCAGACCAGCCTTCCAGGAGCAACATCTTGGTGGGCACTGGGTTGGCGGTGAGGAGAGAGGAGTGGGAAGAGAACAGGGACATAGCAGACAGAATCCTGTGGCTCACCTCTGGCACCAAGCTCAGCTCAGTAAGGACTGGAGTGTGCATGGCGGGGAAGGTGGAAAGAGGAGAGGGGTGCAGAGGGAAGTCTGGTAGCTGGGAACACAGGGGGTGGGGAGCAGCACTGGCAGACCCCTACCCTAGGCTTGCAGAAGACCAAAGGGAGCGTTTGCTTTTGTTTCTTTTTAAAAGAAGCCGTATGTTCTAAGCTTAAGGTATAAGCCGGTTAATATGCTTTCTAATTAGATTTCTTAGTTTCCCCCAGCTGAATTATGTACTGGAGGGAATAACAAATGAGATGACATCTTAAAACTTATGAATGAGTCGTAGATCCATTTAGTGCACAGAGAAATCTGAGCACAGTGAGCTCAATCAGTTCGAGAGTGAAGGACCTAAAAACAGAAAATGGGACTTTTTCCACTCCACGGCCCTTCCTCCCTAAACCGTTTGCCTTGAGGAAGGCTCCGTTAGGGGCACAGCGGGGACTGATCCATAAGTGATTGGACTTGTCCTTGGAGGGAATACACTTAATCTGTGGCCGCAGAATTTCGGCCCTTCAGCCAAACATCATCCATCACATCATAAAGAGGACCTTGCCAGAGAGGGGTTTGCAAATCCAAACCAGATCCTCGCCCTGCTGGAGGGGCCGGTTCCATTACACCCACCCAGCCAAGTGTCTCCAGCAAGCCCGTCGGTTGCTTTTTAGGGTTTGGTTGTTTGATAAATGAGACCTACCAGGCTAACGTCATCTCTCCTGCAGAAGTTTTGACCTACTGACGCTACTCCAAAGGAGGAAGACCGGAGACAAGGCCCAGGGACCAGAGACTTCCACACAAGGCCGTGTGGCCGCAGCGCAGCAGGCTCAGTCTGCCCAGATGGCTGCCCGTCAGATGCACACGCATTCACGTGGCCCCCGGCCCTTGACAGCTTGAACGTTTGTGGAGAGGGAGGATCAGCAGTCATTAAACAAGGCCCCAGTCCAGCATCCAGTGTTCCTTGAGGCGTCAGTGGTTTTCATTATTATATAGCAGCTGTGAGAACGGCACAGCTCTTCCAGGGGCATGATTCTCTTGTCCAGGACTAAATCACTTGTTTCGTTCTCAGAATAAGATTTTTTGCTGATGGCTCCAAAATAAAATGCTGAAAATCTTAAAATATTATACTTATTCCAACCCATGGGATATATTAGAGAAGTTCGAGAAAACCAAAGACAAGTTTCCTTCTGTAATAAAAAAAGAAGAAGAAGAAGAAGAAGAAAGTTAGTTTAGCAGAATGTTCAGGGTTCTGAAAAGCTCACACTGAGGTCACCCTGCATTGTAGCCTTGGTTTCCTGAGCCTCACCTGAACAGATGCAGGTTACTCGAGTTTATTAGAGGCAGGAAAAGTCGGTGTACGCGAGACTGCTTCATGGTGTGGTGGTTCTGCCTTTGGGCTCCATTCACCAACCGGGGAGAACTGTACTTTCCGATCCAGGGCCTGAACGACCTTTTCACTCATTGACTCAGCCACCCGAGTGCCTCTTGTGTTTCTGCTAACAGTTCACAGACATCAGGGCGGCCTACAGGGGAAGATAAAGCAAGTCAGTGCTTAGAATCCAAGTGAAGAAAAGTTAAGAGGAGAGCATTTGGAATCAGACGCACTCCACGCAAACCTCAGCTCTCCCGAGACTAGCAGGTGGCAGATCTCGGCACGATTTAACTCCTTTCCCTGAAGTCTTCATTCCCTCTTCAGAAAGTACCACCTCACGGAGTTATTATGAGGATTAACTGGCATGTTGTGTGCACGGCCCTTGGCGGTCTTTGGAGAATAATAGCCTTTCAGTAAATGCAGTCGGGTACGGTCGTGTTTGAGTCGTTTACAGGCTGCTGTGGGAGCACACGGCGAGGACAGTAGAAGAACAGAGGACATGGGGGTTCGTGCCGAGGAAGGGTCCAGGCCAGAAACCCAGCAGAGGCTGCTTTCTGAAGAAGGGGTTGGCATCTCTAAGGCAACAGTGAGAAGGGCGGGTTTCGGGCAGAAGGAACAGGACCTGATTAGGCACACCGTCCTGACAGAGCCCAGGATGTCGGAGGAGCTTGGTATGGCTGGAGCAAAGGGATAATTAGGGAAACTGAGGCTATAGCAAGAGCAGGAGCGGCCTCCGAAGGCTGGAAGAGGGCATGTAGCAAGGACAGCCAAGCGGTTGTGGAGTGAACGGCCGTCAAGAGCTAAGCTCTGGCCAGCACCTTGGCTCACTAGGCTAATCCTCCACCTGCGGCGCCGGCACACTGGGTTCTAGTCCCAGTTGGGGTGCCGGATTCTGTCCCGGTTGCCCCTCTTCCAGGCCAGCTCTCTGCTGTGGCCCGGGAGTGCAGTGGAGGATGGCCCAGGTCCTTGGGCCCTGCACCCCATGAGAGACCAGGAGAAGCACCTGGCTCTTGGCTTCGGATCGGCCGGCCGTAGCAGCCATTTGGGGGGTGAACCAATGGCAAAGGAAGACCTTTCTCTGTCTCTCTCTCTCACTGTCCACTCTGCCTGGGAGGGGGTGGGGGTGGAGCTAAGCTTGAAACCAGCACAAAACACCAGTGTCCCAAAGGTTGCTCATGACCCCTGCCTGCTGGTGAGCCTTCAGGAGCAAACCTTGAATTCTAACGCTGTGCAATAGAAATGAAACTTGAAAAACAAGAACCAAAACCCACACTTTCTACTTGGAGATTTAAGAACTTACTTTTAGGTGAGTGTAAGACAGGCTGTTTAGCAAAGACCCACGAGAGCCCTGTGGGTCACAGCCCCTTAGAGGAAAATTAGAGCTCACACGCACCAATCAGGAAGCGAGAAGTACCAACACAGAATGGACTAAGCCGTGAACTCCAGGAACTAGAAAAAGAGAAAAGAATGAACTTAAAGGTTTTAAAGAAGGAATTTGATCAACTGAAACTAAAATATAATTTTCAAAAGCAGTTGATAAAACCAAAAGCTGTTTTCTTCAAGAAAAAAAAATAGATAAACCTTTGACAAATCAAATATTTTAATGAGTCCGGCGCCACGGCTCACTAGGCTAATCCTCCGCCTTGCAGCGCTGACACACTGGGTTCTAGTCCCGGTCGGGGCGCCGGATTCTGTCCCGGTTGCCCCTCTTCCAGGCCAGCTCTCTGCTGTGGCCCGGGAAGGCAGTGGAGGATGGCTCAAGTGCTTGGGCCCTGCACCCCATGGGAGACCAGGAGAAGCACCTGGCTCCTGTCATCAGATCAGCGGGGTGCGCCGGCTGCAGCGGCCATTGGGGGGTGAACCAACAGCAAAGGAAGACCTTTCTCTCTGTCTCTCTCACTGTCCACTCTGCCTGTCCAAAAAAAAATATATTTTAATGAGCGAATACACAGATAAAGAGCATTAAATTAAGGGAGCATAGTGAAAGCAATCAGAGAGCTCCAATTCTAAGAAGAAGTCATGTACCGCTTTCTTCCAATATAAAATACTAAAATTTTTACTTTGTAAGTAGGAAACCTGAATAGATAAAAAGCTGTGGAAGGGAAAGCAAAGGCAGCCGAAGCTTTATCACAGGCTCAGGTGGTTCTGCAAATGGATTCCAAGAAATCCGCGCAGAAACAGAAGGAGGTCTCACCCCAGTGTGCAAGGCGAGTTAACATTTATTTCCAAAACAGGCAGAGAATGGCACAAAAAATAACACTCTGGGCAATATCACCTGCAAATATGAAAGCCCTAAATAAAATATTAGCAATTGAGTGCACGAATATAAGGAAATCTAACGTAACACTGCACCAGACTAAGATAAAACCGTATCTCTTTAGATAGCATATATCTGTAGATAGAAAAATTTTAAAGCATTTGATAAAATTCAACAACATTCCTGACTAAACAAATTAAAAACTTGAAAATTCTTGGAAAGCCCGGAGTAAAACATACCCAGCATAATCTATAGCAAACATCATACTTGATGGGAAACCCTTAGAAACATTTTCTTCGAAGTCAGAAATAAAACAAGAATGCCCTGATTATTGCTGCTATTTAATACCACATCAGAGGTCTTAGCCAACAGTATAAAAAAGGAAACACAATGTGCAAACACTGGAAAATAAAAAACAAATAAATCTACCAGTGTTTATAGGTGTGACTGTCTAATTAAAATGGAATCCATGATTAAAAATTACTTGCACTGACAAAAGTTCAGAAAATTGGAATAAATTCAATATAGTAAGATCAATAAGGTTTCTAGACGTCAGCAAGAATATATTAGAAAATGAATGAAAATGAAGAGACCGTTCACGATAGAAGCTATAACATTTAAGGATAAGTCTAACTAGATGCGCAGGAAGAAAAACATTACCAAAGGTGTGAAATTAATGTAAGCTGCTTTCTGCAAATTGAAATGGGAGGCAGAAGAAGATGCAGTCGCACCTCTCCCGAGAAAGCTCTGTGAAAATGCTGGGGGTCTGTCCCCGCAGACTAACGGTGTTTGAGAACCGTGCTGTCACGCTGAGACGGCCCTGTGCTGTATTGACCAGGAGGAGGACGAGGCGCTCTGTTTGGAAGTGGGTCTGAAGCTTGGCGGGGGGCAGGAAGGAGCAGGCGGTGGAAGCGGGAGGCTCAGCCTGGGCGCGGGGTGGCTTTGAGGCCGTGTTGCCGCCACCAGCCGCAGAGACGGAGCCCGGGACGGCCAGCGGTCTGGGTTTCGATCCCGCCCAGCGTCGGCCTGCCTCCCCGCACCTGTCCCCGGGGGCTGCCCCCGGGGGCTGCGCAGGCTCCGAGGTGGGCCCAGAGGGTGTCCTGACTGACCCTGCTGCTGTGTTTTCCGTTTCTGCTCCCCCAGACCGCCCAGGCCTGCTGAATGTGAAGCCCATCGAGGACATCCAGGACAACCTGCTGCAGGCCCTGGAGCTGCAGCTCAAGCTGAACCACCCCGAGGCCTCGCAGCTGTTCGCCAAGCTGCTGCAGAAGATGACGGACCTCAGGCAGATCGTCACGGAGCACGTGCAGCTCCTGCAAGTGATAAAGAAGACGGAGACGGACATGAGCCTGCACCCCCTCCTGCAGGAGATCTACAAGGACCTGTACTAGCCCGGCCCTCCTGAGCCACCGACGCCGTGTCCTTCTTCCAATTGCACTATTATTTTGAGGGAAATTCTGACACCTACAAAATTTTACTGTGAAAAAGCATTTAAAAAGAAAAGGTTTTAGAATATGATCTATTTTATGCATATTGTTTATAGATATACATTTACAATTTACTTTTAATATTAAAAATTACCATGTTATGTAATTTGCTGGTAGTATTTGAAGACCGAGTGTGATGTGTTGCCCCACCCCAGCCCCTTGGACTCCCCCCCACCCACACCTTTTATTTCCGTTCTTCATTCTGTAGTCATCTTCTTCCACGTGAATGGAGCTGTTGATAAACTTTAACCCTCAGTAAATTAATTTTTTACTGAATTTACAACTTTCCTGAACTCTACATCTGCTTTCACAATTTTAACTCAGGAAGGGGGACTTGAGAACCGAAAAGCACTCGCAGCGTGTGATGCTCAGCCTGGCAGCTTGCCCCTAGGTTGACCTAACCACGACTGTCACCGCGAGCAGCCTGGTGCTACCCCTAGGTTGACCTAACCACGACTGTCACCGCGAGCAGCCTGGTGCACACAGTCGCCTCTCCATGCCTGTGGGAGAATGGCTCCGTCTCACACACTGTGGATCCCAGGCCACAAGAAGCTCACGTCGGTAAAGGGCTGTGCTGCCTTCATGGATCCTGTGCACACTCTCTCCTGCGCTTGGTGCTGTGGTTTTATGCAAAGGACTTGCATGCACAGCGCACGTAGTTGCCGTGTGTACTGGCAGGGCATGACACCAGGAGGAAACGTCTGAACGCAGTCAGTACAGGTGCAGTCTTCTCAGATATGTTCAGTCCGCAGATGCAGAACCCACAGAGGAGGAAGGTCAGGTGTACTGCCCACAGCTCAGATACCAGCACACACACCCCCAAACCGCTGAACTGAACGCTGGGCGCTGCTGGAAGCTCTGGGAAACACAGCTTTAAGATTTGACACCTGACAAAAACAATTACAAAACTGAGGCCAAAAGATGAGCTTTGTGAATACAGAATGCAATACACAGTAGTGGTTATGTGCCAGACGAGCGATTCAGGCTGCAAGCTGGGAGGGAGAGTCCCATGGAAATGCAGGGTGAGGGGACTGGGACAGGGGAGAATCCGTCTGCAGGGTAAGCGATGCGTTGTAACAAAGCTGCAGGAACAGCAGCCGTAGCGAAAGGGGGAAAAAGAAAGGAAAGCGAGCGACTTCCTGGTTCCCAGCCACCCTCGCTGGGGCCGCTTACCCTGAGATCTCTTAACTTCTGAACGCAGGCTGATCACCCCCATCGTTTGTATAATCCCTGCCTCCGCAGCAAGTCGAGTGTGAGTTTCCCTGCAGGCAAGGGCCGCCTTGGCACAACTAACAGACTGGTTGATAAAAGCCACCAGTTCCACTGGCCTTGGCGCCCCATGACCTCACTATGCTGTTTTTAAGAATGCCCGGCGACCATCATGGCGCCTGTGTTCTCCAAGGCAGGTGTCCCCACAGAGCTGGAAGATTTCCCAGCCATCCCTGCCGTGGTTTCTCGCCTACGGTGCTTACACCTCGCAGAACGTGACCTTGGATCTGAGACTTTCACATCAAAGTATCAAAACAAATCTTTTCATCTTGGACTTCAACATACCAAGCGTTGGGTTCAGCGATGAAGACGGCGCTTGGGATGCCTGTATCCCACGCCAGAAGGCTGGGTTCCGGTTCCAGCCTCCTGTGAACGCACGCCCTGGGTGGCAGCAGATAACGGCTCAGAGAGTTGGGTCCCCCTCCTGTGAGAGGATTGTCTCAGCTTTGTCCTGGCCCAGCCCTGGCTGTTTCCGGCATCTGGGGGGTGAACCAGCAGATGGGAGATTTCTCTTGCTGCCCACTCCCCCCCCCCCACCCCGTTTCCAACAAATAAAGTAAATGGTTTTTAAGTTTTAAAAAAATCCTCTGCGAGAGGTAATGGAAGTGAGTCTTGACCCCAGCCCTAAAAATGTAGACTCCTAACCCTTTGGGAGAAGCAACTTCTGAGCCCAGGCTTTTGCAGTGACCAACAAGCCGAGTCGCTCTGGGACCAAAGACCGAAGCCGTTGTCTAAGTGACACGCAAACATTTGGAAAGAAAGTGACAACCGCGGTCTTAGGGTTGCGCTCTTCCTCCTTGATGCCAAGTTTCAGGATATTTTGTAACACCCAGATGACTTCATGCTGTTGGTTCCATGTGCAGAGTTTATCGTCAGGGGTAGCTCGGAAAAGAGATGTGCAGGCGGTCGACAAGGAGGTAGAGTCCTGGGAGGGACCTCCAAGGAGATCCCTTGTTTACCAGAGTTCTAAACAGAAACGCTTTCAGCTCCTCACGGCCTGGTCTCCGTTCCCACCAGCGCCGTAGCCAGCCAAGCCTTTGCCACATTATCGGGGCTGTGGCTGCCAATGAGGGGAGGACGAGAGCCGCTCTCAGCTTGTTGGCACTGATGGTTAGCGTTAAACAGTTTTTAAATCCTGGCAGCTTCCAAATTCCCATCTCCCTGACTTTGTCCCTGTGGCTTGGACCATCCTCTGCTGAATGTTTTACAACACATCGCTTTGAGCCTCCAGAGCTCCTGGTGCTGCCGCCTCCTGGGCTCCCCGGTGCGGCCCCCAGGATGATTCACGAGCTCATCAGCAAATGTGTCGTCAGTTATTCATAGAACTTTCTCCGGACGCAAACACACTCAGGGATTTGTGTTAATAAAAACAGGAAGAAAAGCAACTTTGGTCAAGAGTCAAAAAAATGGGTTTCCAGGCTCCAGAAGAGCCTTACGCCCCGCGTCTCCCTGGGACAGGCCCTGCCTTCCTTCCCGGACCTTGCTGCGTGGAGCACAGGCCGGGGCACCCAGCGAAGAAGCCCGTTCTGCCCCGCCTGCTTCTCTCGTTGAGGTCAAAACCTGCGCCGACCTGGGGGTGAGGTTCCTGGGGACTGACCTGGGGATGAGGGCCCTGGGGGCTGACCTGAGTTCCTGGGGGGGAGGGTCTGGGGGGGCTGACCTGAGTTCCTGGGGGGGGAGGGCCCTGGGGGCTGACCTGAGTTCCTGGGGGGGAGGGCCCTGGGGGCTGACCTGAGTTCCTGGGGTGAGGGTCCTGGGGGCTGACCTGAGTTCCTGGGGGCTGACCTGAGTTCCTGGGGGGGAGGGCCCTGGGGGCTGACCTGAGTTCCTGGGGTGAGGGTCCTGGGGGCCGACCTAAGTTCCTGGGGGGGCGACCTGGGTTCCTGGTGGGGAGGGTCCTGGGGGCTGACCTGGGTTCCTGGGGGGGCGACCTGGGTTCCTGGGGGGAGGGTCTGGGGGAGGGCTGACCTGAGTTCCTGGGGGGGGGAGGGTCTGGGGGGCTGACCTGAGTTCCTGGGGGGGAGGGACTGGGGGGGGCCGACCTGAGTTCCTGGGAGTGAGGGCCCTGGGGGCTCTGTGGAGAGAACTGGAGTGTGGCCGAGCACTAGTGCGTGTTACAGGGACCGAAGGGACAGCTCTGTCATCTCCACTGAGGAGCAGAGAGGGAGGGGGCCCAGCCTCTGCTGCAGGGTTACTGGCTTGCTCCTGGGTTCCGGGGGCTTTTTCATTTTTGCAGGAAAGGCTCCCCCCTGCTTCTCGGACACTCCTGAGTGGTGCTGACACAGGGATCCCGGAGCTGAGAGGGAGGGGAAATTGGAAGCCCATTCCTGTGGAACTGCCTACTGGGAGCTGGGATACCGTTGGGGCCCCTGGCTCTAAATCCTGGGACGAAGAACCAAAGTTTGCTTCCCCTGCGACCATCCCCATTGCCGCTTCTCTTCCCACATGTTTGCTGGAACAGTCTGGGGTGTGAGACCAAAGCACCAAGATGCCTCTTCTTCACACGGCAGCCCCCTCCCTATTTTTCACTGTGCTCACCTCCTCCTGGTTCCTCGCCTCCTCAGCTCCTCCTTGTCTTTTTTTTTTTTTTTTTTTTTTTTTTTTTTTTTTGACAGGCAGAGTGGACAGTGAGAGAGAGAGAGAGAGACAGAGAGAAAGATCTTCCATTGCCGTTGGTTCACCCTCCAATGGCTGCCGTGGCCGGCGCACTGCGCTGATCGGATGGCAGGAGCCAGGAGCCAGGTGCTTTTCCTGGTTCCCATGGGGTGCAGGGCCCAAGCACCTGGGCCATCCTCCACTGCACTCCCTGGCCACAGCAAAGAGCTGGCCTGGAAGAGGAGCAACCGGGACAGAATCCGGCGCCCTGACCGGGACTAGAACCCGGTGTGCCGGCGCCGCAAGGCGGAGGATTAGCCTAGTGAGCCGCGGCGCCAGTTGTCTCTTGTTCTTATGGTTATTTGCCTATCACCAACCCGCAGCAGTCCCCCTCCCCCATTTAATGCTGATGGACATGAGATGAAGTGTGGGGCCTTAGAGCCCAAAAGAGCATCAGGTGCCCTCTCCTCCCGGCACATTGGTTAGCTCCTCCCACCTGCTCCACCAAGAGCAATGCCTCTAGGGCTGCCCTCCAGGGGGACACAGTCTAGGATGAGCAGCCAGCACTGCCCAGGTTCAACAGAGTGTGTAGTAGGCGTAGCAGTGTCCAAGCACTGTGTATTCAGAAAACAGCCAGGGATGGGGACAGCTGTAATACCGCAGAGGTGGAGTGGGGACAGGGAATGTGGCAAAGCCAGCGTGGGGTTGTGTCACATTTACCCTCCGTGGTAAAGCGCTGTGTTGGACCGCTTTCGTAAGCAGTTGGGACCCAGTGGATGGTGCCAAGGCAGAGGGACGTGGCCTGAAATGCAGCTCGGAGAGCCAGCTTCCCCAAACTTAGCGCTCCCCAAAGTCGCTGTCCCCCCTCCAGCACTTGTAATGGCGGTGTAAGGGGCAGAAGCTCTCTCCTCTCCAACCCCTTTGATTTCCAGCCGGACAGCCTGGCTCTGCCCCTGGGCGGGGGGGGGGGGTCACACAGACCATGTGCTTGTTCCTGCACCCCAAGGGTTCTGACTCACTTCATTCCCTCTGACCCAGTCACAAACTTCTGGCCGGTCTTGGGCACCCTCCCCTCACTGCCATGCAGTCCCTGCTGGTGCAAGGCACCATGGCCTCATGCACCCCCACCCGCAGAGGTCCTCTGCCCCCGTGAACTTTTCCTCAGCTTCCTCACCCACTTGGTGAAGGTCTCAAGGTCATTTTGATTCCTGTAACTCAAAACCTGGCTGCCCTGTATCCCTTTTCTAGAAATGTCTTGCATTTGTCCTGGAATTCTAGAACATTAACGTTCAGAGGAGCCAACCAACTCAGTTGCCCAGTGAGGACCCCGAGGGTCCCAGAAGTTGGGGGACATGGCCAAAGTCAAGGCTTCTACTTGCCTGTGCCCCTCCCAACACCTGCACCACCACCAGGGGGCCGGCAGTTTACCAGAACCTCCAAGTGCGAGAGACTTGAAGTCAGGGTGTGTACCTGCAGGGGGGCGCGAGGGAGAGGATTGGAGCGAGGTGCTGGGAGGAACCAAGCGCCCGAGCAAGAGGCTGTGGGACACTGACGACTGTATCTGGCTCATGGCATGTGTTCAGTAGATGTCCATCATTAATGGAGATGGAATCCAGGCGTAGACGTCAGTGTTGAACCTGTTTGGTGTAAGATCCTCACTCCACAGCTTCCTGGTTATATAGCCTTGTGACTTTGGTCCATCTCGCCCTCTTTAAGCCTTAATTTCCTCCAGTGGGGTAGTAACACCCACCTGACAGGGTTACTTGGGGATTAAACGTAATAATGCTTGTAAAACACTTCACACAGCTTCTGGGCACAGCCAGCTCAGTGAGTGTCGCTTGCAGGTAGCATGATTGCTGTCGTTATTAACATATCCTTCGTTGGAGCTGGTGTCCTGCTCACGTTTTCTGGGCCCCACCTGATTATCCTACAGGGAAAGGTTTTAGCAGTAAACACAGGTTTTCTCACACAGTTTGATCCCCCAACCCACAAGTATTAAGAGGGAAAAAAATATCTGAAAGGCAATTGCTGTGTTCTGATTTAGAACAAATGTTCGGCTGAGGCCACAAAAACATTTTCTCCAAAAGCAGTGGGACTTTTTTCTTGTGACTTATGCTCCTAATTTTAGACTAATATTGCATAGTTGGAATTTCCAGAGGGGTTATTAAAAAATAAGAAAATTGCTCATTTGAGTCTGTAGGGAGTGGGCTGGGACATTTCCATCCCCTCTGGAGTTTTGCAAATATGTTCCAGGCTGAAGGCTCCCGGGGGAGCGCCCCTCCTGGGGTCTGTGGAGTGCCATGCACTGGTTTTCCTGCAGGAGCTGGAAAACTGCGGTCCTCTGGCCCTCCTTGTCCCCCACAGCGGAAGCCCTGCTGGAGACAGCGCTGCCGTTCTCGCTGTGTGGCCTTGGCCAAGTCACTGTCCCCTGAGGACACTGGTAGCCGAGCTGTGGAAGTCCCTCGGCAAAGTGCTTCTCATTCATTCCGCAAGAGTAAGGGTGTGGGCCTCAGTTTCCCTGTCTGTAACATGGGAGTAGCAGCGGCTACCCGCGTGCCTTTGTTAAAGACTGTCCCACGCAGGAGGCAGAACGGGCCTAATCACCACTACCCCCAGTTCAGAAAGGCAAGTGCAGGAGCCAGCCAAGGCTCAGCCCGAAGAGAGGTGTAGGCAGGACAGAGGCCAGACGCGGGGCCTGCGGAGGCCCAGCCAGCCGGGGCTGCTCCCTGGTGGAAGAGCACCTGGCTCGCAGAGCCTGAGGGCGGAGCAGCCTGGAGTCTGGGGTCTCCCTCTGCCGTGTACTAGCTCTGCCACCTCCGGCAGGCGGCTGCCTGTCTCCGGGCCTCGTGACAACCCCCATTCCTGTCCTCCAGGGTTGCGGTGAGAACCAGAGGTCATATCTTGGTGAAGCAGCTGGAACCCCACACGCACTAAAGTCCTCTAAAGTCAAGAACATGCAACCTCACAGGACTGGCTGGGATTTTCAAGATTTATCTGAAAAGCAGAGAGGTGGAGATGCGGACCTTCCATCCTCTTTCTGCAAATGGCCACAACAGCCAGGTCTGAAGCCAGGAGCCAGGAACTCCATCCTGGTCTCCCACGTGGGTGGCAGGGACCAAAACACTAGGGCCATCTTCCGCTGCCTTCTCAGGCCATTAGCAGGGAGCTGGATTGGAAACAGAGCAGCTGGGACTCGAACCTGCTGACCACAGTGCTGGCCCCTGGATTGGTTGAGATGGACCAGAGGACATTGGCGACCCACATCTCGATCAGAGTAGAAACCGGAGACCTCACCCTGTGAGCGGCTGTGCAGTGGTGGCCTGGGGTCTGGTCCTGATTTGCAGTGAGCCTCAGGAACACACCTGTTGCGTGCTCTCTCTCTCTCTCTCTTTCTCTCTCTCTCCCTTTCCTCAGTTTCCCCAGCTGCACAGTCCGCACAGGCACCACTGCCCTGCCAGCTCCGACATCCCAAGTCCCGGGAGGCTGGCAGGAAGGCAGAATTCTCTCTGGCTGCCCAGGAGACAGAGGCCTGCGTTCTCTGTCCCCTCGGAGCAACCTGGGCCCCCGCGCAGCCAACAGGCAGCTCTCATTGAAGGCCTGGGGCTGCTCCAGTGGAGGGCTGGCCGCCTCGGAGGGGAGGGAGGACGCCGGATGGCTGCTGGGTTCCCACCCAAAGCCAAGCTGCTGAGAGGGGCGTTGTGCTGAGTCAGCGAGTTGGAGCCCGCCCCCACCCCCCTGGGCCTGGGGTCCCTGGCTGCTCATGCCTGCCAGATGGGACAGAGCCAGCCAGGCCTCCGAGGAGCCTGGCGTGTTATCGATGACGCTGCCACAGCAGTGGGAAACGGGCCCTGGAAAAGCGTCTCTCCAGCCAGGCCTCCCAGGGCTCCCCAGCCTGGGGAGCGGCTGTTGGTTTTTAGGAGCCTTGTCCTGCCGGCGAGATTCTAGCCAGGGCCGCCGCTGGCCCCTGTCTCCTCACTAATGACAGTCGTTTTCCTCTGAACACCGAACGCAAGCAGGCGTGGCACAGTGAGCTTCCGGATCCCAGCAGGGGACAAAGGGCACCCTCCGAGGGCGCCTCCGGAGAGAGTGCAGGGCGGGCAGAGTTGGAGGGAGGCCAAGGGCCCCGGGAGAGGAGCGCAGCTCACCCCAGGGCCAGCGCTGCAGGAAGCCCTCTCCACCCCAAGCTCGGGGGGTCAGGGGCCGGAGCTGCAGCCTGGACAGAGCAGACTGTGCCCTCTTGTTCCTGCGTGGAGGGGAGGACCGCCCCGCTCCCGCCCGGTCCCGACCTGTCCCGCACCAGAGCATGATCTATGCGCTCCTGCCTTCTGGGTGCCAGCCTGGCAGAGGAGGCGGAGTTGTGTCCGCAGAGGTAAAGGGAACGCAGTCATGGGGCTGGTGTCCGGACCCCCTCAGATACCTAGACCTGTGGATGTCCAGGTCCCTCCATAAAGTGGCATAGGGTTTGCACAGAACCCACTCACACCTTCCGGCGCCTTCCCAGTCGTCTCCAGGTTGCTTGTCCTGCCTGACGCAATGCGGGTGCTGTGAATACGCAGCTGTGTCGTTTAGGGAGTAACACAGAAAGAACTCAGTATTTGGTGCAGATTTTTCCCCAGCCAGAGCTGGTTAAATCTGCGGACGTGGAACCCGTGGGTACAGGCAGCCTGCTGTGTATTTTTTCAGATCTTCGATTAATGTTTAAAATACCACTTGGGGCAGGCTTTTTGGATCAGGGCTTATACACTGCTCGGGACACCAGCATCCCAAGTCCGAGTGCCTGGTTCGAGTCCCGGCTCCTCTGCTTCCAATCCAGCTTCCTGCTATTGCAGCCCCTGGGAGGTGGCAGGAGGATCCCTGCAGCTCACATGAGAGACCTGGTTTGAGGTTTGGCTCCTGGCTTCAGCCTAGCCCAGCCCTGGCTGTGGCAGGAATCTGGGGAGTGAACCAGCAGATGGAAAATCGATCTCTCTCTCTCTCTCTCTCTCTCTCTCTCTCCTGCTCTCTTCTTCTCCTTCTCTCTCTTTCAAATAAAAAAATGAAAACTAAACATCTGTAAATATTTTAAATAAATGATGTATCACTTGAAGTTAAATTGCTTCTCTGATTTCCACCCACTCCAGGAAGAAGGAGGCGTGGCTATGTCTTCTCCCACGGCGTCGCGTGCCCCCTGCGACAGGCTGTGCCCCATTCTGAGCAGCATGGCACCTTGCAGCCTCAGGGAGAGAAACTGCCTGCCCAGCGTCACGCACGTCAAGTCACCGTCGGACTTGGGGGCCCACGGCCTTGCTCCTTGCGTGGCTGAGACAAAGGAAACTTGGCCAAAATGGAGCGCAGGGGAGAGCTTCAGAAGGGAGGAGAGGCCACGGGAGGTCAGCCCTGGAAGGCCGAGGAGCAGCGGACAGAAGCTCAGCCTTGGCAAATGCTCACGGACAGTCTCTGTCCCCAGCTCCCCCCCGGGACACAGATAAGCCTGGCCTGACCGATGCCAAAGAGCTCACGCTCCTGGGGAGGAGATAAACACAGAGTCGGGCAGCGACCGGCCGCAGGACCGCACACAGGTGCAGGAGGCGGGATGGCTCGGAGGCGGGCAGCCGGGCTCCCTCCCCCAACCCTGTCCGGGACAAGCCACTTAGCCCCGCTGGGGTCCCCCTTTTACTCCTGGAGTGGGGTGAGCACACACCTACCTCCCGGATGAGGATAAGCAGCGAAGGGGGTGAGGTATGGAGGCCCTTCGCGCTCGACCTGCCTCGGCCAGAGTTGCTGGCCATCGTCTCCTTGCCATCGCGGAGCCGGGAGGCAGGACCGTGCACGCCCTAACGAAGGCAGCCCTGTTTCCACAACCAAAAACCCCACTGAGCTCCCACATCGAAAGGGGGAATTGTACGTCTCCCGGAAAAGCTGAGCTCTGGTTTCCGTTGCTGTGACATGGGCAAGAGACTTCCCTCTTCCCTGGGGCCAGGACATGCGAGCAGGATGGGGGGTGTCTGGGCAGGCAGGCTCTCCTGTGCAAGGCACAGGCAGGTGGCAGGCGGGGGCGGATGAGCCTTGGGGCGTGGCTGTGACCCAGGGGTGCTCAGGGGAGGAGAAAAGGCAGGGACAGGAGGAAGGAACCAGACGAGGGTCAGCGTGGTGCCCAGGAGGAGCGGAGAGCCAGGGATCGGCACATCAGAGGTTCGCCCTCCTCATCGGTCATGGACGAGGCCCCTGGGAGGCCATGACAGTGATGCAGACAAGAGGGGACGGTGGCGTGGCGAGGGGCCGGAAGGAGCAGGCGGGCGTGGGGACCGGTCAGTCCAGGTCACATGTAGTGCGGAGGCTGGGGTGGGGGACGAGGGTGCTATTCAGACATTGACGTGGGTTGGGGACAGGGCCATGTTATTTATTGGGGGAATGATGATTTCAACTTTATAGACGCAGAGTGGGGACAAGCCCAGGTCAGGGTGTCCAAGCGGCTGTTACATGCTTGGGTACCTGGAGCTTAGAGGTGCAGGTGCAGATGAGCTGGAAAAGAAAAAAAAAATGGGAGCCAGGCTGGGGCGGGAGGTGGCAGCAGTCACCCACCAGGCACGGGAAGGGAGAAGCCCCCCGCCCCTTGGGTCCAGGGTTCAACGACTCTGACATGTTCCCACTGAGGTCAGCAGGGGCTTCGGCTGTCTGAACTTCGCCCTCATCCGCTGCTTCTGTAAAGAGTCACTGAGTGGCCGCGCCGTGCCGGGGGCTGTGGGAGACCCAGGGTTGCGGCCCAGCCACCAGCTCTTGGCAGCCTTTCCCGGGGAGGGACAGTGCTGCCCCATTTCTCCTGACAGTGGCCAGCGGACAGAAAGGGCACTGCTTCCAGTTCACAGACGGAGGCCAGGGAGCCCAGGGCACCTCCAGAAAGGGTGGCCCCTCCCCCAGCATGCGGTCTCCCGCCACACAGGGACACACGGCCCTCTGGAGGTGTGCCTGCTGGGACTCCTGCCCGCGGGACCTTAGTCCGCCCGGTTACTCAGAGGAAAACTCCCCTGCCCGCCTCTCTGGCCTTTCAGAGCGAGAGTTTTATTATCAGGAAGCAGTGGCCCAGACAGATGGCGGCGGGGCCCCAGAGGGCAGAGTCCTTTCACTCTCAGACTCCTTCTCCCTGTAGGCTCAGCCCGGTTCCTAGCCCAGGAAACTCCCCCGGGGCCCTGGACCGCCGCCAGACCCAAACCTAGAATTTGCTGCCCCGCGGGCCCGGGCTGAGGGGACCCGAGCGAGCGGGGCCGTGGGAGGGGAGGATGCACCTGCCCCCACAGCCAAGCGCTCTACACTTGGAGCCGGGCTCCTGGCCGGCCGGCACCTGTGAGGGGCCCCCGGGGAGAAGCCGGCTGCGGGAGCCCCTGGAGTTTATGAGCTCAGTGCGAGGCCGGGCCCTGTGACTAACGTCCCCTCCCGGCTCCTGTGTCCCTCGCCCGACGGGCAGGAAGTTCGTGGCCCCGGCCCCCCTTAATCACCGCCACCTCCCGGTGACCCGCCTCAATCGCGTCTCTTTACAGTCGGGCAGCGCCGCCCAGGCCTCCTCAAACTTCCATATCTGCGCCCGGCGATCACTGATACGGGTAATGGCGTTTGCTCGCCTCCACGCCCTGAGCCCAGTGTTCCGGGAGTCACGCAATCCCCACAGGCCCAGGGCGGAAACCGGTCCCTCAGCGCCCGGCGCTTCTCCACCCCATAGGCCGGGCCTCCCCTCGCCGCCATGCGGCCGCCACGCTGCGGGACAGGGTCCCTCGTCCCCTCCGGCCAGGCCTGTCGCCTCCTCCAAGCACAGGGGCTCCCGGAGCCCCCCATTTCTCCTGCCAGGGAAACACATTTGCTGACTTGATTGCTACTCCTCTCGTCGTCGGCATTCCTTCCGTCGGCCCCTCCCTGCTTCCATGCTGACCGGGCTCCTCCGGGACAGGCGGGACAGGCGGGCAGGGACTGCCCTGGGAGAGGCGGTAGGGAGACCACCGGAGGCCTCGCCCGCCCTTCCAGCTGCCGGCCCTCCTGTGTCTTTGCCCCAGGCCTTTCTCTAACCCCGGGGGTGAGTCACCTTTCCCTCCTCTGCTGCACGCTGCAACCCAGGACAGATGCTCGCTGAAGCGTGAACCCCGGCTCCCTCACTCCCCGGGCAGGACGCTGACTCGCAGGGTCCCACAGTGGTATCTGTATTCGCTGACTTGTCTCCCAGACAGACGACTTACACTCAGATCCCATCTACTTGGGTTTTATTTATTTATTTATTTATTTGACAGGTAGAGTTATAGACAGTGAGAGAGAGAGAGAGAGAGAGAGAGAGAGAGAGAGAGAGAAAGGTCTTCCTTCTGTTGATTCACTCCCCAAATGGCTGCTACGGATGGCACTGCGCCAATCCGAAGCCAGGAGCCAGGTGCTTCTCCTGGTCTCCCATGGGGTGCAGGGCCCAAGCACTTGGGCCATCCTCCACTGCCCTCCCGGGCCACAGCAGAGAGCTGGACTGAAAGAGGAACAACTGGGACTAGAACCCGGCACCCATTTGGGATGCCATCGCTGCAGGTGGAGGATTAACCAAGTGAGCCACGGCGCCAGCCCTCCATCTACTTGTGAGAGGCCCCAGCAAAGATTCCTGGCCAGCAGTCAGTGGGAACTGGGTGCTGGTGGTGCTGAGGTGAGGCTGACACGGGCCCTGCCTCCTCTCCAGCTAGTGAGGGAGGCAAGCAAAGAGACCAGCACTGACCAGGCAGGGTTCCCACAGCCCGAGAGGCAGTTGCCGAGTCTTCAAGTGCAAGAGCAGTGGCTCAGGCGGAGAGCGCGGGGAAGGGCATTCCAGGTGGAAGGAACGATGTGGACAAAGGCATGGAGCTATCGCCGAGCACGGGCGCCGATCTGGAAACACTAGGCAGCCCCAGGGGTCGGGCGCTGGGCTCATGAGAGAGCAGTGCAGTTGGGCCAGAGCCTGTGATGCCAGCATCCTGTGTGGTCACCAATTGGATCCAGCTCCCTGCTAATACGCCTGGGAAAGCTGTGGATGATGGCCCAAGCCCCTGCCACTCACGGGGGAGACCAGGATGGAGCTCCTGGCTCCTGGCTTTGGTCTGGCCCAGCCCTGGCCATTGTAGCCATTTGGGGAGTGAACCAGCCCATAAAAGACCTCTCTCTCCTCCCTGCTATGTAACTTTAACTTCAAACAAATAAGTAAATAAATCTTTAAAAGGCAAAACAAAACAGAGCATTGTGAAATGAGGCAGAATCTAGCTCCTAAAAGGGTTCCTTATTTATTTATTTATTTACTTACTTACTTACTTATTTATTTTTATTTGAAAGGCACAAAGAGAGATGGAGAGAGAGAGAATTCATCCATTTGCTGGTTCCCTCCCCAAATGGCCACAATGGCTGCGTCGAAAGGGCCAGGCTGGAGCCTGGAGCCTGGAGCTCCATCTGGGTCTCCCATGTGGTTGGCAGAGGCCCAAGTTCATGGCCCGTCCTCCGCTGCTTTCCCAGGAGCATTCGCAGGGAGTAGGATTGGAAGTGGAGCAGCCGGGCTGTGCCAGGAGGCCATGCGCCTAGGGAGCCGAGCAGTTCCGCACTGCTGACAGCAGGAGGACGGCCATCAGACTCGCGGCCCTTTTCAGAGCTCCCTGTCCGCTGGGAATCGGGAGTCAGGTTTGGGTTGCTGGTGTGTCCGTGGGGGAGGGTAGCACCCCTGTGCCCGCATACACCTGCTGAGCTAACAGAGTGCAGCCGCCAGAAGCCAGTCCTGTGCGCAGCAGGCGAGCCTCCTGACGCAGAGAGTGACGTGGGTTCCACCTTGATCTGGCCCAAGCCTTCACCCGTGGGGATGGGACTCCAGCACCGCAGGAGGCCAGCACGTGAATCCGTCCCCCGCACAGCTCCTCTGACTGCTGTCTGGAGTCCAGGACCCAAGCAGCCCAGCAGACTTGCTGTGGTGACGTCTGCGGCTCAGCCCCTCTCGTGTGTTCTCTCACGGGATTCCAGCGAGTGTCAGAACAGCTAGGGGGGTTGCCCAGGGACACACCATTCTTTTTTTTTTTTTTTTCTTAAGATTTATTTATTTGAAAGGCAGAGTTACAAAGAGACGGGGGTGGGGGAGGTCTTCCATCCACTGGTTCCCTCCCCAAATGGCCGCAATGGCCAGAGCTGGGCCAACCTGGGTCTCCCACGTGGGTGCAGGTGCCCTAGTACTTGGGCCATCTTATGCTTTCCCAGGCCATAGCAGAGAGCTGGATCAGAAGTGGAGCAGCTGGGACTTGAACTGGCGCCCATACGGGATGCCGGCACCACAGGCAGCGGCTTTACCTGCTATACCGCAGCACTGGCCTCACACACACCATTCTTAAAGTGACGGAGAAGGGAGGGAAGCGTTTTTCCCACCATGCCTCAGCCCAAGGTGAAGCTTTGACACCCCCCCAGAAATCCAGCACACTCATGGCGGCCCCAGACCAGAAACTGCCAGGTATTGTGAGTGGCATCTGCCAACGTCTGAAACTTCAACTTGATTGGACCAGCCAACGTCACATCACATGCCACCTAGCCAATCATTCAAAGGGGCTGCAGATGCCTGTGGGCTGATCCCTGCCACCCGCCCACCCCTGAAGCACAGGTTGGAGTCGCACTTCGACTACACTGGGGAGGCCAGAACATCGCCAAACAAAACCTGGGACAGTTGCCAGAGGAAAAGGAAATGGTTTCGGGAGGGGCAGATGCTTGCCAGCCGCTGTGCCCACTGCAGGAACCGCAGGCTGTAACCAGCCTGCATGAGGGCTTGCAGCACGCACAGATGCAAGTCCGGATCCACCAGGAAGCAGTGGGCACACTCAGACTGGGTCACTTGAAGACTATTTAATAAAGAGACTGTTGACAAGGGTGTGGGCAGGTGCAGGAGCAGTGCAGACGCCAGGGCTGGTCACGGTGACTAGGAGAGGGCGTTCTCCAAGTTCTCCAGAGACAGACTCCTGACAGCAGCCTGGCCGAGGTCTAGGGAGGTGGCCAGCCGGGGAGACCCCGCCGAGAAGGAAGCGGAGGAATAACGCCCAGGCCCCTCTCCCTTCCCTCCTCTGCCTGCTTCGTGCGTCCCCTTGAGTGAAGCCAGCCCCAAACCAGAAGTGCAGCATGCCTCCCAGGCAGCCACCCAGGGCACGAAGCAGCAAGGGTGCCCGGGAAGCAGGGGCCCCGGTGCACAAGCTGGGAGCCCGCGTGCAGCAGCAGCCTCAGCGGCGCAGTCTGTGAATGGCCTCACGGAAAGCGGAGGCCGGGACAGGGACGTGGGCGCCCGTGGGGGGAGACTGGAGGAAGCGGGCACGGTGAGAGACCGAGGCTGGGAAAGAGGAGAAGCCACGCTCTGGGTCGGTAATGCCCCCGAGACTGCCCAGCCGTAGAACAGTTCCTGAGTCCGTGGCTCGAGGATTGCTCCCCAGGGCGTGCTGGCGGTGCTGGGTGGGCTGAGCAGGCTCCCAGGAGGGAGCCATTACTTCACGCGGGGTCTGGCAGCTCCATCGGGGGCTTCCTTGCCCAGCATCTCATCACGGCGTCGGCTGGAGCTGCACCCGGCTGGAGGTTTGACTAGGAGCCCTCCTTCCGGGGCGGCTCACTCACGTGGAGTTACGCCCTCCCTGTGCCCCCTCCAAGTTCATGGTTGAAGAGGGCTTTCACCCTCCCAATAGGGGAGAGAGTCCTTCAAGAGGTAATTAGTGGGGAATGAGGTCCCACAGATGGCTGTAGCCCAACAGGACCGGTCTCCTTGCCAAAAAGGGAGGAGACACCGGGCATGCGCAGAGGAAAAGGCTGTGCAGGGTCATGGCCAAGACGGGCAGCTGCCAGTCAAGGGAAGAGCCTTCACGGGAAACCCCCCCGCCCCCGCCCCCGCCACCTCCAGCGCCTTCATCTTGGGCTTGCAGCCCCCAGAACCATGAGAGAATCCTGTCCTCCAAGCCACCCTGGGTGTGGCGTTTTGTCCACGGCTGTTGGCTAGAGGCTCGGTTCCTGGCCACGTGGACCCCCCTGCTGGAGCGTCCTCTCAGCGGGGCAGAGTGAGAGCCCCAAGTGGGCAAGGTGGAATCCAGGGGGCCATTCATCTGTTCATGGCCAGGCCCGGAAGTCACATCCTGTCATTTCCGCGAGATCCTCGTGGTCACACAGGCCAGGCCTGTGCACTGTGGGAGGGGACCACACAAGAGAGTGTACCCCAGGGGGCTGCAATCTGTGGGAGCCTGGCACCTCCCTTCCACACCCCAGCATTTGCACAGAGCTGGCAGGGACAGCTCCTGGGTTAGCATTTGGGGAATGACGACTCCGCCCAGCACACTGCGAGGCCTGGTTCACAGCCCCCGCCCCTGGGGGCTTATGTTAGTCATATTTTTGGAAAGTGAAGATAGAGATTGGATACGGAGAGGCCAGTACAACTAGTGCTCAGCAGAACTGTGCATTGGCAGGGCTAAAGTGGGCTAGGCATTGTGGAGCAGCGGGTTGAGCCACCACACAGGATGCCTACTTCCCACATCAGAATGCCAGTTCGAGTCCCGGCTGCTCCATTTCCAGTGCCGCTCCCTGCTAATGTGCCTGGGAAACAGCAGATGATGGCTCAAGGCTTGAGTTCCTGCCACCCACGTGGGAGACCTGGAGTTCCTGACTCCCAGCTTTAGCTTGGGCCAGCCTGGGCTGTTGTGGCCAGCACATGGAAGATCTCCCTCTGACTCTCTCTTCCCCTCCCTCTTTCTGTCACTCTTTCAAATAAATAAATAAATATCTAAAAAGAAAAATAATAGGATTCATACCTTAAAAAAAGGGGAATGGCCGGTGTTGTGGCACAGCAGGTTAATCTACCACGTACAACACCAGCGTCCTGTATGACCACAGGTTCGAGTCCCAGCTGCTCCACTTCCACCCAGTTCCCTGCTACTGTGCCTGGGAAAGCAGCAGACACTGGTTCAAGTAACTTGGCCCCTGCACCCACGTGGGAGACCTGGATGGAGTTCCAGGCTCCTGGCTTCAGCCTGGCCCAGCCCCAGTCATTGCAGCCATCTGGGTTGTGAATCAGCAGATGGAAGGTCACTCTTTCTCTGTCTCTCTCACTCTGCCTTTCAAAGAAATAAAATAAATCTTATTAAAAATAAAACAGACTTTAAAAAAGTAACAAAAGAGAAAGGGCCGGCGTGGCTGCGGCAGCCCCGGGCAGGGCTGGGTGTGCTCACGGTGGCAGAGAGCCGGCTGCACCCCTGTTCCCACCCTGAGAGGCAGAGCGTCCTGCTGCTTGCGGGGAGGCCCTGGGCGTCTCTGTGACCTGCCGGAGCCACCAGCTGAGTGACCAAGCGGCATTCAGCTGATGCTGCCCGGGGGCTGCCACCACCCAAGGCTGTTCCAGCCGTGGAGAAGCCTGGAGACTCTGAGAGCGGAAGAGGCCCCCAGAGACCGCCCGGCCTCCCGTTCGCTGTGAAGAAACTGAAGTCTGGAGAGAAAGGTGGGTTGTCCAACATCACCGGACACCTGACACACCCTCAGCACCTGCTTTGGGCTGCACCCTTCACACCCATTTTGCAGACCAGGAAACTGAGGCCTGGAAAGGCAGCGAGCTGTCCGCAGGCACAGAGCTGAGCAGCAGCAGGACCCTGGATGTGGACACAGGACCCTGTGGGGGTGGGGGGAGGCGGTGGGGTCGGCATCGGCGCCCCTCCTGTGGTGGGCTCTGCGGGACACGTGTCTCTCTCAGGCCCTCTCTGGCCCTGGCCTGGGCCCCCTGAATGGTGCCAGGGACACGTGGCGTGTTTAGCAATCCCAGGCAGAGCGGGCCCGCTCTGGGACGCAGCCCACGGAGGTGACACCCCCGAGCTCTTGGCTGCCTCCGAGCCCCATTGCGAGACGCACAGCCTCCCTGTGAGGCAATCCTTGCCACACGCTCGGGGCCTGGCGGCTTGGGGTGAGGCCGCGGGGGCTCAGGGGCCCTGAGCTCTGGCGCAAAGGCTCATGTGATGCGGACCAGCGTTGGGAAATGGTTTGGGTCAAGGGTTTGCCAGTCGGAGGCACCGATAAACAACACCCGGCTCCTTGGACACAGGCACAACAACCGGCGCTGGCCGTGCCGCAGGGGCAGCTGGGGACGGCAGTGACCACTCACTGCGGCCTCTCGTCACCTCGTCACCTCCCCATGCAGATGCGGGCGCCGAGGACCTGTGGTCACAGAGCTGGGGGAGCCAGGGTGGGAGCTGCCTCCCCCATGGCACAGGCCCCTCCGTTCTGGGGCCAGGGGTCCCTGCTGGGGGGCGCGGTGTGTGTGGACTACAGGATCCCTGCCACGGTGACCGCCCAGGCAGCGCAGCCCCGGGGTTAAGCGGGGGCGACAGGCAGGCCTCTGGGCTGTGCGCGTCTCACTCTCCTCATACCTTCCGCGGGGCGGGAGCCGCGCACCTCCAAGGGCTCCTGGGAAGCGTGCGTAAACACCGCCAGGTGGGGCATTTTCATCTTCCATTTTTTTTTAACTGAAAATGAAACCATGAATGTATTGATTGGCTGAATCGTGCGGAATAACAAGGGAATCGCTGTTGGTTTTTTTTTTTTTTTTAAGATTTATTTATTTATTTATTTATTTATTTATTTATTTAAAAAGCAGAGTTACAGAGGGAGAGAGAGAGAGAGGTCTTTCATCTGCTGATTCACTCCCCAAATGGCCACAAGGGCCAGGGCTGGGCCAGGCGGAAGCCAGGAGCCCAGAATTCCATTCAGGTCGCCCACGTGGGTGCAGGGGCCCAGGGACTTACACCATCATGCACTGCTTTCCCAGGCGCATTAGCGGGGAGCGGGATACAAAGCAGAGCATCCAGGACTCGAACCAGCGCTCTGATACAGGGTGCCGGCGTCACAGGAGCCGGCCCCTGCCTGAGTGTTTTTAATTCCCTTAGGCACTGTCCAGGACAGGACAGGGAGCTGCCCAGGGTCTCCAGGGTCTGGGAGCCCCTTCCATGGACATCACCACCTTAGGAGTCCGTGCCGACCAAAGTTCAAGGCTTGATGCAGACACTCCACCTCTGAGAAGCCGCCCTGGACTGCTGGCCCTCAGCACCGTGTTCTTGCGTCTGTGTCCCCACAGCACTCCATGGACGTCTGTGCTGGCCTTGGTCACACTGGATGGAAACACGGTGTTCCAGCCAAGGGCAGAGCGGCTCTAGAGCAGAGTCCCAGTCTTTGCCACTCTCTAACCGTGTGACCCCCCAACAGCCTGTAAGACAGGAGCGGTGGCCCCGTCCCGAGGGGCGTCGTGGGAATGCCGCACTGTTCCGGCTTAGGGCACAGGAGTAACACGAACAAAGCCCCCTGAGCGGTGGCGTCGTCACCACCGTCACCGTCATCACCCCTCTCTCCTCCACCTGCCTCTTCCCTCGGGCTCTCGGGGTGGTGGTGGGGGGAAGCTGCAGGAGGCCCACAGGGAGGAGCCGGGGCAGGGCCTCTGTCCCACGTCCGTCCTGTGCTGCTTAGTCTCATGCCAGGGGGTTTGCTTTCACTATTAGTGCATTAACCCTGTGACGAGGAGGGCAGAATCTGGTCGGTTTTTTAATGAAGAAGGGGCTGAAACTCAGAGAGGTGAAGTGTCTTGCTCACAGCTGCACAGCCATGAGGCAGTGGATCTGGGTCTCTAACCTAGGTGGGTCTTTAGAGACTCAGGGCTCACCTCTGCATGCCTGAGCCCGGCAGAGCAGAGGTGCACTGAATGCCCACTGCATGAGTGAGAGGCCCCAAGGCCGTCCAGCTGTGGGGTCTTGGACTGTGAGCCTCGCAGGACAGATAAGGATTTCACCCGAGGTTGGTGCAGGAGCTCTTGTGGGGACAGACGAGGACCGCGTGGGCAGCCTTTGGTGTCTGCAGCCACCCCTGCCCGCCACCGTGCTGCACAGGGCAGGCACCCAGCCGGCCGGTCCTCAGCTCAGCCCGGGTCGCTGCCTCCCCGCACCATGGCTCAGACCCCGCCCCTCCACCTTTTCTGGTTTGTCCAGGAGCTGGAGGGGAAGGGAGTGGTCCCAGTCTCGCCCTTTGGAAAAGATTGCCTTCGTTTCTCTGATTTCATTTGTTATAAAATATAAGGGAGAACTTCAGTATAGGATGAAAATTTTATTTATCTCAAGCATTCACTTCAAAATGACAATTAAAAAAAATTAAGAATCCAGGATAGCCTCATCACCAAAACACAAGGCCATCAGCGTCACCCAGCACCTCTGCCTCCCACCCTGCCCCCTGCTGACGCGCCTGGGACAGCCTCGGAGGACGGCCCGAGTGCCTGGGCCCCTACACCCCTGTGGGAGACCCGGATGGAGTTCCAGGCTCCTGGATTCAGCCTGGCCATTGTGGTCTTTTGGGGGAGTGAACCAGCGAATGGAAGATCTCTTTGTCTCTCTCTGTCACTCTACCTTTCAAATAAATAAGGCTTTTAAAAAATTATCCTGCTGAAAACAAACACCAAACAGAGCAATTGTACTGTTTTGTCACTGTTTTTTGTTCCCTGTTTGTTTTTTTTTTTTTTTTAATGTGTTCATTTATTTTCACTTTTACTTGAAAGGTAGAGGGACAGAGACAGGAGAAATCTTCCAACCACTGGGTCACTCCCCAGATGTCTGCAGTGGCCAGGGCTGGACTATGCCTAATTCGGGAGCCTGGAATTCCATCCGGGTCTCCCACAGGAGTGGCAGGAACTCAAGCACTTGAGCCTCCCCGGGAAACAGCAGGAAACTGGATCAGAAGCAGAGGAGCAGAGCCTCAAAGGAGCGGTCCTGTATGGGATGCAGATGTCCTGGGTAGCATTTTTTTTTTTTTAAGATTTATCTATTTTATTTGAAAGGCAGATTTACAGAGAGGCAAAGGCAGAGAGAGAGCAAGGTCTTCCATCCACTGGTTCACTCCCCCAGATGGCCACAACAGCTGCAGCAGGGCCGATCCGAAGGACCCAGGAGCTTCTTCCGGGTCTCCCGCATGGGTGCAGGGGCCCAGGCACTTGGGCCATCTTCTACTGCTTTCCCAGGCCACAGCAGAGAGCTGGATTGGATGTGGAGAAGCCGGCGCCCATATGAGATGCCAGCACTGAAGGCGGCGGCTTTACCTGCTACGCCACAGCACCGCCCCCAGGCAGCATCTTAACCACTGTGCCCCGCTGTGCTTCCTCCTGGTTTTGTCCCTCGGGCGCTCCTCTGTGCCCCTGTCTTGGCATTGTGTTGAAGCAGCAGGAAACGGGCTAAGGCTATCTCAGGCACTGCTTTGAGCACCGTAGGGTCAGGGACTGTAGCTGCCCTGTGTGTTCCCCAGACAAAGTGGCTGGGCACTAAGGAGAAGGGGTTGGTGTGGAGATCTGCACCCCCAAACCTTACCTCTGCTGGCCCGCACAGAGGCCGCCTCCTAGGGCCTATCTGCTGGGCCAGGGCAGCAAGGGCGGCCTGGAGCAGGGGAGTGAGGCCTGGGCTTTCTGGCTCCGTGGACTGAGGTAGAAAACGGGGGGCGGGGCACAGCAGCTCACCTTCTGCCCAGGCTCTCGCGCAGCCAGTGGCTGCGTGGTCCGTGCACAGTGGCCTGGAACCCAGCAGCTGTGGCAGCTCACGGGGCTCTGGCTAACCCAGCAACCCCAAGGCACAAGCGTGGCCTTCTCACTGGCCCTCCCACCTTGGGCTCGACCCCAAGGCCTCTCTGGAGCATTCTCTGAGCCAGCCCAGCCAGCCCTGAGGGTGGACGCGGAGGGAAGGTCTGGCCTGTGCCTTGCCCTGCGCTCACTGCTCGCGTGTCCACATCAGCCATAAAGATGTGTGGTCCCTGGCGTGGGCCCACAGAGTGCCCCGACTGCCCGTGTCTGCACCGAGACCACCAAGAGCCAGCTGCCCCCAGCGTCCCTGGCCACCTTCCTTCCAGGTCTTCCCTCTGTCTTTGCAGGCGCCCCTCGCGGTGTTGGGTTTCACCAGTGCCGCCCCCTCCCCAAAGCTCCCTGGCGGCTGCAGATGATTCTAGTCACCTCGGAACTCAGCGGGTGCCCGCACGCCGTGGGCACTCACTCCGTGTGCGTTCGCGCCTTTCTCGGCCGTGGAGCCCAGGGAAGAGGCCCGAGGGAGGGTTCCTCCCACTCTCCCTGTTCACTCGAGGGGCACGGTCATCAGGTCAGTCTTTCCAAAGGCCATTCTGGTCCCGTGGCTCAGGCACCTTCCGTGACTCCCTGTGACCTCCATGGCAAGTCCAAACAGCCCTGCGTTCCAGACACTGGCCCCCTGACCAGCCGGCCTTTGCAGCCTCGCCCCGAGTACCGGCTTCGCAGGAGCCTTGTCCAGCTGTCAGCTCCTCCTTTGGGCCAGGGCCCCTCTGCCTCTCTCCTGGGCCCTCATCAGTGCCAAGCCCCGACTCCTGCAGGGTCTTATCCACCGCCCCCCACGCTGGGCGATCTCTGGGAAGGGCGTCGCTTCGCCTCCACGCTCCCTCTGCTCTGCCGTCAGCAGGAGGGAGCTCCAGCGGCACGGGCACCCTGGCCAACTTCCCCACGGGGGCTCCCGGGCTAAGGAACTTTGCCCTAACTCCCATCTGCTCACTTCCAAGGGCAAACCCTTTTCAGTGTGCCCCAAGCATGTGGTGTGTGTGTACCTGTGTGTGTGACTGTGCCTACAGCTATGTCACTGGGCGAGTGTGTGTGAGGATGAGTGTGTGTGTATGTGAGTGTAAGAATGAGCATGCATCTGAAAACGGGCGTGTAGGGGGGAGAGTGCATGTGACTGGGCCAGTACGTGTGAGTGTGAGGATGAGTGTGTAAGGGTATGTGAGAATGGATGTGTGCATGTGAGTGTGCATGTGACTGGGCCAGTGGTTGTGGGTGCATGTGTGTGAGAATGTGTAAGTGTGTGTGAGAGCAGGTGTATGTGTGTGACAGTGTGTTACTGAGCCAGTGGGTGTGAGTCTAAGTGTGTGAGAATGAGTGTGTAAGTGAAATGGGTGTGTGACTGGGTGAGTGGGTGTGAGTGTGTGAGAATGGGTGTGTGTGCATGTGTGCATGAGTATGAGTGTATATGACTGGAGGAGTGCATGTGAGTGTGTGAGAATGGGGGTGTGTGTACGTGTGTGTGTGACTGGGCGAGTGCATGTGAGAGAGTGGGTGTGAGTGCATGTGAGTGTGTGAGGATGAGTGTGTAAGTGAAATGGGGTGTGTACATGTGTGTGACAGTGTGTGTGATTGGGCCAGTGTGTGTGAGTGTAAGTGTGTGAGAGAGTGTATGTGAATGGGTGAGTGCATATGAGAGTGGGTGTGAGTGCATGACAGTGTGTGAGAATGGGTGTGTGTGTACATGTGTGTATGACTGGGCAAGTGCGTGTGAGAGAGTGACTATGTGTGTGCATGTGTGTGTGTGCATGTGTGCATGTGTGTGAGTGTATATGGCTGGGGGAGTGCATGTGAGTGTGTGAGAATGGGTGTGTGTACGCGTGTGTGTGACTGGGCGAGTGCGTGTGAGAGAGTGGCTGTGAGTGCATGAGAGTGTAAGAATGAGTGTGTAAGTGAAAATGGGTGTGTGCATGTGTGTGACAGTGTGTATGTGACTGGGCCAGTGGGTGTGAGTGTGTGTGAGAGTGTATGTGACTGGGCGAGTACATGTGAGAGTGGGTGTGAGTGCGTGTGAGTGTGTGAGAATGAGTATGTGTGTACATGTGTGTGTGACTGTGAGTGTGTGTACATGTGTGTGTGTGCGTGTGTGAGAAGTCACTCTGCTTCGCAGGAGCGGTGTCCCCTGGGCCTGTCCCCGCCTCCGACCTCCTGCTCCCAGTCTCTGGTGCCCCGCACGTCGGATGTTTTCGGGAGCGCCCAGCCTAGCACATCACCCCCTCGGCTGAAGGGCGGTTTCCCGGCTGGCAGGTAGGCTTCTGCAGACAGAGCAGGGCGCGGGTACGAAGTCCCGAAGTCACCTGCCTCGAGCCTTCCCTCCTTCCTTCTCCCGGGGGGCCCACACGCTCCCCCAGGACAGATGCTTCATCCGTGTCCAGGCAGGACGGGCTGGGGGCAGGGTAGGGGCTTGGCTCCGCATAGCCCAGAAGCCCGGAACCAGCCTCCTCCACGGCTGGCCCAGGATCCCCTGGACGATGATGAAATGCCTCTGTTGCAGGCGCGTTGGGCAATGCCCGCACCGGGAACAGGGGACAGCCCGGCAATGTCAGCGGCGCCTTGAGCAAGCCCCCGGCAGGCTGACGACGCCCCGGGGCACAGGTTGCACCACGTTCTTAGAAAGCCAGCTCTCCGCACGCATGTCCATCCGGGGCCTTTTCCCCTTGCACACTTCTGAGGTCAAATCAGGAGACGGCGCTGTGGTGAAATGAGTTATTAGGCAGCTTCCTGGCGCACTCACTCCCGAGCTGAGTGTCTCCGGCCACACACCCACCTTCTGCGCTAGCTGTCGGGCCTCTCCACACCTGACCCTGAAGACACTGGGGCCCAGAGAGGTGAAGCAGCTTGCTTGTGGTCACACAGCTTGGACACGGTGGAGCCACTTTCCTCCCTGGTCCTGCCTCACCCCAGGCCCTTTCACTGCTCTGGGACTCAGTTTCCCCATCTGTACACCTGTGTGCATCTGTGTGGCGCAGATCCCTGGTTGCCCGGTGGCACGTCCACCTTCTTGGAAGCTGGAGTGCTTCAGAGACCGCCGAGGCAGCTCTCTGGGGTGTGAGTGTTGGGAGACCAGCCTGTGGCCACGGGTGCCCATTCCGTCGGGTTTTCTAACGAAGTGCACAACTTGAGGACAGACAGGTGAATTTTATGGCATGTAAATTAG
This sequence comes from Oryctolagus cuniculus, assembly GCF_051225735.1. Classification (NCBI taxonomy): domain Eukaryota; kingdom Metazoa; phylum Chordata; class Mammalia; order Lagomorpha; family Leporidae; genus Oryctolagus; species Oryctolagus cuniculus. The sequence goes on along the minus strand of NC_142876.1, from coordinate 116,910,702 downwards.
CCCTCCATAAAGTTGTAAACGAAGAACCAGAATGTTTTATGAAGAGCAATATTCAAGCCCCAGGACCCCAGAGGGCTGTTTGAAAACCAGTGTGCAGAGCGGCCGTGTCCCCACCCCCACCTCGCCCCGAGGTGAGGAGTTCGTTCCACGCACCTACCTGCTCCGGGTGCTGAGGGTGACAGGTGGGCAGCCCATGGGGCTGAGCAGGTGCTCCCTGGGGCTCACCAGACTCAGGGCAGGCGCCGTGGTCTCACTGCCGAGCCCCTCCCCGACTGCCAGAACAGCCCTGGAGCCGAGTCACTGCCTGGTAATGGTTTGTTGAATACATGAGGAGGTGAATGGGTGCCTGGCTTCGCCCCTCTCTTGAGGCGAGCTGTGGAGGCGGGGGTCTGGCAGGCGGTAGGCACCCCGGCAACCAGCGAGGGGTGGGGGTGAGGGCCCACCCATCCTGCCCCAGGAAGGAGGCGTCGGGAGCAGACCTCCAGGGAGGGACCAGGTAGACACTAGCTCGCTTCTTAGGGACGACATGGCTCCAACCGCCGCCAGTCCCTGTGTGCCAGAGACCCAGACCCCCAAGGGCACGTGACAGGTGCAGCCTGGGTCCGACAGCTGCCCCCGTCGGCTGCAAATCGCCAGGGCATCTGTTGCAGGCGCCACCAAGGCTGCGCTTCCCCAGGGGGGCCCCAGGGTGCGTCTCCACACCACAGCCCGACTCTGCTCCAGAAGAAAGGGCGCTGAACACCAGGCGCGAGGCCCCAGCACGGGGCCAGCGGGAGGGGCTCGGCGCGGGCAGGCAGAGAGGGAGGAGGGCCCTGCTGGCTACTGGCTGCTTCTTTTAAACCCCCGGCTCAGCTACTGACTCCTGCTCGCAGCCATCTCTCCCCACCGGGGTGCGTCCTGTGTGTTCCGGAACCTTCCGGATCCCAGTGGCTTTGAGCCAGCGGAGGATTCTCTGAGCAGGCTTCATGGGAGGCACATTTATGGTGTCACTTTCGCCTGCAAGCCCCAGCTCCGACTCCTGTTGGAGAGGAAACGGGGCCCGACCAAATCCTCTCGGGGTGACAGCTGCACGCGCGCTGTTCTCTCATCCGGTGCTCGCCACAGTCTGTGACGAGGATGTCGTCAGCCCCTCTGGCGACGGCAGCAGCTGAGGCCCACAAAGTGACTTACCCGGTGGCAAGTGGCGGAGTCAGGATTCGAACTCAGGACCAGCCGAAGACCCTGCCTTCTTGCTGCACGTTGTGTCTCCCCCCTGCTGTGCCAGTGTGGCTGCATTTCCCCAGCTGCACGTCCCAGGGACTGAGAGAGACAGACTAGAGCAGCCTGCCGTGGCCCTGAGAGCCTGGGTGGTGTGGCCACAGCCCCCAGGGAGTCCTCTGCTTTACGTGGCCTCCGCCCACGAGCCACCCCCCCATCGCCCTACCACGGGGACACGGCCCGCCTGGGGGCCCCGGGCCCCCCACCCCCGGGAGCGTCCTGCCGTCCCGTGGTGATAAGGAATACGTGCTGAGCCGCACACGCTGCAGACAATGCAGGGAAATAAACTCCTCACAGGAAACATCACGTTGACTCACGGCAGACCCATCCGTAAAACAAACCCCAGTACCTGGGGCTGGCGGGGGGAGCAGGGAGAGCCGGGCCCCTCGCCCCTGGGTGCGCAGGAAGTGGGTGCTCGCGGGACGGGCGGCCTTCCTCTGCTGCCCGGAGGTCTGCCAGGGTCTGAATTGTTTGTTAAAACGAGGAACAATGCCTTTTTGGCTTTTTGCATTTAATCACGAAGAAGCCCCAGGGCCGTGTGGCAGTGCTTGCCTGTCCCGCGTGTTCTGTTGCTGGGGTTTCGCGAGTCGCTTGCCGTGGTGGGGAGGGGAGCATGGCGGTCCCCACGGGGACCAAGGCTGCAAAATGGGAGCAGCCGTGCGGCGTGACGTGAGGGCGGGGGGCCAGCGCGGGACACGTGCCCACTCTCTGGCCGCTGCCGGAGAAGCAGCCCGGAAGCGTGAGCCGGGCCCCCGAGACTCCGTCTTTTCTGATGCCAGGAGTCGGGACCTCAGTTTCCCCCTTGGAAAAAGCAAGGGGGTGTAAGCAGAGCCTTGCGTGGCCGTCGGGGCGCTGGGTTGTGGTGGCTTCGCGCCCGCGTAGCTGGGGCCATCTTCCATGTGCAGCTGGAGCGAGGCCTGGGAGTGGGAGCTGCAGGGTCCCCACGCCTCCCCAGGGGAGGAGGCAGCCAGCAGACCCTCACTTACCAGGAAGCACCGCCAGCCGCCTTCCCGTCCCCACCACGTGGCACGGTGCTGGATGGCACGTGCCGGGGACCACGCCTGGCACTGGCTGTGGGCCTCGTGTGGCCACGCCCACCCCACATCCTGCCATGCATCCCCTGCCGGAGGCTGGGTGCTGTCCCCAGGACACGCTCTGGCCAAGTCACTCCCCTGCTCCAGACCTGTCCCTGGTTCAGGCCTGAACTCCCTTGCTTGGCCCTGGCGGCTCTCTGGGGCCCAGCCCGACGGGCCAGCCTCCCTCACACCTCCTTTCTCACCCAGTGCTGTGCTCCCAACTCGTTTGAGCACCCGCAGCTTCCAGAACCTGCCGCGGTTTCACATCTCCATGCCTCACACACACCTTCTAACTGGCAGGTTGTTGCTTCTGTTATCTTCCAACGAACTCCTACTCATCCTTCAAGGCCCCACTCGGGGAAGCCAGCCTCAGACCATCCTTGGGAGAGTTATTCTCCCCTCCTGTCCATCTGTCTGAGCGCCCGTCACACCACCTCGCTTACCTGGACCACGAGCTCAAGAGGTTGGAAACTGGGGGTGGGCCCCACGGGAGCTCCGGTGCTCCGCTCAAGGGACGGAGCACTGCACAGAGGCCCCCGGAGACAGGGCAGGAGGCGGTGTCCGTGAGCCGGGCGCGGACGTCCTGACCCAGCGTTCCCACAGGCTATGGCAGGAACCCAGTCTCTCCGGTCCTCGCCTCAGAATCTTTGGGACCTCCCTGCATTTTGTGGCCAGGATGTCCGTCAAGCCCAGACCAGGCACAGGCAGCTGGGGGAGAGCTGCAGGCAGGGGTGTGCAGCCCACGTCGCTGGAGCTGCCTCGGCCTCAGCTTGCTGGTCTGTGAAGTGGGCGAGTAGCTCACCTTGCAGGCGGTGAGATCATGGGTGTGAAAAGCGCCATGCGACCGTCCCTGGAGTCCGTCTGCTGTCCGCTCCCGAGTGCTTTACTCCAGACCTCCGCCCCTTCCTCACTGAGATGGTGGCCATGTGAGTGTGGCTGGTGACGGGTGCCCAGTGGTTCCCGGACTTACAACCAGGCATCAGTGAACACCTCTCGGCCCCAGGAACCTGATTTTCTTACCGAGTCTGCTCTGTGGCCGGTGCACGGAGGCCGGCCACTGCATGCCTGCATTTTAAAAGGTCTTAATGTGTAACTGTTTAATTCCTTCTCCGGAGAGATTTTCCAGGCGATAGAGATATTTTGTAAATAATACACTTATGTAGAGGGAAAGTAGCAGAGGCCAAACTGGTTTTTGCCATCCCCCAAGTCAGGTCCGGCGAGGGAGAGAGGATGTGTGCCCCTCACCCCACCCCCACCACTGCGGGCTCCTTGGACGTCGGTCTGTCCGGGAGAGGTCTGTCCGGTCGCCTTACGCGGGCTCTCTAATGAAAGGAAATGAGGGCCCAGCAGTCAGGAGAGTCCAGCCGCTGAAATAACAAAGCCAGCCACCTCGCCAGCGGCTAAGTGAGCTCCCTGCCCACTGCCCGCCACCCGCCGCCCCCCGCCCCTGCGCCCTTCCCTCCCACCTGAGTTTTCCACGCCGACACCTGCTCTTCTCTGTCTGCAGAGAGAACAGAGATGGCCTTGAAGCCGAGGCCAGTGTGGGGACCGAGGCCCCCCGATGCCCACTTGGGGCTCCTCCATGCTTGGCACCGTCTTGTCCTCCTGTGTACCAGATGTGGGGAGTCGAGGCCCAGAGCGTCCTGGACAGGTAAGTGCAGCCAAGGAGCTCAAACAAAAACCTCCCGCAGACTCATGCCTCCAGGCCGGCCCGGGGCCTAACCCAGACAGGGTGCAACCTGGCACAGCCTCTGGGGAGGGAACACACTTTGACAGCTCGTGACAATGTTGCGCACAGCCATGCTCTCGCAGGCTGCAGTCGGAGGTGAAGGGAGAATGCACTCTCCCACCAAGACTGCAAACAGACGTTCACAGGAGCCGAAGCCGGGACCAGCTGGTGAATGAGCGAGCAGTGTGGTGTGGCCGTGCAGTGGACTATTATTCATCCAGGAAAAAGGAGAGAGGTTCCGACCCCGGCGACAGCGCGAATGACCTTCGGGAACATTAAGTGAACAAAGCAGATGCAGAAGAACAGATCTCGTAGGAGCCCTGTGCTCAGAACAGGCACATCCGCAGGTGGAGAGCGGGTCGGGGCTGCTGAAGACGAGAGTGGGGGCTGGAGGAGCACCTGGGCGCTGGGACCCCCTCCAAGGCCCCGGAAGTGTTCCCAGAGGGTTGCGGTGATGGTGACAAAGTTCTGAGCACGCTAAATCCACCCAGTCACTGCTGGGTGAAGTGTATCTCAACAACAGTTTTATTTATACTAAAATATGGAGCCGCGCTGGGGCACAGTGGGTAAAGACATATGGGTGCCGGCATCCCACATGTTCAAGTCCCAGATGCTCCACTTCCAATCCAGCTCCCTGCTCATGGCCTGGGAAAAGCAGACAAGATGGCCCTAATGCTTGGGCCCCTGTGCCCATGTGGGAGACTGGGAAGAAGCTCCTGGCTCCTGGCTTCAGCCTGGCCCAGCCCTGGCCGTTGTAGCCATCAGAGAAGTGAACCAATGGAGGGAAGATTCTTTCTCTCTCTCTCTCTGTAACTCAAAATTAATTTGCGGATGTGCCGTGGTCAACTCGTCCCCAGCACTTGTCACTGTTTTGTGACAACATGGAAGACCTCTTCCAGCTGCTGCATCCCTGACAGTGCTCACCTTCATTCCTTCCTGACAAAGATCAAGCGTCTGCCCTGTGCGTGTGGTCAGGGCCAGGGGCCGCTGGGGCCGCTGGGTGACTGCATGTAGGTGACAGACGCCACCATACGCCGAGGCCTGGTGGGAACAGGGCTCCTGGCTCCCCAGGTTTCTGAAAGCTGCCAAGGACGGAGCAGCCCTGAGCAGCAGCCCAGCTGCTCCCCCTGTGAGCGGGAGGGCTCCAGGAATTCTCATGGAGGCTGCCTGTGCAGACGGCGAAGCGGCGTGTGATGCTAGCCTGCGACATGGCACGTAGGAAGGGACGGGGCTGTGCAGTGTCAGAGCAGAGCTCTCCCACGCCAGGATTTACAGCCGAGGCCACGGGCATAGGGGCCCCTCGGATCAGACCCAGTTCTACGGGCTCCCACCCCTTGCTAGCTCGGTGGCCTCAGGCCAGGGACCTTGCCTCTCTGAGCCTCAGCAGTTTCAAAACTAGTCCCAGCCCCAGCTGACCGTAGTGGGGATTCTGGGGCTCTTACTGGCGACCCTCTGAGCCCAGGACCCTCTGTCACCAGCGCGTGGGACAGCTCTTGCTCTCCCCAGCCAGGGACAGTTCTTCCCACAACACAGGCCTCGTGGCACCACTGACCACCCCTCCCCGTCTCCACACACTGGGGTGCAGCGGTGCCTTATCCAGGGCCGGAGCAGATTCTGTTCCTTAGGGCCCTTGGCTCACTGGGTCACCCTGGGTCACTGCCGGGGGTGCGGGCAGAACGGAGCTGACCCCTCGTCTTATACCTGGCTGCAGACCAAGGCTCTCAGGGTGCAATGACAGACGTCACTGCAGTGGCCCCTACAGTGGGCTCCCCTCTGCTGGGCAGCCCAGTTGCTGGACAAGGCTTCTCGAAGGGGCCACACCTGGGACAGAGGATGTGGGACCTCCAGCTGCCTGCTTGGACAGTGAACTTTAGTAGGTGGGGTTGAGGAGGTGAAGGAAGCCCTAGATAGCCCTGGGGACCCCAGCTTCGCAGGTAGCAGGGGAGGAGGGACCAGGGTGAGCCACGTGGGGGTGGGGCTGAGCCAGTAAATACACTGGAGTCTTGGCAGTGACTCATCTGTACCAATAGGCTGGTGAGAAATAGAGAAACCCCGGTACAGGAAGACAAAGGGTGCGCTGAAAACTGGCCCTCGCAGGAGGAGGGGGAGGGGAGAGGGAGGGAGTGGAGGGGGAGGGGGAGGTTGAGGAGCTGGGGCTCTGGCTCCAGAGCCTGCTTCAGAGTTCACCTGGGCCAAGGGGTTTACCCCTCGGAGTATCAGTCGTTCACTGGGAAAGTGGGGGTACGTAGGTGTCCCTAGGTGTCCCGGGGGATTGGTTCTAGCAGTCCCCCCAACACACCCCGTTCCCAAGATACCAAAACGCAAAGCAACCGGAGTCCCTCATGGGAACCGGCACAGTGTTTGCACAGAGTCCCCAGGACTTCAGAAAGCTCCCAGCTCCCGTTCAACACCGAACGCAGGCTGAGCGCCTGTTCCTGGTGGTCGCCCACACAGAGCAGGGCAGGGCAAGGGAGAAGTCTGCCTGCACTCCTGGCAGGTGCAGGTCTTTCCCCACAGGTTGGTGGAATCAAGCCGACTGTCCTGGTATGGCAGTAACCACTGCAGTGCCTCACTCTGGGGATTAAACAGCAGAGCAGAGGCCACAGCCACAGCACGGTGCGGGCCACACGGCCACGTGTGGCGGCTGCCCCTCCTTGCTGGGTCTTACCCAGCCCTCAGCCACACCTGGCTCCCCGAGGCAGAGACCCGCTCACCAGAGGCCTGGTGTTCACTGCTCTTTACCAAGCCAGGGACTGGCAGGCTGAGGCTGTGCACCTCACCCCGGCCCCACTCAGGGTCGTCACCGATGGACTCTGCAGAGCGACCACAGGCAGAAGCGGCAGCCACCGGTGATTCTCTCGCTCTTCTTGCTGTCAGAACAGACTGTCATCGGCAGCGACCAGGTACGGGGAGAAGGGAATTTGTTAAGTGCACTTTTACAAAATTCAACCAAATTCTTTTTGATTGGTATGGCTTGATCTGAGATTTTTAACGGATGCAGTTTCCTGTTTGTTTTGCTCCTCGGCTGCGATACGGATCGAATGAATGACAGCTTCCCACGGAACCCAGAGGACGACCAACGCCCCCGGAATGTTTGTTCCCGAGCCAGGGCAGAGAGGCTGGCCCGGCTGCAGGACCCTGTCACCGGCCGTCAGCACGCCTGAGCCAGAGAAGGCAGAGCATTCGCTCTTGGAGGTAGGAGCAGGGGAGCTTGCGCAGGTGCACCTGTGGGCCCCATCACCTGTGGAACGGGGGGACACAAAGCCACCCCGAGACGCTCATCACCATGTGCGTGGTCCCCGGCAGGCCGCAAGCGCTCGGTAGCTCCAGCTCCTGCTCCTGCTCCATTGGCACCTGGCCCATGGACATCCCCAGTTATTATCGGTCAGCTAACAAGTAATTAATCGATTTCAAAAGGTCTTAGAGCCGTGGTCTGTGGCCGAGGCAGCCCTCCAGCCAGGCCCGCAGGCCCTGAAGCCTGGGCTGCTGGCCGCCCCCTGTACCCAGGGTCTGATTTACCAGGCTCACCCAGGCCAGTTGTACCCGTCTCTCGGGGTGGGCCTGAGCCGAAGACCAGAGCTCCTGGTTTCCAGCCCAGGCACCGGAGCCTCGGCTGGCGCACAAGGCTGAGGTTTGCAGTGGGGGGACCCTGAGCCCAGTCTTCTCCCCCCACCTCTCCTCTTCCCGCCTCCCCCAGAGCCTCAAACCACCAACCTTTGGGATAGGATTTCTCCGCGGGCTCCCTTCCCCCAAAGCCTTGAACAGATGTTTGAAGAGAGCCCCTGCAGCCCCTCCTCTGGACGCATGAGGTGAAAGGGCATCCGGCAGTGGCCACGGGAGAAACACGGCCCCCGCCCCGCCCCCGCGCCCCTAGCGCCGCACCGCTCCCCGCAGAAGGTGCGAACGTAAACCAAGACACCCTGTGGGACTGAAGAGGCTGGAACCGGCCTCTCGGTTTTGGTTTGAATTTATGTTTCTCTGAATCCTGGTAAGGATGGACTTTTTTTTTCTCACTTGCTTCTTAGTCATTTGTATTGCTTGTTCTGTGAATCGTCTGTTCCCAATTTACTAATTTTCAACGAGAAACGCAACTGCCAAAGGGGCCGGGGACAGGCGTCCTGCAGCCAACGCTCCGGCTCCCTGCGGGCGCCCTCTGCAAAAAGCCAGACTGGGACGGGGAAGAGGGCGGGGCTGCTCCTGGGAGGCCAGAGTTGAATGACATCAGGGAAGAGAGACCTCCCCTCCCTCCCGCCTGGGGTGGGGGATCCCTGAGTCCTGGGTGTGGGACGCCCTCCCCCTGCCCCTTGCTCTCCCCAGGTTCTGCCCCATGGACCTGGCTTTTTCTAGGAACAGTGCTGGGAAAAAAAAATAATAAAGAATGGGGGCTGGTGCTGTGGTGCTGACAGCGCCTGTGACCTAGCATCCCATTTGGGCACCGGTTCGAGTCCGGACTGCTCCACTTTCAGCCCTGCTCCTTGCTAATAGCCTGGGAAAGCAGTGGGGGACGGCCCAAAGGCTTGGGCCCTTGCACCCACGTGGGAGACCCGGGAGGAAGCTCCTGGCTCCTGGCTTTGGATCAGCCCAGCTCTAGCTGTTGCAGCCGTTTGGGGAGTGAACCAGCAGATGGAAGCTCACTTGCTCTCACTCGCTCTCTCTCTCTAACTCTGGGGGTGCTCTCTGGGAGGGGCCTTTCTGGGTCAGGGCCTAGAATGCTCCCCCGGGCAGCCCCCTCCTAACTCCTCTGCCTCCTGGCGCTGTCTCCCTCTCCTGGGCGCTCAGCAAGGCAGCTGACGCCTTCTGGGGTCCCTGCTGTGCCAGAGGTGCCGAGCAGGGTGACGCAACGCCTGGGTCTTCTCCAGAGTGGGAGCCAGGCCTTTCCTTGCCCCTCATGGGCCCCCGGCCCCCAGACCCTGGAGACCACCCAGGAAGAGTGACAGGGACCAGAGGGAGGAGCTCCGGTGGGTGAGGGGTCTTGGAGCCCATTGTACGTGGGCAGGGCCTGGGGGGGGGGTCCCTCCCCTGGAAAGTACATCAGCCCCTCCCTGTGGCCACAGTGCCTGGGTCCATTTTCTTGTTTTTTTTTTTTTTTTTTTGTTTTGTTTTTTTTTTTTTTAGATTTATTTATCTATTTGAAAGAGTTACAGAGGAGAGGCGGGGTGGGGGGGGGGCTTCCATCCGCTGGTTCACTCCCCAGATGATTGTAATAGCTGAAGCTGGGAGCCAAGAGCTTCTTCCGGGTCTCCCACATGGGCCCAAGGGGTACAAGGACTTAGGCCATTCTTCACTGCTTTCCCAGGCCACAGCAGAGAGCTGGATAGGAAGTGGAGCAGCCGGGTCTTGAACCGGCGCCCATATGGGATGCCCAGCACTGCAGGCAGAGGCTTAACCTTCTAGGCCACAGTGCCAGCCCCCTGGCGGCATTTCCGTCTCAGCCTCCTGCCCCTGTGCACCCCGGGAAGCAGCAAATGCCTGGGCCACTCCCACCCACCCGCACTGGAGGCTCCTGGCGGAAGTGAGCATCTAGGGAATGAACCAGCAATGTCACTCTCCATCTGCCCTTCAAACAAAAGTCAATAAATAATGTGTTTAAAGAGTTGCATTTCTTAAGAAGAAAAGTCCCAGCAGGAGCCATTACAGTCTAGTTCTGGAAGCAAGAAGTTGCAGGGAGAGGGATTTTTTTTTTTTTTTTTTTTGACAGGCAGAGTGGACAGTGAGAGAGAGAGACAGAGAGAAAGGTCTTCCTTTGCCGTTGGTTCACCCTCCAATGGCCGCCATGACCGGCACACTGCGCTGATCCGAAGGCAGGAGCCAGGTGATTCTCCTGGTCTCCCATGGGGTGCAGGGCCCAAGCACCTGGGCCATCCTCCACTGCGCTCCCAGGCCACAGCAGAGAGCTGGCCTGGAAGAGGGGCAACCGGGACAGAATCCGGCGCCCCAACGGGGACTAGAACCTGGTGTGCCGGCGCCACAGGTGGAGGATTAGCCTAGTGAGCCGCGGACACCGGCCAGGGAGAGAGATTTTGAGCTCTGGGGCAAGGGGTGCGTTCCGGGATAGGGAGCCCCGGGCCCCCTGCGAGGCCATGTGGCAAAGCAACATGAACGGGCACGTGGCAGAGCCCCACTCCGGCCCCAGCCCTGCTGTCCTCCAGCTGGGTGACTTCAACAAGTCACCTTGTCCCTCTGGGCCGCGAGGACAGGCCGTGGGGCCCCTAAGTGCGGGCGTCCTTTCCTGCCGTCCCCAGGACCGTGAGGCACAAGGAAAGGGAGCCTGGACAAGGGGCTTCAGCCCTCCGAGCTTCAGCCTCTGCGCCCGCCCCGGCCAGGGCCGCGTGGGGCCGCGCCGGGCCGGTGGGCGCAGCGACCGTGCGGCCATTCTGCGAGCGTCAGCTCCTTCGGCAGCAAGCTGGGCACGAGGGGACGGAAGCTGAGGCAGGAGTGGGGGAGGGACACGTGGTAGCGCCGCCTCCCATCAGCAAATGTCTTAAACAAACAGCCAGCTTCCCCCATTAATAAGTCTTGTGGAATGTGGAGGAGTCTCTTTTCCTCTTCCTTTTTTTGCTGATTAAGTTCCCCCAAAACCCCCTTAAGAATTTTAATAAGAAATGCAAAAATCAACAAAAGTCCAGCAAACCCCTTCCTGTTATTAAATAAAGGGAAAGTAAATACTGCAAATTGGACATATTTCATAAGAGGATGTTTTGTTTGGGTGAAAACACGAGAAAGAAAAAGAAAAGGCTGTTTGCTTTCTGGCAGCAAGCACAGGTCTTTGCTGAATTTTGGTTTCAAAGTTGATGACTGCGGCATTATTCCTGGTTTGCTGGAATTCTGGGCCCTGGGCATCCGGGCGGGCAGGAAGGCCAGGTTCCCGCCATCTCGCCCTCTTCTCCCCTCCGGCCTCGGACTAGACTGCGCGGTTTTTTGAGCCACCCAGGAAAAGTATCATCCCGAACCCAGAAACCACAGAGGGTCACACACAAGATAAAAGCAACTTGGAACAAAGGTTTTTATGCTGTTAGAGAATAAAACACGAAAGAGCCTCAGCAGCTCCTAGGCAGGAGATGAGACTGTGAAACCTGCTAGGTCCAGACAGCACCGACAGAGGTGGAAGGACCAGGGTTCAAATCCCACCCGTGCCACTTCCCGGCTGGGCTACCTTGGGTACATCCCTTGGCTTCTCTGACTTCCGCTCGCCCCATCTTCACAGTGGGGCAAACACAAGCATTGACTGGGGTGTGCAGAGGATCAGAGTGGGGAAGGAGCCGGGCAGAGCGCAGGGCTCCGTCTGCACCCACACGACTTTGTGTACAGAGAGCCCATTCCACAGCTGCTCTCCACAGCCCCAGGGGACACGAAAGACAAAGGGAGACTTGCCCTGTCCTCTGGAGTGGGCGTGGCCGGCGAGGACTCAGGGGCTGGCCTCTGTGACAGGGGCTCTGACAGGAGAAGCAGGAGAGAAGCCTGAGAGTGCAGTCACGGCTCACGGCTGCCACCTGCTCATGGGAGGAAGGCACGTGTGCAGGCCCTGCACACACACACACACATGCACACGCAAACGTGCACACCTACACAAACTGCACACACACAACACACATATATGCACACAGGCACAACACAAACACATATATACAAACATGCACACACAGACACATGCACGCACAACACACATATGCATACACAAACATGCACATATGAACATACAAACACATGCATACACAACACATATATGCATACACAAACATGCACATATAAACACACAAACATGCATACACAACACATATATGCATACACAAACACGCACATATAAACACACAAACATGCATACACAACACATATATGCATACACAAACACACACATATAAACACACAAACATGCATACACAACACATATATGCATACACAAACACGCACATATAAACATACAAGTGCATGTATGCATACATACATGTACGCGCGTGCACACACACACACCCCGGGTTCTCCATCCTCCTTGGAGAGATTCCTGAGCCCACGCCTGTCACCCAGCACCACTGGCAGGCAGGGACCCCAGTCTCAGGCCGCTCTGCACGCTCAGCCTGGAGACACTGGCCAGTGGAGCCCCACCCCGGGCACCCCGCCGCCCCACAATGAATCCGATTGAGGCCATGTCCTCCACCCCCTTCTCCCAGGCCCACTCAGGCCTACCAGAGACCTGGTGGCAGCCAGCTCCACACAGTTGGTCCCAAATAGGAGAACATTCTGGCTTTCTCCTTTTCTAGCTCTGTGTTTGTTTGCCAGAAGCACCTTGTAGTGCAAATACTAAAGTATACAAGTAAGTACACCAGAGAGTTTACAAAGCTACACCCACACTACCTAAACTTGCTTCTAGTTATATATTTTAAGTTATTTATTTATTTGTTTGTTTGAGTCAGAGAGGGAGAGACAGAGAGAGAGAGAGAGAGAGAGGTCTTCCATCCCGCTTCACTCCCCAAATGGCCGTAACCGCTGAGCTGGGGCGGATCAAAGCCAGAAGCCAGGATTTCCATCCGGGTCTCCCACGTGGGTACAGGGGCCCAAGCACTCGGGCCATCTTCCACTGCTTCCCCAGGTGCATTGGCAGGGAGCAGCCGGCACCTGAGCTGGCGCCCATATGGGACGCGGTGTTGCACTATGCCCCAGCACCGGCCCCAGGCCGCCCTGTTATTTTTTAAATAGTTTAGCATACCCGTGTGTGCACTGGGGCTTGGTATTGTTTTGTGTTTGATGTGCATAAGTGGTGTTGCCATGTTCACTTTGTGTTTTTTTCTCCATGGTGCCTTTGCCACCAAATGTATGTTTTGGAAATCTGCTGAGGTTGACTTATGTCTGTGTATGTAACTCACGTATTGGCGTCTATATGTTAGCTCTTTCTCTTATCTGCTGCATGATGTCCCACTGTGACACAGTCATTCCTCCAGGGAGGGACATTTGTCTGATTTTTTAAATTACAAACCACCATGCCTGGATGAACATCTTTGTGTGTAGAGGCTCAGATTTCTGTGGGACACTGACCCACATGTAGAACAGCAGGGGGCTCCAAACATCCCTGAAATCAATGCAGGCTTTCCTCATAACACGCATTTTCCGCAGTGATCGGTGGGAGGGTGCGGGGCAGAAGCAGGCACCCCCGTCTCCCCTCTGGGGCTGACTCTCCGACTCAGTTTCCTGACCTGTAAAATGGGTGTGAGATTGCCTCGCTCCCAGAGCCGTTGCAGAGAATTGAGTCTGCCCTGAAAAAGCATCTGGAACAGTGCCAACGGCAGGGTCCTTACGGCTCTCCGTTCAGTCCCGGGACTGTCCTCGGCTCCTCCTGGGTGTCCCGCATGCTCACTCCCCAAATGGCAGCAACGGTTCTGCTACCGGCTGCTCCACTTCGGATCCAGCTCTCTGCTGTGGCCTGGGAAAGCAGTGGAAGATGGCCCAACTGCTTGGCCTCCTGCACCCACATGGGAGACCTGGAAGAGGCTCCTGGCTCCTGGCTTCGGATCAGCACAGCTCCAGCCGTTGCAGCCTTCTGGGGAGTGAACCAGTGGATGAACGACCTCTCTCTCTGTCTCTCTCTCCCCTCTCTCTAATTCTGCCTTATTAAATAAGTAAATTTTTAAAAGAGAATCTCTGTTTCCAGGTCTGTAAAATGGGACTGTGGCAACTCCCGCTGGGCGCCGCTTCCACGCGGGACACCCGGTGCGCACCTGCACCTCCTGCTCCTCCGAAGCTGTGAGGTCAGCTGCGGTTTTCCTGCCCCGCACGGCGACTCTGGACCAGGCCCGTGATTTGAGGTTTGCTTCTCAGCCTTTGCATTTTCTGCGGAGAATGCTGGCAGCAAACACGCGGAGGCCAGTGGGGTCCCACGCGGTGTTCAAGGCCAGGAGACTGGGTGTCCACCAGACTGGGTGATTTAAACCTGCTGAATCGGCTCCATCTGGTGGACACACTGAGGTACTGCAGGGGTCGGCCCGACTGGGAAAAACAATGGGGCGACAGCGGGGGCTGCCCAGCCCTGCTCAGAAATGCCGGCGGCTCCCCATTGTCTGCGGGGTAAAGTCCAGAAGCCAAGCCTGGAATTCAAGCGCCTCCACAATCAGGCCACGCCCTACCTATCGGACTTTATCGCGGCTTTGGCTTCTTGCCCGGCTCCTCCCTGGCTCCGGAACCCCAAACCCCATTCCAGCCTCACACACAGGCCAGCCCAGTGCCCTGACTGCCCTCTGCCCGCCTCCTCCCTGCCTCCCTGGTGCTAAGTCTCCTTCCAGGCTCAGCTCCCAGGCCACCTCTTCCAGGAAGCCTCCCAGGCCTTCAGCCCCTCCTGGCCTCCCCCCAACACCTGCTGTGGGTCATTTTTTTGTATTTCAGTGTTGAGCGCTGCTTGCTGTAGCCTGTGTGATGCACTAATACAGCCCGGTGGTCCTGAGACCCCGGGTCCTCACCTGGCCTCCAGCACATTGTAGCTCTGAGCCTGTGAGCAGGTGGGGTGGTAACACCAGTCTCACAGGCCTGTTACGTTAAGTTAAATAAGACCATGGGTGCACAGTGGCTGGCCCACAGCAAACCACCCCAGATTGTTCCTAGGGTGGCTGAAAAGACCAGACAGCCAGGTGAACCTGAGTCCCAGATGAACAGCGTTTCTTTTTTTTTTTTTTTTTAAACACTTTTTTTTTTTTTTTAATTTTTGACAGGCAGAGTGGACAGTGAGAGAGAGAGACAGAGAGAGAAAGGTCTTCCTTTTGCCATTGGTTCACCCTCCAATGGCCGCCACTGCAGCCGGCGCACCACGCTGATCCGATGGCAGGAGCCAGGAGCCAAGTGCTTTTCCTGGTCTCCCATGGGGTGCAGGGCCCAAGCACCTGGGCCATCCTCCACTGCACTCCCTGGCCAGAGCAGAGAGCTGGCCTGGAAGAGGGACAACCGGGACAGAATCCGGCGCCCCGACCGGGACTAGAACCCGGTGTGCCGGCGCCGCAAGGTGGAGGATTAGCCTAGTGAGCCACGGCGCCGGCCCAGAACAGCGTTTCTTGGCAAGCAGAAGCAGATAGCAGACGTGACGTGGGACCTGTGTGTGGCGTTTCACAGTAAGAACACAGGGCATGGTTGTCCATTCTGTTCGACGTGTTTTGAGATCCTGCGTTTGCAAATCCACCCTCTCTCTCACGTTCCTTTGGGACGTCCACATCAGCCGCTGGCTTTTGTAGCCCCTCACAGGAGTGTGCACGCACAGAGCCGCAAAGCACCGGAACTGCCCAAAATGCACACTCCCAGCGGCAGTGGCAAAGGCGAGGTCGGCGCCCAGAGCGTGAATCCGTGCGCTCCTCGCACTCGGGGCCGTGCCACGGCGCTCACACGCGTGCGCTGCGGTGGGAGACGGAGCCGTGTGTAGCAGCCCCCCCGTGCAGGGCGCTCCTTAGGGAGAAAAGTGCCTGCCTGGAGGAAATGCACGGGGAGGGTACGGCGCGGTCGGCCACGAGGTCAGAGAGGATGGACCGTGCGCGAGGATTATGTAAGGCGTCTTTAAACAGAAACACAGAAAACCAGGTTGTGCATTGGTCAGCTGATGCAAACGTTGTGGCGGGAGGTTCACAGGAAGCCAGCTCTCTGCTCCCCAGCCTTCACTGAGTGGCTGTTTGCAGAACGGAACTATCTGGAACCCTGACAGTCGTGCGTGTGAAGCTATGCCATGCACGCGTGACGCAGCATTTCCTTATCGCTCGGCGCTGCGGACTTAAATGCCGCTTCTCTGGGGTTGTTTTAAAACCGTCCAGCAGGGGGCCAGCAGCATCTACTGAGTGAGTTAAAGACGCAAGATGTCCATCCAAGATGCGGGGGTGCGGAGACCACGCACTACACGGTCCTGTCCGCTTCGGGGAAAACCTGAAAAATGATGAGAAAAGGTTATTTACAAATGTACGGTGAGGGGCGAGCCTGGTGGCACAGCCGGGCCGGCAGCTGCTTGGTTACCCCTGCACCCACCTTGGAGGGGCTGGCACTGGTCCCACCTCGGCTTGCGATCCGGCTTCCTGCTAACGCACCCCGGGAGGCAGCAGCGATGGCCCAGTGCCGAGCCTCACGTGGGAGGCCCAGATGGTGTTCCCAGCTCCTGGCTCAGCCTGGCCCGGCCCTGGCTATGGTGGGATTTGGGGAGCGAACCAGCGCGTGGAAGATTCTACTTCTCTTTGTCCCGGTGCCTTCCAAATATCTCTTTTAAGTTTAAAACACTGATTGTACGTCGAGGAGAGAATCTTGGGGAAGAATCTCTTGTTCAGTGGCTTTGCTCCCAACCCTCCGGGTGGACAGGGCTCCAGGTGACGTCACCTGAAATCCCATAACCAGTGAATCCCAAATCCCGAAACGCCGGGTGCCAGGCCGGGAGGCGGAGACCCCGGCTGTGGTCTCGGCCTCTCGTCGGACCTGCAACTCACAGCCCCCCTGGGACCAAGGGAGGTGGCTGCGACACCTCAGAATTCCCGGCCTGTGGTTCAGCCGGGGCGCACAGGTGTCTGTGCGGCGGCCGGACAGGTGCGCCCGGGGCCGCGCTGCACACAGAGAAAGCAGGGGCCGCCTTCAGGGCCGGCCTCAGAGGGTCCTTTCCCCCAGGTCTGGTCGCCTCAAGGGTCCCGTGCCTCCGGGGGGCGAGGACTCTAGGTCTCAGCTCCATGACCTGTAACGGTGTCACTGGGTGACACTGGACAGGCGACTGCGCGCCTCGTCTGTGAAATGGGTTTGTGAGGGGGAGTGAAAGGAGCGTAGCATCTGTACAGAGGGGTTGTCCGTGTCATCTCGGGCCAGAATTCGCGCCGCCCGGGTTAGAGAGCACGCGAGGAGGCGAGCCAGGTGCACAAGGGCCCCGCCTACAGGCCTGCGCAGGCGCACTCCGCCAACAGCCGAGGGGCGCGCCCGTGAGCTCTGCGGCTGCGCAGTCGGCTAGCTTTGCGGCCGTGCCGCTTTACGGCAGCGGTGTTGGCGCCCCGACCGGCGTTGCCGAGGTTACGGCGAGCGCGTGGAGCCGAGACAGGTAAGGAGGCCGGGCTGGGAGCGAGCGGGATGGAGGCTCGGTCAGCGGGGCGAGGGGGAGGCGCCCGAGGCCGGACCGGCGAGGGCCGGGTAGGGGCCAGGCTTCCGCGTGCTGCCGGGCGCCGAGTCCTCCGCCCGTTGCTGCGGACGCCGACGCCTCGTCCGGCGCTGGCACTGCCCCGTGCGCCCGGCCGTCGGCCTGAGGGGAGCCGCGGCCGCTGGAGGGTCGGGGCGGGGGCCTCCCCGAGGAAGGAGGGGGCCGAGGAATGCGGCTGGCCAGCGCCCGGCCGCGGCCCGCGCGTGCGTGTGTCCGCCCGCGGTGCTCGGGCTGCGGCTGCTGCGCGCCGCGCAGGTGTGTCTGCTTCGCCCGTCCTCCTCGCCGTCCGCGGGTGGAGCGTCCAGCGTGCTTTTCCCTGGGGAGGCTGCGCGGCTAGGCGCCCCGTTGTTCCCCGGAGGGGAGAGTAAGGAGCAGGCCTGGCTTGTTGTTGTAAGGTTGATTTATTTGACAGGCAGAGCGGCAAGCCCAGCTGGCGGCAGCGTTCGGGCCAGGTCTGAGCCAGGCCAAAGCCAGGAGCCGGGAATCCGTCCTGGTCTCGCGCACGGGGCGGGCAGGGGCCCAAGCACTGGAACCATCACCGGTGACTCCCACCCGGGCACACTCGCAGGAAGCCGTGTCAGAAGCAGAGCAGCCAGGACTCGAACCCGGGGCTCCGGCGGGAGGCGTGGCTCAAGCAGCTGTTGAACCGCTGGTACCGCGTTGCCAGCCTTCACCCTTGCCCACCGTGCACACACGAACACCACTCCCAGGCTGGTTTCTTCATCTGTTCACTTCTCCGCCAGAGAACCTGCAGTGGGGGCTGGCGTTATGGCTGAGAGGGCCAAGCCGCCGGTCGTGACCCTGGCATCCCATACGTACTGGAGTGCCAGTTCAAGTCCCAGCTACTCCGCGGCAGGGTCAGGCAGAGGGTGGCCTGGACGCCTGGCGCCCTGCCACCCATGGGGGAGACCAGCGTGGAGTTCCTGGATCCTGGCTTCCGCCTTGGCCCAGACCTGGCTGTTGCAGCCATTTGGGAATGGATGGAAGATCTCTCTCATCTCCTGCCTTCTCTCTCTCTCTGCTTTTCAAATAAATAGATCTTAAAAAAAGAAAAGAAAAGACACTGCAGTGGTGTCAAGTCGAAGCCAGTGTTTGCTCCGAGAGCCCTGACTGCTGAGCCAGTCCTGCCTGTGGGTTTAGTGGGCGTGGGCAGTGTTCCTGGTGGGGCTGAGCCCGCCCACCTCGCAGGCCCCTGCTGGCCCACTGAGCTCTGTTTCCAGGCAGTGAGGCGGTGGGCAGATGACTTGCCCTCTGTGCACCTGTGTGTGAAGCGAGTCTAGTATTTCCCACTGGCACCCCGCGCCTACCTGTGGTGGTACAGCCTCTGGTTTCTCGCTCCCCCACGCCTGTTGTGTCGGCACTGAACACTGCGGGTAAGGGGGCGGCCAGTGCAGTCCTGCCTCCGCTTTGTCCGCCGGCCCAGTGGAGGACACCTGCTCTGTGAAGCCGGGGACGACCCCGCTCCCCTGCGGATGCTGTGTTCCCTGGAGAGCTTGCTTTCCGCCCTTTGAGGAACCTCACGGTGGCGGCCGTGATGCTGCCTGAGGTGCAGCTTTACGGAGACGCACAGCTCCCACAACCCACCCTTCTGAAACGTGCGGGCCAGAGTCACCGCACTGTACCTAACGCGGGCATGTCTTTACTCCACAGGCCTGTATCTGCTGGCAGTCACCCTCCCGGGTCCCCCTGTCTCTCTGTCCCAGCAGCTCCTGGCCTGTCTGCCCCTATGGACTTGCGTGGGATTCGTGGTCTCCCAGGGGGCTTCTCCCACTTAGCTCAGTGCTTCCAAGGGGGGTCAGAACGGCGTTGCTTTCTTTGGTGAATACGATTCCGTCGTGCCGATGGACCCCGTTTTGTTGCCCAGTCATCTCTTGATGGACGTTCGCATTGCTTGGTTTCTCCTGGGCTCCTATGAATAATAACGCTTCCCGTGTAGATCTCTCCAGGAGCCTGTCTGCCCTTTTCCCGGATCTGTACTTGGGAGTGGCGTGGCTGGGTTACATGGTAACCGTTGGATGACTGGACGGGGAACTGGCAGGCGGCTCTCTAGTCCTGTTGAACTTGAAGGTGAAGAAATGGCTCAGAGGGGTGTGCAGGGTGACACGCTAACGCAGCCTGTGTGTATGGAACCGCCTTGCTCCTGCCGTCACGAGGCCACAAGTGTCTCCAGACGTGGGTTGTAAAGTGATGGCAATATTTTGAGGCAGGGACCCTTCTATTGCATACGTGGGTTGGAACACAGTCGTCCCTTGACACCCATGGGGATGGGTTCCAGGACCCCCCGTGGGTGGTGAAGTCTGAATGTTCAGTCCCTTCTCTGAAAAGCTGTAGAATTTGCAGAAAACCTACACACATGCCCCTGTGTACTTTGTTTTTTTGTTCAAAGATTTATTTATTTATCTGAAAAGTGGAGTTTCAGAGAGAGGGAAAGGCAGAGAGCTTCCGTCTGCTGGCTCATTCCCCAAATGGCCCCAGTGGCTGAGTCTGGGCCAGGCCAAAGCCTGCAGCCTGGATCTTCATGCAGGCCTCCCACGTGGGTGCAGGGACCCACGCGCTTGGGTTATCTTCCACTGCTCACCCAGGTGCACTAGCAGGAAGCTGGATCAGAAGTGCAGCAGCCAAGACTCGAACCAGCACCCTATGGGATCCTGGATGTCAGCGTCACAGGCTGCAACTTAACCTGCTGTGGCCCAATGCCAGCCCTCTTCTGTGTATTTTAAATCCTCTTGGGTTACATAGAATATCTAATATGAGAGTCCACCAAAAAGTTTGTGAAAAAATGGATTTCAAGATAGGAATAAAGGGGTCCGGCGCTGTGACGTTGCAGGTAGAGCCGCTGCCTGCAGTGCCACCATCCCAGATGGGTGCCAGTTTGAGACTCCGCTGCCCCGCTCCCACCCTCTGCTGTGGCCTAGGAAAACAGAAGATGGCCTCAGTGCTTGGTTGGTGGGATGCACAGATGGGAGCCCACAGGCATGGAGAACTCAAGTGTGGAGATCTTGGCCCAAAGGAAAAACCATAACCAAACCAGGCCAATTAAAGTACTATTCATTTTCTTTTTTTTTTTTTAATTAATTAATTAGAAAGAGTGATAGATCTTTCATCTGCTGGTTCACTGTGCAAATGCCTACAGCAGCCAGGGCTGGTCCAGGCTGAAGCCAGGAGCCTGGAACTGCACCCGGGTCTCTCATGTGGATGACAGGAACCAGGTCCTCCAGCCATCATCTGCTTCCTCCTGGGAGTGTTAGCAGGGAGCTGGATCTGAAGCAGAGCAGCCAGGACTGGAACTGGCTCTCCGCTATGGGATGCTGGTGTCAGCAGCAACAGTTTGACCCACAGCCCCGCAGGGTGGGCCCCTTATTTTCACCTGTGGAAAACATTTGATTGGAATCTTTATTTAAAATTTTTGTTTGTTTTGAGCGACAAAGCTCGCATCCATTGATGCATTCCCCAGATGCAGCAGCAGCAGTGACTGGGCCAGGTCTAAGACTGTAAGCTGGGAGTCAGTCCTGAGTTCCCACGTGGGTGGTGGAAGCCCAGTTATTTAAGCCATCACTGTTGCTGCCCAGGGTCTGCATTAGCCGGAAGCTGGAGTCAGGAGCTGGCGTCGGGCCCTGAGCCCAGGCACTCTCTGGGATGCAGGCATATTAACCACTAAGCCAGATAGCCACCCATAGTTGGGACTTAGTTTTTAAACTTTTTTTTTTAACATTTAGTTCAAAGACAGAATGACAGAGGCAGAGAAAGATTATCCATCAGCTGGCTCACTCCCCCAAATGCCCACAAAAGCCAGGGCTGGGCCAGGCTGGAGTCATGTAACAGAAACCCAGGTCCACAGACCACCATCTGCTGCCTTCCTAGGTGCGTTAGCAGGAGCTGGGGTCAGAAGCGCGCGGCAGCCCAGATGGAACTGGCAGTCTGATTGCAGAACGTGGCCGTCCCACGTGGTAGCTGAACCTGCTGCACCACAGCACCCGCCCCTGCTTGCGTCTTCTGAAGTTGGCCACTGAGGTTTTTTTAATTCCAGATGGTATGTGTGTAAGTCAGAGCCTCAGAGTGGAAGTCTCACGCGAGTCAGCTTGCTCCCGGAATCCCTCAAACGCCGCCTTGCTAGAGACAACTTCCTTCCTCAGACCAGCTAAGCCTGCTGGATTTATTTCCGTTTTAGAATAAATTAAGGGCTGGCAATGTGGCATAGTGGGTAAGGCCACCGCCTGCAGTGCCGGCATCCCATATGGGCACCGGTTCAAGTCCTGGCTGCTCCACTTCCAATCCAGCTCTCTGCTATAGCCTGGGATGGCAGTGGAAGATGGCCCACGTGCTTGGGCCCCTGCACCCGCGTGGTAGGTCTGGAAGAAGCTCCTAGCTCTTGACTTTAGATCTGCCCAGCTGCAGCCATTGTGGCCATCTGGGGTGTGAACCAGCAGATGGAAGACCTCTCTCTCTGCCTCTGCCTCTCTGTAACTCTGCCTCTCAAATAAATCTTTTTTTAAAAAAATAGAATAAATTAGTTCCTTTAGTTGAGTACAAGACGACATCCTTGGTTTGGGCTGAGGAACAAGTCAGCAATGAAGATGAAAGTC
Organism: Oryctolagus cuniculus; assembly: GCF_051225735.1. Taxonomy (NCBI): domain Eukaryota; kingdom Metazoa; phylum Chordata; class Mammalia; order Lagomorpha; family Leporidae; genus Oryctolagus; species Oryctolagus cuniculus. The sequence continues at coordinate 116,888,940 of NC_142876.1, read as the reverse complement.
TTCACCGTGCCCAAAGGAGGGGATTTTAAGGTTCCCAGGAGTGTGCACTCTGGTGGCACAGTTACGTTAGAAATCCTGTGCCCAGTGCTTGCACATGGCGTATAGTGTATACCGGAATGTAGTGTAGACAGAAATGCTCCGTATGCAGTGCCACTGAGAGACTTTTTTTTTTCATTTTTTAAAAAGGATTTATTTATTTGAAAGACAGAGTTCAAGAGAGAGAGAGAATCTTCATTCACTGGTTCACTCCCCAGATGATCACAACAGCCAAGGTTGGGCCAGGCTGTAGCCAGGAGCTGCTTTCCCAGGCCATTGTCTGTGCCCATGTGGGATGCCAGCGTCACAGGCAGCAGCTTAACCCACTGTGCCACACTGCCACCCCAAAGGACCTCACTTGGAAATTAAACTATCCTAGCATGTTGCTGCCTGGAACACGGGCAATTCTAAGATTCCCGTTTACTGATTTATCTTTTGTCATTGATTTATCCGTTCCTCCAGCTCTTCCTTGGTGTGTGTTTTTCCTTGTTTAATGTCCCAGCTTTTCCCTTGAGAAGTTGCCTGAAATATGACATTGGCCAAGGTCTTTAATTTCTTTCTAATGGTCATGAAACCCTGAAAACTGCTCAGCTTCCCCCACCATGTGGCCGTCCTCTGTCTCAAGCTTGATTGCATCGGTGGCCTGATAGGTGCTGGGACCCAGTGTGAGATTCTCAGTCTCTGTGCTTTGTCAGGGAAGACACCATATAATCTGTTTTTCTTTTTTAATATTTACTTATTTATTTGCAAGAATTAGAGAGGGAGGGACAGAGAGATCTTCCATCTGCTGGTTCACTCCCCCAGATGGCCGCAATGGCCACGGCTGAGCCAGGCCAAAGCCAGGAACCTGGAGCTGCATCTGGATCTCCCACGTGGATGCAGGGGCCCAAGCACTTGAGCTCTCCTCCGCTGCTTTCCCAGGCACAGTAGCAGGAAGCCGGGTCAGAAGTGAAGTATCCAGGACACCAACCGGCACCCATATGGGATGGTCACACTGCAGGTGGCGGCTTTACTCGCTGTGCCACAGCACCGACTCCCACATAAGCTCTCAGTTCAACCAGGGCCAGACCTGACGCTGAGGGAGCCACAGTCAAACCTCCCAGCTCCTACCAGGGCCTCTGCCCGTTGTGCAGAGTAACTTGACAAACCTCTTAGACCATTCACTCTTGTCCCTTTGTATAGGATTAGGTTTTGCCAAGTTAAAGTCATCTCCTGTGGCTCCATCCGCACTGCACCGCCCACAGCTGTGCTGCTGTCGCGTTTCCTCTTTCTGTCCTTGGTGGGTGGCGTCTGCTTGTTTTGTCTCCTGGGCTCAGGTGTAAGGCCTGGAAGGGGGCGGTGCTGCCCGGGGCTTCCTCTTCTCCCTTGGTCCACTGGGTGGTGAACCTGTAATTGTTAGAAGCCCTGTACCTTCTTTGGAGGATGGTAAGCCCTCACCCTAATGGACAGACACTGCCCGTGCTGGCAGCAGGACCCAGAGAAAGGCGTGGGCTTTGGCATTCAGCAGACATGGAGTCCCCAGGTGCCATCACCTGAGGGGCCTTTTACAGACCTCCAACCTGGACATGTTGTACTGCTTTTTTTATTTTTATTTTTTAAGATATCTTTATTTATTTGAAAGAGTTACAGAGAGGGAGAGTCAGAGAGATGTTCCATCTGCTGGTTCACTCTCCAGATGGCCACAATGGCCAGAGCTGGGCCAAGGCCAAGCCAGGAGCCTCTCCCCGGTCTCGCAGGTGGGTGACAGGGGCCCAGACACTTGAGCCATCTTCCTCTGCTTTCCGAGGCCATTAGCAAGGATCAGAAGTAGAGCAACTGAGGCTGAAACGGGCACCCACGTGGGATGCCAGCATCACGGGTTCTACTGCCGTGCCACAACACTGGCCCCGTTTCTTCCTCTTAAACTGGTGTTAGTAGCACTCACCCAGGAGTATCCTCGTGGCTGCTGTGTGCTCTCCTCACTTGGTGACAGACAGTGTTCTAAGTGCTGTCCGAGTCTTCACCGTCAGGCTGATCTGCTTCCTCCCTCGGTTTGCAGCTGGGGAATCTAAACACAGAGCGATCAGTAGTGCTGTGCGGCGCCACACAGCTGGGGAGGTGGTGCTTTGGCTTTGCAGTCCCTGCTGGTGGCCGCTGGCACTTGGAATACATCAGAGCCCCTTAAGTGACAGCCGCTGCTGTCCGTGTGTTGCTGTTTATTTATTTACTTTAAAGGTTGGAACAGGCTAGCAGTTAGGATGCCCCCATCCCAGATCCGAGTGCCTGGGTTCAGTGCTGATGCCTTCTTCCTGCTAATGGAGACCCGGGCAGGCAGCAGTGGTGACCCCCGTGACTGGGCTCCTGGCTCCCAGCTTCGGCCTGGCACAGCCCTGGCCGCGGTGGGTGTGTGTGGTGGGAACCAGGGATTGGGAACGTGCTTGCTCACTTGCTGTGTGTGTGTGTGTCTACTGCTCAAATTAAAAAAGTATATTTTTAGTTAGAAGCTGACTGACCTAGGCCCACTTTTGGGGAAATCGAGTGCTTTACTGGACTTGACTCGTCGAGGGCGGAGTCTCCTGGTGTTGTCTTCCTGTCTCCAGGGTGAAGTGGTCCCCATAGGCAGAGCCCCTGCAGCAGCTCAGGAGACCCAGCCTCTGCCTTCCGTGTGTCACTGGGTCCCCTGACGTCAGAGAAGGCCCTGGGCTTTGGGGTCTTCTGGAGGTGGGCTAGGCGAGTGTGACTGCTGTGTTTCGTAGTTGACCACTGCATGAACGGTCTGGGCCGGGGTGGAAGTGTGCTCACGTTTTCAATCTGAACTGCCAGCTACTGAGTGCCTTGCTGCTTCTCCCCATTACCCACTCTTCACAGAGCAGCTACCCGGGAAATGGCGGAAGCAGTTTTCCACGCCCCGAAACGGAGGAGAAGAGTGCACGAGAGTTACGAGTCCCCCTGGCCCATCCCTTTGGCTCAGGACTGTGGTCCCCAGAGCGAGTTCAGAATGTTCCGCGCCGAGATGATCAACAACAGCGTGGTGGTGAGGAGCCCGGAGGACATCGGGCAGCTGTACGGGAAGGTGAGCGCGGGCTGCCTTGGCTCCTCCCCGCAAACCCCACCAGGGCCCTTCTCCGCCCACCCGCCCCCAGGACAGACCCTGAACCCTGCACCTGCATGCCTCCATGGTGGGAGCTGCTCGATTTGAATCAGGTGCCCCAAAGCTAGGCACCATGAGGGGAATGAGCCCCCTACCCGCCGTGGAGCCACGTGCCAGTGCTGGCGTGGGGTCAGTGGCTTGACCTTTTTTCTGACTTTGGGTCATGAAAAGCATTGCAAGTTCATCTTAAAAACAAAACCACACAGCAGTGTAAAGGGTGAAAAGTGAAAATCCTCCGCTTTCCCACCTTCCGAGGTAACCGCCGAGCGGTGTGGTGGTCCGCCTGGTGCACAGGCGGTGCGCCTTGAGAGCGCGCTCCGCCTCCTTGGCTGCTCTCCGAGTTGATGTCTGTCTGTCTGTCTTTTTTTTTTTTTTTTTTTTTTGACAGGCAGAGTGGACAGTGAGAGAGAGAGAGACAGAGGGAAAGGTCTTCCTTTGCCGTTGGTTCACCCTCCAATGGCCGCCGTGGCCGGCGTGCTGCAGCCAGCGCACCGCACTGATCCGATGGCAGGAGCCAGGTACTTCTCCTGGTCTCCCATGGGGTGCAGGGCCCAAGCACTTGGGCCATCCTCCACTGCACTCCCTGGCCACAGCAGAGAGCTGGCCTGGAAGAGGGGCAACCGGGACAGAATCCGACGCCCCGACCGGGACTAGAACCCCGTGTGCCGGCGCCGCAAGGCGGAGGATTAGCCTAGTGAGCCGCGGCGCCGGCCTCTTTTTAAACCCCTTTATTTGAGAGGCAGAGAGAGAGAGCTCCTGTATTGTGGTTCATTCCCCAAATACCCAGGACTGAAGCTGGGGTCCAGGAACCAGATCCAGGTCTTCTACCTGGTGACAGGAACCCGATGGCGTGAGGTGAGCTACCACCTCCCAGGATCTGCGTTAGCAGGAAGCTGGAGTCAGGAGCTGTAACTGGGTGTTGAGCCCAGGTGCTCGTTGGCCACTGCTTACCCGAGGAGAGGTTTAGATTTTACTGTTCGCCAGCAGGGACAGGTTTGGGTGGAGACTGGTCGCTTACCCGCCCATGCTCCCACTCCCCCTGCCCTCCAGCCTGTTCATTACTGAAGACATCTTAAAAATAGCAGGTGGGGGCTGGCATTGTGTGCAGAGGGTTAAGCTGCCGCCTCAGCACCAGCATTCCACATGCGCACCAGTTTGGGGCGTGGCTGCCCCATTTCTGTTCCAGCTCCCTGCTGATATACCCAAGGACGTAGCAGAGGATAGCCCAAGTGATTGGGCTACTGACACCCATGAGGGAGACCCACATGGAGTTTCTGGCTTTGGTCTGGCCCAGCCCTGGCCCTTGTGGCCATTTGGGAAGTGAAACAGCAGATGGAACATCTGCCTGTCCCTCTCTCTCTGTAACTCTGCTTTTCAAAGAGATAAATATTTTTGTTTGGGGTGTGACTGACAGTGAAGACTGACTCACGGTGAGTGTACAGTGTTGTAAGTTGATGGAGTGGTGAGTGGTGCAGCCTAGCGTGTAACATCCCAGCACTGCGCCTGTTGCTCCTGGTCCAGCCCAAGGTAACCGTCACCTCCAGGCAGCTTGTGGAAAAGTAGGTGACAGTGGCCGTTGTGAGGTGGGAGTGCGAGCAAGCCCAGGGTGCCGTGTGCCTGCTGCTCGCCAGGGACAGGACATGCATTTGCCACGCGTGACGCCGAGCCGGGGGCTCTGCAAGGTGCCCGGCACGTTAGTGTCCTGATGTCCATTGGGGTGTTTTATCTTTCAGTGGTCTGCTGTGTAAGTGTTTTAAGAACGAGGAAAGAGCATGTGTTGTTTGGAATCAGCGAGGAGGTGAGGGCTGCTTCAGTTGTGGGCCCCTGCGTGCCTGAGCCTGCCCCGCTGCCTGCGGGCCCTCAGAGCTGGGTGCAGTCTTGGGTTTGAGGTAGATGAGGTGTGCTCAAAGCTCAGGAGCAAGACTCCCCGTGTGAGCAGAGAGGAAAAGCGGCAGTCCTCAGCAGTGACTCGATAAACAGGGGCGCTGCAGAGCTGTGCACGTGGCAGAACCTCCTTGTCACCATCGGTGCGGTCCACCTCTGCTAAGAAACCGCTAAGCGGCCGCCTCCCGCGGCGCCGGCTTCCCCTCCCCGAGCACCAGTTTGAGTCCTGGCTGCCCCGCTCCATCCCAGATGGAAGTCTCAGACAGTCTGTGTCTCTGCCTCTCTGTCTCTGTCCCTCTGCCTCTGACGTTAATAAAATCTTTTTTTAAAAAATGAGAAATAGAGGCTGTGGCACAGTAGGTTAATCCTCTGCCTGTGGCGCCGGCATCCCATATGGGCGCTGGTTCTAGTCCCAGCTGTTCCTCTTCCCATCCGGCTCTCTGCTATGGCCTGGGAAAGCAGTACAAGATGGCCCAAGTCCTTGGGCCCCTGTACCCACATGGGAGACCCAGAAGAAGCTCCTGGCTCCTGGCTTCGCATCGGCGCAGCTCCGGCCGTTGCAGCCATTTGGGGAGTGAACCAACGCAGGGAAGAGCTTTGTCTCTCTCTCTCGCTGTCTGTAACTCTACCTCTCAAATGAATAAATAAAATCTTTATAAAAAAATGAGAAATAAATTGAGCTGATGTTTTCTCTCTTCCCTCCTGGAAGGGCTACTTTGGAAAAGGTATTCTGTCAAAAAGCCGTCCGCACTTCACAGGCTCAGATGCTAAGCTGGTGGCGAAGTGGAAAGGTAAGCACCGTGGCTCAGTTCCGCTGTCGAATTCCTCTTTCCTTTTTGATCTCACAGCTCTCATCTGTCTGTTACATAGTAAAATTCTGGAGAAGTCACATCCCCCTGCGACTTACTGCCCGGAAGAACAACTAGGATCGTTCTTACCATGTGCAGTCTCTTTCTGGAACTAGTACAAGTGTTCCTCAGGCTTCTCTGTCACTAAGCTCTGCCTGGCAGGGTACTGTGCATGTACTTGGTAGGTGCTGGTAGTTAAGTACCTACTCACCTGTGGGGGTATGCACAGTGAATTTTGTATGTTATTTCCAGAATTACAGTTTACAACAATAGCTATGATATTGACACATTTGTTAAAACCTTCTAATTTGTGTAGTTCTCATTTAGCCTCTTTCATTTATTAATCTTTTGATGTATTCTCCAGGGAACATGGTAGTTATGTAAGAAACAATACCAGCAGGTTAAATGCAATTGGGATTTTTTAGGGGCTGGCGGTGTGGTACAGCTTGTTAATCCACTGCCTGCAGCACCAGCCCATATGAGTGCCAGTTCCAGTCCTGGCTGCTCCACTTCAGAGCCAGCCCTACTAATGTGCCTGGGAAAGCAGCACAGGGTGGCCCAAGTACTTGGGCCCCTGCCACCTACATGGGAGATCCGGGTGGAGTTCCAGGCTCCTGGCCCAGCTGTGGCCATTGCAGCCGTTTGGGGAGAGAAGCAGAGGATGGAAGATCCCTCCTCTCCTTCTCCTACTCCCTCTCCCCCTCTAACTCTGCCTTTCAAAAAAATAATTTTTTTATTTTAAATGTTGTATTGTAGAAAATCTATACGTTAAAATAGCACTGAAATACCATTTCAGCACTAGGGCAAAAGTCTGACCGTGTGCTCCATGGGTGAGTCCTTGGATACAGACGCTGCCTGCGTTGCTAGGGGTGCAGATGGCCCAGCCCTGTGGAGGGTGCTGAGCAGTGTACAGCAGTTACCTGTGTCCTCTCCCCCAGTGCCTGGTCACTTTTCTGTTTTCTGTGTGCAAATTCACCCATTTGAGATACATCAGACGTAAGTAGAATACTGTAGGATTTTTCCCTTCATGTCTGGCTGCTTTGACTTCGCATCATGTTTTCAAGGTTTGTCGTGTATCAGAACTTGATTCCTTTTGATGTCTGAGTAGCACCCCATTTGTGTGAACTGACCACATTTTGTTTATTCATCTACCGACTGATAGACTTGGGCTTGTTTCTGCATCGTGGCTGTTGTGAGTAACGCAGCCATGACCATCGGCACATGGTGTCAGTTCTCTGTTGCACTGGACCCAGGACTGGAGTTAGCAGGTCGTGTGTTTGGCTTTGTGAGAAACCACACGCCGCGCTCCACACTCGGTACCCACAGTGCCCAAGGGCTCCAGCTTCCCCACCAGCACTCGATGCTGCTTTTTTTTTTTTTTTTTTTTTTTTTTTTGTGAATAATAGTAATCCTCCTAGAGTGAATTGGTAAAAGTTTTAAATTTAAATAAAGTCTGATTTATCTGCTTGTTTGTTTATTTTTATTTTTGAAGATTCATTTATTTGAAAGGCAGGCTTAGAGGCAGAGAGAGAGGTCATCATCATCCGCTGGTTCACTCCCCAAATGGCAACAACAGCCAGAGCTGTGCTGATCCGAAGCCCGGAGCCAGGAGCTTCTTGCAGGTCTCCCGTGTGGGTGCAGGGGCTCAAGGACTTGGGCCATCTTCCACTGCTTTCCCAGCACACCAGAGAGCTGGATCAGGAGTGGAGCAGCCAGGGCTTGAACCAGCACTCATGGGATGCTGGCACTGCAGGCAGCGGCTTTACCCACCATGCCGCAGCGCCAGCCCATCTACTTGCTTATTTTGTTGCCCATGCCATAGATTCGTATTTAAGAAATCATTGCCAAGTCCGCTCACACAGATTTCCTCCTAAGAGCTTTATAGTTCAGCTCTTGAGTTTCGTTCTTTGACTCATTCTGAATTAATTTTTTTAGGATTTGTTTATTTATCAAAAGGCAGAGGCAGACGTAAAGCCCAGACTGGCTTTCAGCAGCCGTCAGACTTCTCACCAGTCCGTGGGCTGCTGGGTAGACCTGCTGACCTTGTTGGGGTGTGTTTACTTTCCTAGAGTTTCTTGTTTTAATCCTTAGGTATTATCACTTAATTTAAAAGAGATCCTTCCATTTGCTCATTCATTCCCCAGATGCCCGCAGCAGCCAAGGACCTGAGCCATCACCTGCTGCCTCCCCGGGTGTACGTTGTAGGAAGCTGGATTTGAAAGTGGAGTAGCCAGAACCAGCGTTAGGGAGTAGCAGGTAAAGCCACCACCTGGGATGCCGGCATCTCATGTGGGCGCCAGTTCATGTCCTGGCTGCTCCACTTCCAATCCATCTCCCTGCGGATGGCCCAGGAAAAGCAGCAGAAAGTGGCCCAGTTGTTTGGGCCTCTGCCACCCACATGGAAAAACTGGAGGACGCTCCTGGCTCCGGGCCTCAGCCTGCCCCAGCCCTGGAGATTGCAGCCATCTGGGGAGTGAACCAGCAGGTGGAAAATCTCCTTCTCGCGCTCCGTCCTTCTCTCTCACTCGGACTTTCAGATAAATAAATCTAAGAAGGGGGAGTGGCTGGGGTGCAAACCAGGCACCTGGTTCTGAGGTGCAGGCATCCCTGTGCCACATGAGGATCTGGAAGTGCTCTGCCGCTCACAGATTCTTAGTGTTTTTCCTTCTTAAAGGAAATTTTGTCTGAAACTAACAGAACTGCTTTGTTGTTACAGATATAAAGACTAACATGCCTGTCATCACATCAGAAAAGTAAGTCACAATGAACTTGGCTTTGATCAAAATTATGTTTAATCAGGTCTATTTTTAGGCAGTCCACACCCTTTTAGGCAGACCATACCCTTTTTTTTTTTGGTAAATGTGTCCTTGAAAATTATGACTGAATTTACTTTGAATCAAATCATATTTGAAATGCATCAAGTGAGGTTTTGTTAAATTAGTCCTAAAGGGCCAGCGCTGTGGCGTCGCAGCTTAAGCCTCGCCTGCAGTGCTGGCATCCCGTATGTTCCCCTTCGAATCCAGCTCCCTGCTAATGCACTGGGAAAGCGATGGAAGATGGCCCTGCACCCATGTAGGAGACCCAGAAGACACTCTTGGCTCCTGGCTTCAGCCTGGCCCAACCCTGGCCATTGTGGTCATCTGAGGAGTGAACAGCAGATGGAGGATCTCATCTGTCTGTCTCTCCTCTCTCACTGTCACTCTGCCTTTTTTTTTTTTTTTTTTTTTTTAAGATTTATTTATTTATTTGAAAGAATTGTAGAGAGGGAGAGACAGAGAGGTCTAACATCTGCAATGTCCAGGACTGAAACAGGCCAAAACCAGGAGCCAGGAGTTTGATCCAGGTCTCCCATGTGGGTGGCAGGGGCTCAAACACTTGGGCCATTCTCCTTTGTTTTTTCCCAGGCCATTAACAGGGAGCTGGATCAGAAGTGGAGCAGGGGGCCAGCACTGCGGCACAGTGGGTTAACACACTGGCTTGAAGCACCAGCATCCCATACGGGCACCAGTTTGAGACCCGATTGCTCCATTTCCACTCCAGCTCTCTGCTATGGCCTGGGAAAGCAGCAGAAGATGGCCCAAATCCGTGGGCCCCTTACCTGCATGGGAGACTCAGAAAAAGCTCCTGGTTTCAGATCAGCACAGCTCCGGCCATTGCAGCCAGTTGGGGAGTGAACCATCGGATGGAGGATCTCTCTCTCCTTTCTCTCTGTAACTCTGACTTTCAAATAAATAAATAAATCTTTAAAAAAAAGAAAAGTGGAGCAACTGGGACATGCACTAGCACCCACATGGAATGCTGGCATGATAGGCAGTGGCCTTACCCACTATGCCACAATGCTGGGCCCCATCACTCTGTCTTTCAAGTATGTAAATATATAAATCTTATTTAAAAATTATAATTTGTCTTGTCGGTTTTAAGGGACCAAGCTGGAGTCAAACACAAAACAAATATGCTTCCAAAGTCACGGCCTTGTACTGTATCTTTTTCTACTGGGATGGCTGCATCAGGCCTTTATCTTAAAGATACAGTTGCTGGGGCTGGCGCCGTGGCTCACTTAGTTAATCCTCTGCCTGCAGCGCTGGCATCCCCTATGGGCGCTTGGTTGTAGTCCCTGTTGCTCCTCTTCCAGTGCAGCTCTCTGCTGTGGCCTGGGAAGGCATTGGAGGATGGCCCAAGTGCTTGGGCCCCTGCACCTGCATGGGAGACCAGGAAGAAGCTCCTGGCTCCTGGCTTCAGGTCGGTGTAGCTCTGGCCGTAGTGGCCATTTGGGAGGTGAACCAACGGAAGGGAGACCTTTCTCTGTCTCTCTCTCTCTCACTGTCTAACTCTGTCAAATTAAAAAAAAAAAAAAAAAAAAAAGTACAGTTCCCAAGGGGCTTGCCATGTGGCGTAGTAGGGTAAGCACCCACCTGCGGCTCTGGAATCTGATATGGGTGTCAGTTCTAGTCCCAAATGTTGTTCTTCTGATCCAGCTCCCTGCTATGGCCTGAGAAAGCAGTAGAAGATGGCCCAAGTGCTTAGGCCCCTGCACCCTCATGGAAGCCCCGGAAGAAGCTCCTGGCTTTGGATCAGCCCAGCTCCTGCCATTTGGGGAGTGAATCAGCAGGTTTAAGACCTCTAACTCTGCCTGTCAAGTAAATAAATCTTAAAAAAAAGAAAAAAACAGAAAGTGGAGTGGGCAGGAGCCACTGTGGTATAGCAGGAAAAAGCTGCCACCTGCAGTGCTGGCATCCCATTTGGGTGCTGTTTTGAATCCCGGCTGCTCCTTTCCAATGCAGCTCTCTGCTGTGGCCTGGGAAAGCAGTGGAAGATGGCCCAAGTCAGTGGTCCCCTGCGTCTGTGTAGGAGACCCAGCGGAAGCTCCTGGCTTTGAACTGGCCCAGCTCTGGCCGTAGCAGCCATTTGGGGAGTGAGCCAGCAAACGGAAGACTTCTCTCTTCTCTCTGCCTCTGCCTCTCTGTAACTCTGCCTTTCAAATAATAAATTAATCTGTAAAGACTCAGTTCCTAGGACACAGTGAGTCGTGTTCATCCCCTCGTAGGACAGACAGTGTGATCAGCATGGGTTTTCTTCTGGTGCAACGGGATTATGTTGCCACCAGCCTCTTTCTTTCTTTCTTTCTTTCTTTCTTTGGCAGGCAGAGTGGACAGTGAGAGAGAGAGACAGAGAGAAAGGTCTTCCTTTTCTGTCAGTTCACCCTGCAATGGCTGCTGCAGCCAGCGTGCTGCGCCGATCTGAAGCCAGGAGCCAGGTTCTTCTCCTGGTCTCCCATGCGGGTGCAGGGCCCAAGGACCTGGGCCATCCTCCACTGCACTCCCGGGCCACAGCAGAGAGCTGGCCTGGAAGAGGGGCAACCGGGAGAGAATCCGGTGCCATGACTGGGACTAGAACCCGGTGTGCCAGCGCTGCAGGCAGAGGATTAGCCTATTGAGCTGCTGCGCTGGCCACCAGTCTCTTTAAGTATAGCAGAAGCCAATGTCCTTGTTTAATTGTGTGAGCTGTAGCAGTTTGTAAGCCATGACCTGGGGCTGGCGTTGTGGCCCAGTGAGTTAAGCCACTGCCTGCAACGTCAGCATCCCCTGTGAGCACCAGTTCGAGTCCTGGCCTCCTCGCTTCTGAATCAGCTCCCTGTAAATGTACCTGAGAAAGCAATGGAAGATGGCCCACACCCTTGGGCCCCTGCCACTCAAGTGGGAGACACAAATGGAGTTCCAAGCTTCTGGCTTCTGCCTGGCCAGCCCTGCCCATTGAGGCTGTTTGGGGGTGGAAATCAGTCTCTGTCTCTCTGTCTGTCTCTTATCAAACTCTGCTTTTCAAATAAAACAAATCTTTGAAAATAAATAAGTAAACTCTTTGCTGTTCCCTCCTCTGCCCACAGCAGGTGGAGATCAAGCCCCAATTGTCTCCTGACTGGAGGTCATCTTCGATGCGTGTCAGACTGTTGGCTGGGGTGGGGGCAGAGCAGGCTGGTTACCCAGTGTCCTCGGCCATGTGCTGGTGTTCTCCCAGCAGCCTGGCGAGGCCTAGGCCCCTCTTCCCCATGCCACAGCTCTCTTGTCTTACGTGTTCAGATGTTGCCTTCAAGCTAGACAAACTTAACATGTATTTTCTCATGAAAGTTACTGTGGGAAAAAGAGCCATTTCCACCAGATTATTTGGATTTATGTATCTAAAGCAAATCGTTTCTTTACATATGCAGTGAGAGGTTGACTGCTGTGAACAGTAGTCATCGGAATCCTCACTTCCCTGCCAGTACTAAGCAGAGACTCTTTATGTTATGAAGGGGATACCCATCGGAAAATGTTACGGAACAGGCATTCAGCCTAGTGGCTGAGATTCCCGCGTCCATACTAGAGTACTCGGTTCAGTTACTGACTCGAGCTGCCTGCTAAGGCAGGCACTAGGAGGCAGTGGCGGTGGCTCCAATAACTGGGCCCCTGCTGCCCTTGTGGGAGACCTTGATTATACCCCCGGCTCTGACCCTGGCTTGTGAGCATTTGGGAAATGAACCAGCAGATGGTGTCTTTCTCTGTGTCTGTGAACTCTCTGCCTCTTAGATAAATGATATTTTTAAATTACATTTCCATTTAAATAATCAAAACATTGTGATATACACAACTGAAAATAATACACTATGACTTTTGGTAAAAAATGGCTGTTTTCTTTGTATATTTACTTAAGCCTCTTGGTTTTAAAGTACATACATTTTTGTGCTTTATTAAATAAGCTAATTTTTTGCGATTTTTAAGAAAATGAAATGTTAATAGAAACAGAAAAGCTTAGCGTGTGCTTGTGTTGCAGAACCCAGGAACGTGTGAGGAGGCGGTGTCTGCCTGCAGCGCACTGCTCAGTCCAGGCGCTGTGGACATGTTGGCCAGTGGCTTCCTGGGCCTGTGGCACACGCTGGGGTCTTCTCCCTCAGGAAACTTGAGTGTCAGCGTCGGCGTTTCTGTGTTACAGGTATCAGCGCCGTGCAGAGTGGGCCGCGGAGCTCATGCGCAGGCAGGGCCAGGAGGAGAGCGCAGTGCGCCGCATCCTCGAAGATTTCACGCGGCCACTGGAGCGACCTCGGGTCGGAAGGGCTAAAGGCGGCCAGTTGCATGGTGAGCCTCGCTCAGAGACGGCGTCCACCAGCGAGGGCACAGCAAGGAGCAAGACACTGTCTGTGACCAACGGGGACTCCGAAAAGGCGGGCAGTGCAAGCCAGCCCTCGGACTGCCTGCAGGAGGGCCCTGGGCCCGAGCCACTGAGCACAAACAGCTTGGATGAGTATGTGCCGGAAGACCCCACGCCTAAGCCCCAAGTCGGTCGCTGTGAACAGGACGGCCTCGCCCCTGGATGTGGCTCCCAGCCCAAGGACAGCAGCCGTGGGGCAGAGCTCCCCTGTGCTGACCAGGAGTGCGTGCTGGTGGAGGAGGTGGTGTGCGATGGGAGCCCGAGGGAGGACGCCCCAGCTGGGGAAGTAAGTGGAAGAAACCCTGGAGCCCCTGGCCCGTGGCATTGCTCTCCCTGGGGGTAGCCCTCAGCAGTTTGAGAGAGACTTTTTCTTTTTCTTTTTTTAAAGATTTATTTAATTATTTGAAAGTCAGAGTTACACAGAGAGAGGAGAGGCAGAGAGAGAGGTCTTCCACCCGATGGTTCACTCCCCAGTTGGCTGCAACAGCCGAGCTGCACCGATCCAGAGCCAGGAGCCAGGAGCTTCTTCCAGGTCTCCTGCGCAGGTGCAGGGGCCCAAGGACTTGGGCCATCCTCTACTGCTTTCCCAGGCCATAACAGAGAGCTGGATCGGAAGAGGAGCAGCCGGGACTAGAACCGGCGCCCATATGGGATGCCGGTGCTTTAGGCCAGGGCGTTAACCCACTGCGCCGGCCCCGAGAGACTCTACGTGACGTGACTGTCACTGCAGCGTACTGTCAGATTCTTCTGTTTTATTACCACTGTTCTCATCACCATCATCATCATTATTGAACTCTGACCGTGCCTGACAGGTGAATTAGGCTTTATCATAGATACGTAAGTAGAGGAAGAACAGTGTGAACAGTGTTTAGATCTGTCTGAGGCTTGGGCGGGGGTTCTTGGAACATCCCCCCCAGACAAGGGGGACCACCACTTGGAACACCGCCTGGTTCCGCCCATGGGAGGTGGGATGTGAGGCCTGTCCTAAGTACGGCGTGTGTGTCCAGGAGAGCCTGGATCCCCCCCTCCAGGAGCACAGCACCTGTGAGCTGTTTCTACTGAAACCTCAGTGTTTGTGCGTAACTTTTTGAACACTGTGAGAACGGGACTGATAACACTGTCGCCCTTGTTCTGGAGAAAAAGAAGCGCAGTGGTAATCACACAGTGTAGTGTGGGGCAGGTGCCGGCGTGGAGAGGTCGCCACCACGGAGAAGTTACAGGAAGCAGAAGGGTCGTCTCCCCACCGGCCCCTGCAGGAGCCGGCACGAGAAGCTTCCTGACGAGCGAGTGCTATGTGGAAAGCCCACCCTCTGAACTCTTCTCGGGAGATAGGCACGTGGCACTTGAGGTACAGTGAAGTGAAAAAACGGCGACTCAGAAATTCACTGAAATGATCACAACTCCTTGAAAATTCAAGGGGGAAAAGGAAATGAATCAAATGTTCCTGGTGCGAAAATTCAGATTGCCTTTTCCACGTAAGTAGTGAGAGATCCTTTACAGTATCGAGCCAGCAGCCAGGCACCTTGGGGACAGATGAGAAAATGTCGTTTTGCGATTCAGTCTCCCACGCGATGTACGAGCTTCCAGCCATTATGTGTGTGGTTTCTTTTTCTTTTCTTTCCAGTTGGTGCAGAGAAGGCAATTAGTGTGCAGAAGAAATCCATACAGGATCTTTGAGTATTTGCAGCTCAGCCTCGAAGAGGTATGTTGTCCCGTTCACGTCAGCTCCTGGGCAGCCCTGCACCCGGGAGCCTCCCTCACGGCGCGATTCGGGTCCCGAGTTAGTGACTGAATATTGTAACTCAGTGTAGGAGTTGGCTCAGGTAACTCAGCACAGGCCTGCCCACAGTTCACTGCTCGCATTTTATGTCCTCGTTTTTAAGATGTGTGATTGAGAGGACATATCTGTCATTCCACAGAGCATTCAAGCAATTTGACCGCTTTTTATTTTTTAAGATTTATTCATGTGTTTATTCTTTTACTTATGTATACGGTGGAATGACAGGGAGAAAGAGATCTTCTGTTCACTGATTTGCTCCCCAAATGGCATCAACAGTCAGATCTAGGCTGAAGCCAGAAGCCAGGAACTCCATCCTGGCCTCCCACATGGGTGACAGGGGCTCAACACTCAGGCCATCATCTGCTGCCTTCCCAGGCACCTAACGGGGCGCCGGAATGGCATCAGAGCAGCCAGGATTCAGATCAGTGCCCCAGTATGGGATGCTGGTCTCAGGCAGTGGCTTAACGCGCTCTGCCACAACGCCAGCCTTTGAACACTTTGTTCAACTTTATTTTATGTATTTGAGAGGGAAAGAGAGACACAGATTTCACATTTTCTGATTTACTCCCCAAATACCTACAACAGCCAGGGCTGGGCCAGGCTGTAGCCAGGAGCCAGGAACTCAGTCTGGGTCTTTCACATGAGTGACAGGGACCCAGCTACTTGGACCCTTACATGCTGTCTTCAGGTGTCCGTTAGCAGGTAGCTCAAGTTGGAAGCAGAGCCAGGGCTTGAACCAGACACTCCATTACAGGTTGAAGATGTCCCAAGTAGCGCCTCAGCTGCAGATGCCTCTGCTCCCTGAGCACCTTGCACGTCAAGATTTCAGTGTGGCTGAATATTGTTAATTTACACAGCTGTACTGAGGTGTTCGCCTACCATGGAGTTCATCGACTCAAAGCTTGTGACTCACAGGTTTGGGATGTGTTCACAGCATTTCACCAGCCTTTGATAAGCTCTCGTGCGTGATTCGGATCATGTGACTGCTCCTTGGGCAGGGGACTCTGGGTGTCTCCTTCCGCACCGTCCCTTTCACTTCCTGCAGAGTTCTTTCTGGAGCTTCATCACTTTGTCCCTGCAGCTCAGGGCTCCCCATCCTGTGACCACCGTCATTCAGTCCCCCCTCTTGTCCCTGCGGCTCGGGGCTCCCCAGCCTGTGACCACCGTCATTCAGTCCCCTCTTGTCCCTGTGGCTCGGGGCTCCCCATCCTGTGACCACCGTCATTCAGTCCCCCCTCTTGTCCCTGCGACTCGGGGATCCCCAGCCTGTGACCACCGTCATTCAGTCCCTCCTTGCCCGTGTTTTTACCGCACACAGCAGTGCCCTTCCTGCCGTGGCAGATGGCACCCCTTCCTGCAGGAGCTCTGTTGAGCTTCTCAGTTCCTTACTCAGTTCATTACAGGCGTGTTCAGTGTGCAGCGCAGTTCCCGTTAGTGAGGAGGGCACTCCCCCAGTGCTCACCGTTGCTGCCGCCGTGTAGCACGTGTGCTCTGTCTGTCAGCCTTTGCTGTGACCCTAGAATGGCACGTACACAGCAGAAGTGCAGTCAGCCCCCAGTATCTGCCAGGGACTGGTTCTGTGGCCCAAGGACACCACAACCTCTGGGTGTTCAGGCCCCTTCTGTACAGCTGTGTGACACTTGCGCAGAGCCTGCACACGTCATTTCTAGATGACCTCGCGTGCCTGCTGCGGTGAGATGCTGTGTAGGAAGTTGTCACACTCCAGCGGGCATGGGGAGCCTTCCTACTGCCGAAGGCACATCATTCCCAGGACATACAAAATTATGAGCTTAAAATTAGCCTGCTGTGGGTTTACTGGATTTCAGGTCCTGCCTGTGGTTGCTTTGGCAGGGCCAGATATTCCTGTTAAGGAATAAAGACAAGAGGAAAAATACCCATCATCAGTACAGGTACTGTTCTTTTTTTTTTTTTTTTTTTTTTTTTGAGAAACAGCTCCTGTCTGCTGGCTCCCTCCCCAAATCCTGCAGAGACAGGGGCTGAACTGGGCCCACGCTGAGAGCCGTGAATGCTGTCCACGTCTCCTGTGAGTGGCAGGAACCCAGTTATCTGAGTCATCGCGGCCGCCTCCCAGGGTCTGCATTAGCAGGAAGCTGGAATTGGGAGCCAGAGCTGGGTATTGTACCCAGGCACTCTGATGGGAGATGCAGGCTTCCTATCTTAACATCTTTTTTATGTTTTTTTTTTTAAAGATTTATTTGAAAGGCAGAGTCACAAAAAGAGAGATCTTCCATCCACTGGTTCACTCCCCAAGTGGCCACAATGGCCAGGGCTGGGCCATGCTGAAGCCAGGAGCCAGGAGCTTCATCCAGGTCTCCCATGTGAGTGCAGGGGCCCCAGCACTTGGGCCATGTTCCACTGCTTTCCCAGGCACGTTAGCAGGGAACTGGATCGGAAGTGGGCAGCCAGGATATGGACTGATGCCCATATGGGAAGCCAGCATTGCAGGCAGCAGCTCAGCCTGTTACTTCACATGTCAGCCCCATAACTAATATCTAAACCACTAGGCTAAACTCCCTCCTTTTCTGAATGCTTTTGATGGGAAGATGACGGAATCTGCAAGCGGAGAAGCCTGGGATGCGGATGCAGAGAGCCATTGTATTCTGAGTCCTCGGTCTTCGGGACACAGTGAGGAGGTCCCGTTGGTAGCGTGTGCTCTCCCCGGTGGGGCACCTGGAAGTATAATTGAGGCATGCCAGATGGCGTCTTCAGATCCCACCTGCGGCTTGCTGTCCTCTGCTTTTAGCCCGTGATGCCTGCAGCCTTTGTGAGCCGGGCATGGTGATGATTTCATGTTCTTGCTGTGTGGGTATTCATTTCAGGGGTGATTCAATTGCTGTGCCGATGAGCTCATTGGCTCTGGCGCTTCTAAGAGATCTGATACCAAGATCTGTGTTTCCATTACAGTGCTTCTGGGCCCTAAGTAGATTTAGCAGCGGATGTTAAAAACCATCACTGGGGGCAGGCGTTTAGCCGAGTTGGTAAACCCACACCCCAGATTGGAGAGCTTGCGTTTGATTCCTGACTCGGGCTCCTGATGGCAGCTTCCTGCTGGAGCAGACCCTGGGAGCCAGCAGGTGGCGGCCCATGTAGTTGAGACCCCGAAGCTATGTAGGAGATCTGGATTGCAGTGCCGGCCATGGTGGCCATTTCAGGAGGGAGCCAGCAGATGGGAGCTCGCTCTCTCTCTTTGCCTCAAACAGAATTTTTAAGAAGCCATCTCTCCATCTTATTAGTACCATAAAAGTAAGAACGCGTGAGGTTCTGTGACCCATGGTCCCTGACCTCCACAGTCTGGTGATGCTTCCATTCTCAACAAAACCAGCTCAGTTGAAGTAAGGTTGTCCCCATCTGTGATAAGTGCCCAGCAGCGGTCTGCATGAACTCATAAACAACACCAGCATTTTAGGCAAGTGAAAATGAGGCATTGGTTCTACCATACTCGGGGAAGTGTGTGTTTGCTTAGAAACGGGGGAGAGACCTCTTGTTAGGAGAGAAGTGAATTGAACTTGTCCAGGCTCTGCTCCCTTGGGGGTCTTTAGGAGGGATTGGGGGTAGGGGGGCTACAGTTGATGAGTTGATTGAGCCTTCAGGTGCTTTGCAGAGCTTATGAAATCTTCATGAGATTTAACCTCCAGAATTCCTAACCAGAGGGGTTTAGACGAGGCACTGAGAATTGAAGTCCAGGCCCCAGCTGATGGCAATGACTTGAACCCAGCCCCGGCAAATCACAAACTTGATTCTTCATGTTTCATTGTTGTGAATGAAGAAGCACAAATTTTGACAAAATGAAGGGACTGAACCGTTTGAGGAAACAACCTTGTCTTTTCCGCTGCATGTTAGGGCTGCTGCCTGTGGTCTGTCCAAGAAACAGTGGTGGTGTGTGATAATAAGGAGTGGACGGTGAGGAAGGGTGGCCTGGAAGGCAGGGGGCAGCAGCTCAGAGAACAGGAGGGGAGGGGAGCTGGGGCGGTGCAGGGGCATCCCAGAGTGGCCCTGGCGCTGTGGGCTTCAGCAAGGGCAGGATCTGGGGGCCTCTCTGTTTGTGCACGCAAGCCCATCCTCAGCCAGCGTGCACGTTCTAGTTGCAGACACAGGGAAAAGAGTGATGTTCAGAGGAAGAGGACTGCTCTGATGAACACAGGATGGGGTTACGTGGACCGGGCGGTCAGGAAGGACTGGCTGAGAGGGGGTCTGTGAGCGTGGGAGGAAAGTGCCAGACGGCAGGAGTAGCAACTGCAAAGGCGTAACTGAGCTTAGTGGCTTCAGAGACCAGAAGGGCGGCCCACACAGCTACAGGAGGGAGCCACACTGGGCAGGGACATTGCTGGCCCCAAAGGGCATTTTAAAAATCTGTCAGCATTTACTGTTTCATAAGTTGAAACAAAAATCTTGCATATTGCAGCTGGCGCTATGGTGTAGTGGGTTAAGGTACCATCTGCAGTGCTGACATCCCAAATGGGTACCAGTTGGAGTCCTGGCTGTTCCACTTCTGATCCAGCTTCCTCCTAATGTGCCTGGGAAAGCAGCAGAGGATGGCCTAAGTGCTTGGGCCTTTGTACCCACAAGGGAGACCTGGAAGAAGCTCCTGGCTCCTGGCTTTGGCCTGACCCAGCCTCAGCTGTTGCGGCCATTTGGGGAGTGAACCAGTAGGTAGACGATCTCAATCTCTCTCCTTTGTCTGTATCTCTGCCTTTCAAATAAATAAATCTTTTTTAAAAAATAAATCTTTTTTAAAAATTTATTTTTTTGAAAGAATTAGAGAGAAGCCAGCGCCACGGCTCACTAGGCTAATCCTCCACCTTGCGGCGCTGGCACACCGGGTTCTAGTCCCGGTTGGGGCGCTGGATTCTGTCCCGGTTGCCCCTCTTCCAGGCCAGCCCTCTGCTGTGGCCAGGGAGTGCAGTGGAGGATGGCCCAGGTGCTTGGGCCCTGCACCCCATGGGAGACCAGGAAAAGCACCTGGCTCCTGGCTCCTGCCATCGGATCAGCGCGGTGCGCCGGCCACAGTGGGCTGAACCAACGGCAAAGGAAGACCTTTCTCTGTCTCTCTCACTGTCCACTCTGCCTGTCAAAAAAAAAAAAAAAAAAAGAGAAGGAGAGGCAGAGAGAGAGGTCTTCCATCTGCTGGTTCACGTCTCACTTGGCCGCAGAGGCTGGAGCTGTGCATCCCTGAAGCCATCTTCACTCTCCCAAGTGCATTAGCCGGAAGCTGGATTGAAAGTGGAACAGCCGGCACTCGAACCATGTTGATATGGGATGCCGGCACTGCAAGTGGTGGCTTTACCCGTTACACCACTGCACCGGCCCCAAATAAATCTTTGTTTTTAATTTAGATATGAAAATGACATTTTTCCAACACACTTTTAAAAAAAGCTCAGATGGTCCTGTTACTCATTTTTGCAAATCACACGAAGACCTGGGCTTGGGGAAGTCTGTTGGGTCCTCCGCTGCTCCTGTGTGTCTGCCGTGCTGTTGCCCAGCTCCTGGGTGCTGGGCAGGAAGAGCATGAGTGAGGCAGATAATACCAGAAGATGATCATGCCGTGGTTTTGGCTTTGAGATCTGCAAGGGGTATGGGGGCCCCAGGATGCCCTGACCACGCTCTAAGAAATGTCGGGAGGCCAGGCAGAGCTCAACACTGCTGCACCAGGTCGCTTCCTGAGGGGTCCCCAGGACAGCAGCTGCTCAGAGCCTGACTCTGGACCGCCGTGCTCCCCTGGGTGCTGTGGCCTGTTGTGTGTGTGCGGGATTTGGGTAGGGCATGGGGAGCCATGAGGAGGCCGTCAGAGTGAATGCTGTGTGCCAGATCTCGCCCCGCTGCTGTGTCTCTGACCCTGGCTGCTGTGACAGCAGAGGGATCGGATGCAGGATTGGGCGTGGTTTGGTTTTGAATCTCATCTTTCTCCCTCATACTTGCAAAATAACCCAGTCTTACTGCCAGCTGCCACTGAGTCACCTGCTGCACCCCAGCCCCCACACCCCTTCTAGTCTGGACCCATGGAGCCTCGTCACCCACACAGTTGAAGCCAGCAGCACGCGGCTGTTGGTGTCGGTGCTTGGCTGTGATCGTTTTTATCAGAGAGCCGTGTTTATTTCCACTCAGGTGTGATTTTATTCAGGAGGACCAGCTTTATTCGCCGTTATTCCTCCAGCCTCCCGTGCGTGCATTTGTGAAGATCCTGTCGCCATGCCATGAAGCTGATAGATACACCTTGCCATCATACACATAGACTGCACAGCAGGGGCGACCCAGAAACTTCTGCTTTGTTGTTTCAGCTGCGTTTGCACTGCCCCACACTTCGCACAGAGCTTTTGCCTGTTGTTTTTCTCAGCTTGACGTGGTTTTCAAGGGAGGCAATCCCCTGAGCATTTTTAGTCACAGCAATCTGTTGTAGCTGTAGACACTCTTCAGTTAAATTATGTAGATTTTTAGGATGAAAATACATTATGTGAAAATTCATACAGCTGTTTTGTTTCTTACTGGTTTAAGCCAGTTAGTACCATTCTTGTTTTCTTAGGTTTGTTTTTTTGTTTTTATTTTTTTCAGTTTGAACCATGCAAGAAATATGTGACCATTTGATGATGATCAACAAATTAACTTGTTTGGCTTAATTCTCCATATGCTTGCATCCCCTATCAGAGTGCCTGGGCTCCCAGCTTCTCACTAATGCAGACCTAGGAAGAAGTGGTGATGACCCTGGTGGACTGGGCTTCTGCCACCTGTATGGGAGACCTGGATTGAGTTCCTGACTCCTGGTTTCAGCCTGGCCCTGCCCAGCCCTTGCTGGGGAGTATACCAGCCGAGAAAGCTGTTTCTAACAGCCTCAGAGAGAGGGAGAGAGGGAGAAGGAAGGAAAGATAAATGCGAAGAATGAACTTGATTTGTGAGTGAAGAGCTATCAGTCTGTAAGATAGTTAACGGGAATGGAGCGATGTCTAATGAGTGTTTCCCGTTTGCTCCGTTTTCAGGCCTTCTTCCTGGTGTACGCTCTGGGCTGCCTCAGTATTTACTATGAGAAGGTGAGATGTTTGCTTTGTTTAATCCCCTTCGTGCCAGAAGCGGGCCTGCTAGTGCCGGTACTGTTTAACACATTTCTGCGTCCTGGAACAGACTGGAATAGGGTGTGATGCGTGACAGGCCAGGTGTAGTTTGTGCATTTCCCACGTAAGATACACTCAACTTAGGAAGGGTTTATTGGTACCGAAGTAAGGGAGCATCTGTAAATCAAATAAAAAAGGAACGGTGAGCAGAACAGCAGGTAGGAACAGAGTGTATTTCATTCTGTTCTTGGGAGCACATAATTTTATCATCCGTCTGCCTGTAAGTGCATCGGGCTTTTTCACCAGCATCCCAGTGATTTGGAAACAGGAGTCTGGCCACACGTGACTTGCTTTCCCACGAGGTGCCCATTCCCGGCCCCAGTGTGCCTCTCGGCCTCAGCTGGAACCTGCCGGACAATTCTAGCAGCGCTGGAGTCAGCCTCTGGAAAATGCGGGGCTGGCCGCGCTGGGAGCCCAGCTCTCCTGCAAGGCCGCGGCTTGTCCCCGCAGGGCTGGGGTGCTTCCTTGCATGGGGTTCGAAGGCCTCTTGGGTGTGGCATTTCACGTTAGCAACAAGAAAGGAAAAGAAAAGCCGACTCTGGCTCGTCTGTGGAGTTCAGTCAGAGCCTGAGGCACACTGAGCCGAAGCGACTGAAGACTTGATTGGCTTGAGTGTCACAACAGCACTGAAACGAAGTGAAAAACTTTCCAAACTTGGTTTTAGTTTGTTGTTGTATTATTTTTTATTGTTGAAGCCCCAGAATATTCTCTGAACCAAACATTTCTTTACAATAAGAAATAGAAAATCTTTTGAGCACTTGCATTGTTAGTTTATGCCATCAGGTAGCTGATCACTAATTTGGAGACTAAATGGAGCCGCGTTTTTTCCTGAAACTTTTACACAATGGTTTTCACCTTTCCCGATCTCACCTCGTTGAGGGTCTGTGAGACCCAGGTTTCTCTGCCTGGAAATTCCCTCCCCAGCCCCCATCTCGTCCAGGACCCTTCACCCACCCTTGGCCACTTCTCATTCTCAAATGTTGCCTTCCTAAGTCTCCAGAGCTGAGCTGAGAGACAGAACGGCAGCCTCCAGTGGGAGCCACGTGTGTCCTGTTAGATTTTATTCGTAGCCTCACTAAAGAAAGCGTACAGAGAAAAGCAGGTGAAATTAGTTTTAGTGTCAGCTTGCACAGGTTCCTTACTCCAGCGTGCTGGGATGGTGGAGGCTGTTTGCCCTGGAACTCTGTTTTCCTCTTAGTCCCCCTCAGCACCTGATGACTCGTGTGGCTAGGGGCTGCTCCTGCTGAAGCCCTCTGTTGGGGGTTCATTGGCTGCTTCAGCTCCACCCTGAGTGTCAGTGGTGACCCACTGGCTGAGTGGTGAGTCAGTTCATGCGTAATAATGCATTCCTTTGCTTGTTTTTAACTTAGGAACCTTTAACGATAATGAAACTCTGGGAAGCCTTCAGTGCAGTGCAGCCCACGTTCAGGACCACCTACCTGGCCTACCACTATTTCCGAAGCAAGGGCTGGGTGCCCAAAGTGGGGCTCAAGTACGGGACGGACCTGTGTAAGTGGCCCTTGGTGTGGTAGACGTGAGCCCAGGGTTGTTGCAGGGTCACCGTGGAAGATGGAGTTGGTTCTGTGTGCCTCTGCGGATCTTTTCAAAGGTCTCCTCCTCTGCCTTAGAAAGAATGTTGGGGGGTTAGTGTTTGGCTCAGTTTAAGACGCCACTTGGGACCCCCACATCTCATGTTGGGGTGTTTTGTTGTGAGTCTTGGCTTCTGATCCAGCTTCCTGTTCATATTTCTACCAGCCATGTGAGAGACTCGGATGGAGCTCCAGGCTCCTGGCTTTGGCCTGATTCAGCTGTGGGTGTTGCAGGCATATGAAAAATAAACCATAGGATGAAAGATTCTGTGCCTTTAAATAAACACATAGCTAGATAAATTAAGAAAAAATAGGTTAAAAAAAGGAAATGGGTGGTTAGGACTGGGGTGGAGAGCATGGTCAGAAAGCAAAGGCCACATTCATTTTCGCATTTTCGTGCTAGGGTAGGTCATTGGCCTGAACCGTGCGTGGCGGGGCTGTGAATTCTGGGTCCCCGCTCTTAGAAGCTTCCTCGCAGGACCGCGTCCCAGGCTGTCCTCAGGTGAGGGCTCTCCACGCAGCATGTAATTCCCGAGGGCAGCTGTGGGCCTGGTGCTGTTCTAGGTTCTGAGAATACAGAGGTGAACCAGGCGAACACTTGGGAGGGGAGGGCTGGAGGCGCTCAAAGACAGGGAATTTCAGGGACTAGGAAGTGCTGGAAAGGAGCGAAAGCCGAGTGAAGAAACGGGGGGGAAGGGTGTTAGACTGCCCGGGAACGGACGCTGAGAAGACGGGAACGCAGGGAACCAGCAGCTTAAAGAGCACGCCGGGCAGGGTGAGCAGCCGCACACACCGCGAGGCAGGGCCGGGCAGGCAGAGGCGCGTGGAGGGGTGGTCGGAGGGGACGTCTGGGCCCTCGCAGACACGCTGCACGTTTTTGGATGGGAATCCTGGGAAGACTGTCAGCAGAGGAGCGGTGGACTGCAGTGACTGTTTACCAGCCCCTCTGCCTGCTGTCCGGCGAATGACGAGGGGGCAGAATGGAAGCAGAGACTTGCAGGGGGAGCTGAGCCCTGCAGATGAGCTCCAGACTAGTTTGCTAGGTTCCAGGACAGTTGTGTTGGCCACAGTCCTCACCTTTTAAATAAGTGATGGGCCTGTACGTTTTTCTTCACTGGATTCTCACCTGGTTCTCCTTTTCGTGCCTCATAAGAGTAGCCACTTGGGGTGCAGGAGTGCCCTGAGAGCTGGCCAGGTCAGGAGGAGAGCTCGGGCTCCCGGCCAGCCCTGCCTCTTAGTGCTATGCGACTCAGACACATTCCTTAATCCCCGTGAGCTTGCGTTTGCCCTTGGTGGTGAGGACACCGCCTCTGGAACACCTGTGATGCCGTCCGCCTAGGAGGCCTCTTCCGCTGCAGCGCAGTGTCGTCCGTGGTCTAGCTGATACAGAGAACAGACTTCCCCAGGTTAAAGGATGGCTGGAGACATGGATGGAGACATGGATGGATGGATGGGCAAACATTTGAAAGAGAAAAGGAAATTGCTGAATTGACAACTTCCTGGAGGCCATTGCCTCTGTTGGGACCCGTTGTCCTTTCCTGGTCACTGTGCAGTCCACGTGGTACCAGGTCTGTGGCTCCTGTGCACAGCCAGACTGGCCGGGCAGCATTGGCCAGGGTCTCCTGATGGTCCCTGTGCTTGCGCAGGCGGGGCTGCGTGGACTTGCTGCTTTTTAACAGTATTAGAGTTAGTCTGCAGGCTGGTGGCCTAGTCACATGTACCCTGCAACTGCCAAGGTGGGTGAGACCCAGGACAGCCTCTCTGAGCAGTGCTTTGTCCTCAGAGGTGAAGGGCATTGGGACGCTCGCTTCTTAGCAAGGAAACCTCCCTGAGTGAACCTTGTCGGTCACATTTCATCCAGGAGCAGTGCTCAGAGCAGGTGACGCAGCTCAGGTCAGGTGCAGCTGCCGAGCTCCTTGACCTTGGGTTGCCCTTGGGGAGAGCAGGACCAGGAGCCCAGAGCCGTGCCGCACGCTGCCGCTCACCAGCTCCCTGGCTGCTGCCTTCCTGTGTTCTGCTGTCCACCTCCCCGCTCTCCCTGCGTTGTTCGCCTCCTTTTGGAGTCCTGCAGTTACAGAATACAGAGTGCGGGGCCGCCTGGCTCTGAGCTCCGTCCTCCCACCGCACCTGACGAACGCCAGCCCCCGCCCGGCACAGGCTTGCACTGCTGCTTTGTCCTCACAGTGGTGGGATGACCGAAAGGTCCGGTAACTCCCAGGTGTCCACCACACCCCCTCCAGTTTTATCTTCTGTTGAAGTTTTATTTATTTTTATCTCTTTGAAAGGCAGAGTGACAGAGACCTTCCATCTACGGGCTCACTTCCCAGGTGCCTGCAACAGCCATAGCTGGGCCAAGAAGAAGGGAGTCTGAAACTCCACTAGGGTCTCCATGCAGCAGGACCCAAGTACGGCTTCCCAGGGTGTGCACAGGCAGGAAGCCGGATTGGAAGTGGAATGGGGACTTGAACCCAGGCACCCTGATTGAGCTGCAGGTATTCCAAGCAGCACCTCAACGGCTGTTAGCCAGAGGCCCGCCCCACCACTCCAGCTTTGGGTTTGCCCTGAGTGAATTTGGTCACGTGATTTCTCTGCTCCCTGATGTCCCAGAATGGAAGTGGCCAGCAGGAACCATTCAAAGCCAACAGGGAGCTGACAGCTAGTTCTGAGCCCACAGGAGGGTGCTTGGGGCAGCTCTGGACTTGTCACAACAAGGAGATGGGTCTTCCTCCCAGCTCCCTTTCTGGTTCTTTGCTAAACTATCTTCTTGGCTTATTTTTCTAGTCAAACTTTAATATTTTTGTTAACTTCTCCATATTTGCATACGTAATCCATCTTAACCTAAAGTACAGGCTGCATGCAGCTCCAAAGAATGCCATGTAGTGCCGAAGAAAAATAAGAAGTAGTCTGAGGGCTGGCATCCCATATGGACGCCGGTTCATGTCCTGGCTGCTCCACTTCCAATCCTCCTCTCTGCTATGGCCTGGGAAAGCAGTAGAAGATGGCCCAAGTCCTTGGGCCCCTGCATCTGCGTGGGAGACCCAGAAGAAGCCCCTGGCTCCTGGCTTCGGATCAGCGCAGCCCTGGCCGTTGCAGCCCTCTGGGGAGTGAACCAGCGGGTGAAGGACCTCTCTCTCTCTCTGGAGTCAGGGGCACACTTTGGAAGCTTTGTCCTTCTACTTGGCAGGCATTTTTGTAAACAAATAAGTCACCTTTTCCTGTGATTTCACTATCATTACAATTATCATTGGTCACTTTTTAAATAAAATTATTTACCAAAGAGAGAGAAAGAGCTCCCCAGTTGCTCACAATGCCCACAGCACCCACAGTGGCTGGGGCAGGTAAAACTCAGTGCATGTGAGTGCTAGGCCCCGATTACTGAGTCCATCGCTGAGGCTGGGAATCAAACCCAGGCACTCTGGTCTGAGACACTGGCATCTTAATTAGCACACTAACCACTAGGCCAAACACCGCTGATACTGTGCTGCTTCCACTGCTTCTCCTGTTTTCCATGAGGAAGTCACAGCGTGGGGAGTTGTCACTCGGTCGTGGCACTGCCAGGCCTCGGGCTCATCTGCTGCCAGCGTCCAGGCTTTTAGCTTCTGCCTGCTGGGTGGGCGTGTGCTGCTGTCCAGACACTGGTGGCATTGAAGACATGAGTTTGCTCGCAGGTGATGCATGTCAGGGCTGGAAAATTCTTACTTTCCCTTAGTGCCTTCATTTTAGAAACAGGCTTAGGGAAGTTAATGATTTTTTTTTTTTCTTTTTTTTTCTTTTTTTTTTTTTTTTTTTTGACAGGCAGAGTGGACAGTGAGAGAGAGAGACAGAGAGAAAGGTCTTCCTTTTGCTGTTGGTTCACCCTCCAATGGCCGCCGCGGTCGGCGCGCTGCGGCCGGCGCACCGCGCTGATCCGATGGCAGGAGCCAGGAGCCAGGTGCTTTTCCTGGTCTCCCATGGGGTGCAGGGCCCAAGCACCTGGGCCATCCTCCACTGCACTCCCTGGCCACAGCAGAGAGCTGGCCTGGAAGAGGGGCAACCGGGACAGAATCCGGCGCCCCGACCAGGACTAGAACCCGGTGTGCCGACGCCGCTAGGCGGAGGATTAGCCTAGTGAGCCGCGGCGCCGGCCGGGAAATTAATGATTTGCATCAAGTTTCCCGTCCTGCCCTGGCAGAGATGAGCAGAAAGCACACTGTGGGTTCACGTCCACTCCGGCGTGTGGTTGCCTTCCGCTGTACCGCATCTCCGAAGGCTGAGTGTGTGTCCCCATGTTTACTCAGATTGTTGCTTCAGTGAATTCGAACCCACTCGCCCGGTACTGTAAATACTGTCTGAGTAAGAGTGTAATAAAAAGGACGCGAGGTCGTGAGAAACGGCAGGGAGCGAGGCTCGGTGGCTGCGTACTGCGTCGTCCCGGGGCTCCTCTACGGCTGTGGCTGTCGGGCTGAAGTCTGCTGTGAGCGTCCTGCGTGGCCGCAGGGCTGCTCCGTGGAAAAGGACGTAACCCAATCCCTCAGGGCAGGCAGAACTCCTCCAGGTTTCCCGAGTTGGTTTTAGCCCAGGGGCAGCTAAGAGTTTGCCAACACTGTGCACTTTGGGGGTGACTCCCTTAGCTGTAGTTACGTATAAACCCGAGTCTGTTCCTGTGAAATCCCAAGTGCATGTCTCACTGGTGGCGGATCCACTCCCAGAAGAGTCGCGGTTCTCACGGCCTCCGACACCCCGCCTGCTGGGTCGCCTTCCTGAGGAACCAGGCGCAGGCTGTGTGTGCAGCGAGTCCTACAGGCAGGCCTGGGGGCGTCACCCAGCAGAGTGGGGGGCCAGGGTCTTGGCCACAGGTTTGTCTGGTTGACTGTACTTGGTTTTGGGGGGGGGGGGGCTGTATTTTGGAAATAGCCCAAGGCGTGTGGAGATGACCTGCACGGACGGTTCGGGGCTGGCTCACCTCTGCAAAAGCAGAGAGGAAGCTGCCGAGTTGGAGCGGTGGTTCATCGCCTGTTTCTCCTCCTTTACAGTGCTCTACCGGAAGGGGCCTCCGTTCTACCATGCAAGGTTTGGAGCCATTTTTTTTCAAGATTTACTTATTTTTGGTATCAGAGGGAGAGGGAGAGCTAGAGAGAAAGAGAGATTTCTTCCATCTGCTGGTTTACTGCCCAGGTGGCCAGCACTGGCCCATGCCACAGCCAGGAGCTTCATCTGGGTCTCCCGCATGGGCGCAGGGGCCCAAGCACTTGGGCCATCCTCTGCTGCTTTTCCTAGGCCATTAGCAGGGAGCCGGATCGGAAGTGGAGCAGCCAGGATAGGAACCAGAGCCCATTTGGGATGCCCGCATGGCAGGCGGTGGGCTTTACCCGCTGCGATGCAGCACTGGACTCTAGATAGAGATTTTTCTAAATAAGTTAATGGGTTGGAGGGACATGAGGAAATTTCTAGCCTCTCGTTGTAGTTTTCAGTGCCCTAGAAACAAGTCGTGCTCTTCTTGGCTTGAGAGGAGCAGGTGTTCTGTGCCCATGACTCAGCTCGAACTGCATCCGGCGGCAGGAAGTTGAGAGGTGAGGGTGCCACCTGTCCTGGAGTTCAGCATTCAGTCCGTCCGTGTGATAGGCGCTCGTGTGTAAGCAGGCAAGGGAATTTACAGCTCTGTTCTTCCTGTAGGTCTGGGACTCAGCCAGAAAGCTTCTAACTTAAAAGTGTAGTTTATTTTCTGTGCCTTCGTTCCCGGTAGGACAGTGCGCTTTCTACGCGGGTTGGTTTCGTGCCTTTTGTTCCTGAAAGCCTCTCATGTGTCTTGCAGCTACTCCGTCATCGTTGAGCTCGTGGACGACCGTTTCCAGGGCACGGCCCGCAGGCCATTCAGCTGGAGGGCGCTGGCCGCCCTGAGCAGGGTCTCAGCGAACGTCTCCAAGGTGACCCCGCGTGGCTTTGGCGTCTGTCTGCCCGTAGTGGAGTCAGAACGCCCTTGTAGGAACGTCACAGCGTTCCTGCCCTTGAAGTTCTGCATGATCAGGGTCTGGGCTGCCTCCCGTTGTCCGGGTGGACGTTGACGTGAAGCCGCAGGGATGGAGCCGCAGCGCTCCTGGGGGGATCGGACGTGGGCGGGCACTGCTGTCGCTGCCAGGGGAGGCCTCACTCTGTGGGCTGCAGTTCTTCACACTGGTGTGTGTGCACGCACACACACACACCTATTCCAAGGGAGTCAAAACCAGGACTGCCTGTCGTCAGTCTGCAGATTCTTGAAAGGGAGAGGAAGGGAGTTAACACTCAGTGCTCCCCGCCACAGCATGGCTCCTGGCATGAGGAGCTGCAGGGGTGCTGAGTAATCAGGTCACGTGGCTCATGTGCAGAACTGGGCCTCAGACCCCCAGCCGGGTGGCCTTTGACAGGAGGAAAGCTGCACCTTAGCAGGGCTGTCCTGGTGATCCCTGGGCCCCTGCCACTTTGTCCCCCGCTGCTGGGGTCTCAGCTGGGCTGGTGATAACCACCAAGGGCAGGAGACGTTGCCTGGGCTCGGCGTGGCCTAGGGAGCATTCATGGCACCTCCGTGTCACGTCCTCAGTGCTGTGTCCATCGTCGGCATGCTGGTCAGTGTTCACTGAACAGCGGGGCCTTAGTGAGGAAAGCATGCCTTGGCCATTAAGTTCTCAGGGGAATTGTGCCTGGGGCTTCCCTTTGTGGGGTGTCTGGGAGCCCACGCTGGGAAGAAAGGGAGGCCATGTGTGCCTCCTGCCTCCCCACCTTGGTGCTGTTGTTCTGTAGTGTTCAGAGTGTTTGTCCTCTCTCAACAGGAGCTTATGCTGTGTTACTTGATTAAACCCTCTACCATGACTGACGAGGAAATGGACTCCCCAGAATGTATGAAAAGAATCCAAGTCCAGGTGGGTAAACCCAGACGGTCACGTCGTCCCCCCGATTCCATGCATCATGTTACATCCTTCAAACAGGTGGTCCTGAAAATAAGTGGGAGCAGAAAGGCCTCTTGGCCCCATGGGCTGTGTCCCACCCCTTCCCGCTGAGCCCACTGCCCTCCCACTGTGCTGAGTCCCTGCCTCTTAGCCTGTGGCCTGGCTGTCTGTCAGTTGAACCTGGCAGTCTCTGACCCCCGAGCACCCCAAGACCTCCCATAAGGCTCACTCCCAGCGCCCAGAGTCCTTGGCAACTTTCTCTTGAACTTTGCATATGGCTTCCGTATGAGCTGAGCCCCCTCCTGTCTTTGTTGAGGTCGTGGTTGGATACCCCACCCCCGCAGGTGTAGCTCCGAGACATCCCGAGCTCCCGCCCACACCCAGTGTGCCAGGGCTTTCCTTCCATCTTTGTGCAAGTCGCCTTGCTCTTCACACTCCCCTGAACCCCACAGAGCCACTGCTCAGTCTCCAGACCCCAGCGGCTCCTCCCTCCAATTGGTCCTGCTTGTAAACTGCTGATCGAAGTCCACGCCTTCCTTCTCGGTGGCTGACATGGGCACACCAGCACCATCACAGGTGCAGTTCTGACATTAAGTGCTAGCATTTGGGATGGACATGTGGTGCCGGGGGCTAAGCCACTGCTTGCCATGCCCACACCCCATACAATGGCACCAGTTCAAGTCCCAGACCCTCCATTCCGATTCAGTTTCCTGCGAATGTATCCTAGGAGGCAGTGGATGTTTGGACCCTTGCCACTCACATGGGAGACCTGAAGTAAGCACCTGTCTCCTAGCTTCAGCCTAGGCTAGCCCTGGTTTTTGTGGGCATTTTCAGAGTGAACCAGCGGGTAGAAGAAGATCTCTCTCTCTCTCTCTCCCTCTCCCTCTCCCTCTCCCTCTCCCTCTCCCTCTCCCTCTCTCTCTCTCTCTTCCTCTATCCCCCTCTTCCTTCCTCTCTGCCATTCTGCCTTTCAAGTAAATGAAAATAATTTTGTTAATATTTGTTCATTTGAAAAGCAGTGTTAACAGAGAGAAGAAGAGAAATAAACAGAGAGCTTCCATCCACTGTTTCACTCCCCAGATGCCCACGATGGCTGGGGCTGGGCCAGGTGAAAGCAGAGTGGTGGCACTCCATCGGAGTCTCCCTTGTGGGTGCAAGGGCTCAGGGGCTTGGGCCATCTACCACTGCTTTCTCAGACACATTAGCAGGCAGCTGCGTAAGAAGTGGAGCACCCAGGACTCAAAGCACCCTGTATGGGACGCTGCCGTTGCAAGTGGAGTCTTAACCCACTCCACCATGATGCTACCTCCGAAAATGTTTTTTTGAAAGATTTGTCTTTTTCAAGATTTATGTTATTTACTTGAAAGGCACAATTACAGAGAGAGGGAGATAGAGAGATCCTCCATCCCCTGGTTCACTCTCCAAGTGGCTGCAACAGCCAGGCCTGGGCCTACAGCCAGGAGCCTGGAGCTCCATCTGGGTCTCCCACCCAGGTGGCAGGAGCCCAGGACTTGGGCCAACTTCTGCTGCTCTCCCAGGTGCGTTAGCAGGAGCGCGATCAGAAGCAGAGCAGCTGGTGTTCGTATTTATTACCTGGAATCGGCAGCCTCGTTCTGAATGGGCGTGGACAGCTCCCTGAGACGCAGCTGTGACGCCAGGCGCGTGGGCGGGTCCCTCGTTGCTGCTGTTGAGATTCAGCCCCCTTGTTCTTGCTGGGTTGCAGGAGGTGATTCTGAGCCGCTGGGTTTCTTCACGAGAGAGGAGCGACCAAGACGAGTTCTAACGGTTCACCCCCAGATTTCTGACTTCACCGACAGATACTTGTTGAGCCTCCTCGCTGCGCCGAGTTCAGGGCTGGATCAGGAGTCCTGTTGCTGGAATTGCCTGTTGATAGAGGTGTTAAGGGCATGCTGCTGCCAGCCCCCAAATTGTTAACAGTGTTTTAAAAGACAAGATTACGTCGGAGAGAGACGAGGCTGTGCTGGCCTGAGCTGACTGCTCTGTCCGCATCCGCTTGGCGGGGCCTGGAGGACTCTTCCAGAGATGGGGCTCCCCCTGCAGTTGCCTGGCAGCAGTAACCGTTGGCATTCCTACTGCACCGTTCGGTTTATAAAGCACCTTCGTCCTCACGGGTCTGGTTACCCACGTCTGCTCCCCTGCGGGGAGTGGACCCCGTGTTAGATTGTTTTCGGCAGGAACAGCAGTAGCACGTCTCGGGTGTCCAGGGAGCCCGTCCCCGTGCTGTGCCGAGGAACGCCTCTGAGGCAGCAGGCGCTGAACAGCTGCTCCGGACAGCACGCACTGTGCAGTCACATCTTGCTTCAGGGAATTTGTTACCGAGTAAATAAAAGTAAAATAAGATGCATGATAAACTGACGCGTGCTAAGTGCACCACAGCCTCTTTTTGACAAGGTAGAGAGCAGAGAAGATGCTGAGAGGCGTTGGGTGGAAACAGGAGGGCAAGAGGAGGGACGTTGCTCAATGGACACAGAGGGTGGTCACGGGTGAACGGGGGCCGAAACGCCTCCAGGGTCCAAGTTCCGCAAACTGGTGGGGTCTTCTCGGCGCTGAGGACCCCACAAGGGGCCCGCGGGGACATCTTAGGAGGCTGTGAGATGAGACAACCGGAACGGGCGCCTGTTGGCCTTGCCTAGGCCTTGGCCCCCGAACTGACCCACAAGATTCTGTCGTGAACACACATCCTAGTTGAGTGTTCGTTCACACCACAGCCCTGCTCTCGTTATGTCTTCGTGGTGCGACTGCACAGGTCTGGCGTTGCCAGCACAGCAGCTCTCCCCCAGACTCAGGCCAGGGGTGACCGGGAGTTGAGTGTCTTCATGGCAGGTGCAGCGCCCGGCGTCAATGATGCCGCTCACCTTCGGCGTTCTCACCGTCCTCGTCGCTTACTCTGGGCTGCTGTGCAGGGTCGAGTCTTTGCTTTGAAAGCCTTGAAAATCACAATACATCCAGAACCTTTGCTTTGCTGTTTCAATGGTCACTTGGTGCCGCTTTCTAAGCCCGGTGAGTGCATCTGGTGAAAGCTCCCCTGATCCCGGCCGCCTGGTGTCTAGGCTGCGGCGATGACGCGGTGTTGCGAGCGAGGAGGCACACACAGCTCTTCCTCGTGAGTGAAGGCCCCGGGTATCGTCCTTAGTCTAGGAAGCTGGGATTCCCTTCCTCAGGAATACGGTTTGGACAGAGTCCGGCAGCCACGCAGGCGTCCGCGTTCCCTGTGGGCCCTTGAGCGAAGATTGGTGCAGGGGTTTGGATGAGCCTTGCCCTCACGGTTCCCAGCTAACAGCAGTTTTAGCTTTACCTTCGGAGGCCTTATGTCTTGGCCCCTTTTCCTTATGAAATAAACATAGAAGATGGCTTTTGTTTAAAAAAAAAAACCACAGGTTTGTCCGAATTGCAGGTTTGCTTTGTGCTAGATCCACCTTGGGAAGATGTGGTGCTAAGGCTTTTGGCTGACCCTAGCAGATTCACTGTTTTCAGTTTTTTTTATGAGCTATGTTTGCATTTAGTCTTGTTGTGGGCTTTGTTTGTTTTTGGAAGTCAGAGTTACAGAGTAGGGGGGAGCTGGTTCACTCCCCAGATTGCCACAATGGCCAGCACTCGGCCAGGCCAAAGCCCTGAGCTTCATCCTGGTCTTCCATGTGGGTGGCAGGGGCCCAAGCACTGGGACCATCTTTTTCTGCTTTTCCCAGCCATCAGGGAACCGGCTCAGAAGTGGGATGTCAGTGGCACAGTCGGCTGCTTTACCCGCTCCCCCACAGTGCCAGCCGCCAGATTTGCTTTACAACCAGAATCCTGTCATGTTCTTGGCTCTCAGAGCATCTGTCCAGAGCCACCGGCTGTAGCGGCCTCGTGTCAGGATCCTGTGCACTTGCCACATTGCGACCTTGGGGAGACCTCACTGACCTTAACACACCATGCCCAAGGACACCTGGAACTTTGTGAAGCCAACAGTATTTTCACAAGTCTTGTCACTCAGTGCAAAAACTCATTCCCAGGTAGGAGAACATTTGCTTGGCCAGGATATCTTCTGTGGGTTTGTCTTTCTCCATGTGCTTATCCCTGGTAGCCTTTTTTCCACCACAGAGGATTCCCCAGGCCTCTGGTGCTCATCATTTCTTCTTCCTTAGCAGCTGTTTTCACTTAATAACGTGGCGAGGTGATTGCTACCACCACGCACCCGAGCAGCACGACAGCCCGAGCGTGTCCTGCACACAGTCCCGACGCAGCGCTGGAGTGATTCTGCCACAAACTCCTGCAGACTCGCTGTGTTTGCTTTGAGGGGGTAATTGAGGGTGGAGTGTCGTGCAGTCATGATCACGAACAGCAGGACTTGAGCTCAAGGCAGAGACCTTTCTAGTGTCGCCCCTGGCACCGCGGGAGCCTGGTGGCTTCTGCAGAATTCTCCCTGGGGCAGCGGATGAAGGGCTGGGCACCCCACATTGCAGGGAATGCCCTTTCCTTGCGCCCGCGGGAGTCCTCATGGGAGCTGTGACCCTCCTGCGGTCGTTTGGCAAACTCATGACTTGGAGGAGGAACCTCTAGGCTCCGCGGTGGTGGTCACTCAGGCACACCGACAGCCCCAGGGCTGCACCTGCTACACTTAGGAGCTTCTCAAGATCCCTGCGACTGCAGTGCCGGCATCTGATAGAGGCACAGCCGTGGTGCCCGGGGGCAGCTGAGGAGCCCTGTCCACGCAGCGAACACTGGTGGACGCCTAGAGGTGGGGGCTAGCCCGAGGGCCGTGTGCATGATTCTTGCTGTGAGCTCAGGAGGGCCACGGATCTCAGGACTGTGTGGATCCAAGGTTAAGAACTTAAGCAAGGTGGGGTGTGGGGCACTCACTTGGGCTTCCTCCAGAGAATCCTACTGAAGGCTGGGGAGCAGAATGCTCCTTCTGGAAGGGAACCACTCAGATCTCAGCTCCACCTCTCCCAGGACCCTGTGACCGTGGGGAATTCACTCGTCCTTTTCTGTGTAATTTTCAATTGGATCTATGACAGGCACCACGGGATGTTGCCGGCCCTTGTTTCTAACATGGGGCTGATTGCAACACCAACCCCATCTTGTGGTCCTGTTGGGAAAAGAGAACTCCAAGTACTCGCTGGAGGAGAGAGCAAACCCACCCAGCTGACCAGAGCCGAGAAGACACAGTGCCGGTCTCTGCCATGCGCAGTTTGGGTTGAGAGCTGATGTAGGTCTTGAAGTAGGCCGACCAGGTGGCAAAGGTGGGTGCTGTGGGGTGGGTGTGCCAGAGACTGCTGGGCACAGGGAGCAGCTGAGTGAACTCCATCCTGGGCAGGTCGCGGGCAGAGGTGGGTTGGAGTTGGCAGGATTTTTGAGACCCTGGGCGGGAAGAAGTTCCCTTGTTTGGGTGCCCTTGGCTGAGGGCGGGGCAGTCGAGAGCTCCCTGGTTTGCAGACAGGTTCTCAGGCCAGCACACCCAGCCTCCCACCCGCCCACCGTGGAGCCTCATGTCTGCTCCCTCCTCTCCCACAGGAAGGCACAGTTACTGACGGATGCGCTGTGAGAACGCTTCCATCCACAGATGGTACGGCGTAGCTGAGCTCAAGACCCTGCCAGGTGCACTTATCCGTGTATTAAAATCACACCCCATAAGTACGCATGGTGGTTGCCAGCAACAGACCAGGAAGCCGTGTCGGGGCGGGCATTCGGCCTAGCGGTTGGGACAGGTTGGTACCAAAGTACCTGGTTCCATGCCTGGCTTTGCTTCTGATGGCAACTTCCCGCCAATGCAGGCTCTGGGAGGCAGCCGTGGTGGGGGGCCTGGATTAGGTTCCCATTCACTGTTTAAGCCCCCAGCCTGGGGCCATCACAGGCATTTGGGGAGTGAACCAGCACACGGGAGTGCTGTTTCCCTGTGTCTCTCAAAACATTTAAAAATGGCAAGTGCAAGCCCAGCAGGTCACATACTGAGTGAAGCCATGCATGTGTTTGTGTGAGGTATCCAAGACAGGCAAGTCCTGGTGGAGAGGAAGGGGCGTAGCTGGGCAGGGGGGGAGTCTGAAGCCAGAGAGGGTGAGTGCGAACTTTTAAGAAATTTATTTTTACTTTCTCAGAGTCAGACAAAACTCTTCCATCACTGGCTCACTCCCCCAAATGCCTGAAAGCCCAGGTCAGCCCAGCCCGAAGCCAGGAGGGACCTCCTACCTGAGCCCGCACCGCCCTCCCAGGTGTGCGTTAGCAGGAAGCTGCCGTTAGGCGCCGGAGCCAGGTGTCGACCCTGGTGCTTCAGGGTGGGACGTGGACATCTGAACCGCGAGGCTGAATGCCTGCGCCCGCCCATAAATGCTGACTTCCCCCGTACTGGAACTGAGGTCCATTTCTACAAGTGAAATATGTTAACCTGCTGATTCATCTAGAAGATTTGATTTTTTTTTTTGTTAAGAACTGGAAGTGTTGAAAGTGTGTTTGCCATCGAGTGAAGTAGGGAAGCCTCACTTAGGAATCCGTCATCTAGATGCCAGCGTTGTGGTGCAGCCGGGTTCAGCTGCCAGGTGGGATGCCCGTACCCCACAGTGCGGGGTGCCTGGGATTGAGTCCACCTTCCTGCTAACCTGGGAAGCAGCAAGTGAGGGCTGAGAAAGCTGGTCCCTGCCATCCTCTGAGTTCCAGTGAATTCCACTGAGGCTCCTGGCGTCAGCCTGGCTGTTGCAGGCATTTGGAGAGTGACAAGGTAGATGAGATCTGTCTTTCAAACACTTTTTTTTTAAGATAAATATAAATTTACTCGAAAAGCATAGTGACAGGAAGGGAGAGACAGTGAGATCTTCCATCTACTGGTTGAGTTTCCAAATATCTGCAACAGCTGGGACCAGACCAGGGACCAAAGCCAGGAGTCAAGGACTCTACCCAGATCTCTGTGTGGGCAAAGACCCGACTATCTGGACAGTCATTTGCCACCTCCCGGACACATGAGCAGGAAGCTGGATTGGAGGTGGAGCAGCCAGGACTTGAATCAGGCACTCTGATACGGATGGCAGCATTGCAAGGGGCAGCTTAGCACACTGCATCCCAGTGCCCACCCCTCAGATAAATTTAGAGACCAAAACAGCCCTTTCCTGTGTGCTTTCGGAATTCCACATTCCCAGCAGGCAAAAGATGGAGCGAAAACAAGAGGACAGACTGGTGTTTTGCTGGTTTGAGCCACTGCCAATCCCGTTTGTGTCTAAGGGCTCAGAAGAGAGGAGAGGCCGTTTCCTGCGGGGTCCTGAGGCGGCTGTGTCTCATGTGGCCTCTGCTGTTGTGGACAGTCAAAGCTACCTCGCGCCTGCTCAGTGGGGACAGCGAGGGAGGTGCCCCCTCCCCTCCCTCCCCTCGTTCCCCTCCCTCCCCTCGCTCCCCTCCCTCCCCTCGCTGTCCTCAGAGCCCCGCTTCCCGGGGCAGTGGGCTCTCAGCCTTCAAAACCCAGCCCCTGTTGTACTTTGATTGCTGTGCGTTTAATTTGTTAGGACCCAGCTGCAGTAGGCTGAATATGTTTCAAGCAAACCCAGGATATGCTTCCAGCAAAACCAGACTTTTTTTTTCTTTAATATTGATTTCTTTATTTGAAAGTCAGTTACAGAGAAAGAGGGAGAGACAGAGAGCTTCCATCTTCTGGGTCTCTTCCCAGTGGGCTGGGCCAGACTGAGACCAGGTGCTCCCTCTGGGTCTCCTACATGGGTGCAGGGGTCCAAGCACTTGGGCCATCTTTGGATGCTTTTCCCAGGCCATCAGCAGAGAGCTGGATTGGAAGTGGAGCAGCCAGGACACAAACTGGCTGCCCATACGGGATGCCAGTGTCACTGACAGTGGCCTTACCCACTACACCCCCAAAACCAGACTATTCATCACAGTTAAATGCATTTAGAGATCCATGCTCCTGAGCAGAGGTGGCGGCCCCCTGCCCGTGCACCCAGTGCTCAGCATCTGTAGGCAGGCTGGCGCCTCGGTCAGGACAGTCGGCCACGCAGAAGCCATGCTCTGCTATGGCCCGGTAGAGTGCGATGTACTTGGATGCCAGCCTTGTCTTGGGGAGCACGTACTTCTCCGTGAACCCGCTCTTGTCCAGCGGCTGTCTGCCCTCCGTGGCCAGGACGCAGTTGATGAAGGTGAGGGCATAGCTGTAGCAGTTGTGCTGCTCCTCGTCATACCTTGCAAGACAAGGGCGTCACCAGGAGAGGCTCGGGCGCCCGCCCTGGCACTGCCCAAGGACTTGGCAAAGGAGTCGGGAACCTCGGCAGCGAGCAGGGCCTCTGCAAGCTTGGCCACGCGCATGCCGTTCTGGGGCGACGGCGGCCTAGGCCATCTCCACTTGGTCCTTCACGTCAGCAGGGATGGGCTACCCCTGGTGTTGAGAGCGGTCACTCAGTTGCATGTCAGCTGCCAATCTGGGGGACTTGATTTCAATGAAATTCCAGATTTCAGAAGTGGAATTCCTTCACCTAAGATTTACGATACCTGCAGAGTCTAAACTCCCGTCAAGGGAAGCGTGACAGCAATCTATCCATCTCTGACAGCTGAGGGTGTGGGAGCTAAGAAATTAGCTTTAAAACTGCTGGCCCTCGCTGTTGCATAACGGGTTAAGGCACCATTTGCAGTGCCAGCATCCCATATGGGCACCCATTCGAGTCCCAGCTGCTCCACATCTGATCCAGCGCCCTGCTAATGCAACTGGGAACGCAGCAGAAGATGGCTGGTTGGGCCCCTGCACCCACGTGGGTGACCCAGAAGGAGCTCCTGGCTCCTGGCTTCGGATCGGCTCAACTTACGCTGTTGCGGCCATTTGGGGAGTGAACCTGCAGATGGAAGACCTCTCTGACTCTCCCTCTCTCCTCTCCCTCTCTGTAACTCTGCCTTTCAAATAAATAACTCTTTAAAAAAATTTTTGCCAACCCTAAAAAAATGGAGCGTTCCTTATTTTTACAGCTTGGACACTCGTTTCAACTTTTGTTTGTTTTAAATAACACTGTCTTGGGATTTATTTATTCCTTTGAAAGGCAGAGAGAGAGAGAGGTCTTT
Source organism: Oryctolagus cuniculus (assembly GCF_051225735.1). NCBI lineage: Eukaryota > Metazoa > Chordata > Mammalia > Lagomorpha > Leporidae > Oryctolagus > Oryctolagus cuniculus. The sequence goes on along the minus strand of NC_142876.1, from coordinate 116,849,438 downwards.
CATCCACTGGTTCACTCCCCAGATGACTGCAATGGACAGAGCTGAGCCATTCAGAAGCCAGGAGCCAGGAGCTTCCTCCCATGTAGGTGCAGGGGCCCAAGGACTTGAGCCATATTCCACTGCTTTCCCAGGCCATAGCAGAGAGATGGATCAGAAGTGGAGCAGCCAGGACATGAACGGGCATCCATTTGGGATGCCAACACCGCAAATGGTGGCTTCACCCGCTTCGCCACAGCACCAGCCCCTATTTTTGTTGTAAGGGACTGTGCGATGGTGAGTTTTGCTGATATGTGTACAGACACCCAGTTGTGCAGGTGCTGGTCCTTTCACTTCACCACAGAGATGATGCTGACCCCTCTGCAGGGAACCCAGAGAGGCCCCGCCTCTGTCTCAGTTGTGTTACTGGCGCGAGTGTCTCGGTTTGGGCTGTGGCCAGCAATGGCCAGCGAGTGGGGCTGGGGCGAGTCTCTGTAGTACCTGTGCGGCAGCCAGGCCCCCGAGGTGGAGAAGTCCTCCAGGTACTTGTCCCACTGGTCCATCAGCCCAAACATGTTGGGCTGCAGTAAGGGGACGGCCAGACTCTGCTCCCACCCGGCTTCGTCCCGCTGGACGCCGTGCATACTGTAATTGTACACAACACCTGCAAACCAGACCATAGTTGTGCAGAGGCTGAAGGTAAAATACACACAAAACACCACTGCCCCATGAAAGGAGCATCCAGCAAGCACCGTGGGCCCTTCCCATGGTGTAACCGAGAGAGATCAATGGACAGGGGCAGGTGAGAGATTCTAGAATGAGTCCAGGAAGCAGCCCCCAGCCTCCTGAGACACTGATTCAGCTTCAGGAGGGGCTCATGCAGACTCAGCCCCCGCGCCCACCCCGTTACCCACAAAGTCCTTTGTACCTGCTGTGAAGTTGCCCACCTGACACGGAGAATGACAGGTGCCAGCACAGTCCTCTCCAATCCTGCTGTTGGAGCTATTTGCAAACCCTCTACCTTGTTTGCTTGCGTCAGCAGTGCACCCCAGTGATGGACTGGTGGGAGGGGCCAGCACTCAGCTGGCGTTAACATGCCTGCCCCCGCCCCAGGTGCTGGAGTGCCTCGCTTCCTGCTGGTGCGCGCCTTGGGCGCACACTGCAGGTGACCAGTCGCTCGAGCACCCGGGGCCCGGCACCCACATGGGAGACCTGGATTGAATTTCCCAGGCCCAGCCCTGGCCGCTGCAGACACTGGATGAGTGGAGTGGCTGGGAGCTCTGAGTCTCTCTTCGAAAACAAATGAGTGGTAAATCTGACTCTTAGTAGGTAAATCTGAGTTCAAAGCCCAGCGCTCGGTTTCTGCACCCACCCCCGCCTCTCCTTCCAGGGGTCCACGAAGGCCGCACTCTGTCACCTCGTTCTCATCTCGGGGGGACAGCGTGCCCGGCTCCCTGTGCAGCTCTAAGGTCCCTCAGGGCACAGGGGCCCCCATCCTGTCCTCCCCCTGGGTTCTGTGGGGTTTTTGAAACCACAGTGAGGGTGAAAGGCACTCACCGTTGGTGTTGGTCACCCCCACGTGCAGATCAGACCTGCCGTCGTACTCCCTGAGAGAAACAAGCGTGGTTGAAAAGCGGAGACCCGTAGTGGGGGTGCACCCGGGCCCCACTCCTGCCCCGGCACACCTGGCCGGCAGCTGCAGGGCCCGGCAGCCCCGTTTGAACGCTGCTGAGTGAAGCGCACAGCTGAGGGCGCTGTCCAGGGAGCTCTTCCGACCCTTCCTCCTGGGCTTCCACCCTGGGGCCAGGATCCGGAGGCAGCTCGGGAGGCCTCGTGGGCCCCCCTTCTCTTCCCCGACAGCCCCCTCCCTGGGATTACTTCCTCAAGACCGTCCGCGAGGGGCCAGCGCTGGGGCAGGGTAGGTTAAGCCTCCGCCTGCAGCACCTGAACCCACATTAAAGTCCTGGCCGCTCCAGTTCCAATCCAGCTCCCTGCTAATGGCCTGGGGAGGCAGCGGAAGATGGACCAATCCTTAGGCCCCTGCACCCACGTGGGAGACATGGAAGAAGCTCCTGGCTTCATCCTGGAATGGCCTGGGGAGGCAGTGGAAGATGGACCAATCCTTAGGCCCCTGCACCCACGTGGGAGACATGGAAGAAGCTCCTGGCTTCATCCTGGACCAGACCTGGCTGCTGCAGTTACCTGGGGAGTGAACCAGTGGATGGAAGATCCCTCTCCCTCTCCCTCTCCCTCTGCCTGTAACTCTGCCTCTCAAATAAATAAATCTTTTTTTTTTTTTAAAAAAAAAAAGGCTGTCCATGAAACAAATTCTGCATAATTGACTCTCGTACAATCCCAGGCCATCACTCACCATCTTGGGGACGTGGGGCAAGCCATCTCCCCTGCACTCTTGGCTTCCCTTCTGTAGAATGGGGGTGTCATCACACACCCAACAAGCTGGTATAAAGTAATATAAAGTAAGTGCCTGCTGGCATCTGCTCACGGGGTCAGATGAGTCAGACACATGCTTAAACTGCAGCTCCAGAGTCCCTCCTACTTTTTTTTAAATGTATTTATTTATTCGAGACAGACTGACAGAAAGTGCTCCTACATGCTGTTTATTCTCCAAATGCCTGTGTCAGCGAGAATTATACCAGGCCAAAGGTAGCAACTAGTAATTGAGCCCAGGCCCCCCAGGTGGGTGACAGGACCCCATCACTGCTGCAGTGGGCGTGGGGGCTAATTAGCAGGAAGCTGGAGTCAGGAGCCGAGCCGGGACTGGAACGCAGGCACTGCAGGGTGGGATGTGGTGGTGTCAGCAGCCCAAAGCCCACTTGCCACTTTGAGAGGTGACCTTTAAATCACAAAGCTCCTTTCTCAGACCAGAGATCTTAAAAGCAGAGTCGCAGCCTTGACATGGCCGAGGCCACAGGCGGCTGCCTGGCGTCTCCAGAGCGCTGCCTGCCAGGCTGCTTTCTGTGTGACCCCCACCCGCACCCCCACCCAGTTCAGAGGCCGAGCCGGGGGCTCCCCTCCTTTCCTTCCGTCATTGGTCCATCACATATTCACTGGGCATGCGGGGCCAGTGACACACAGCAAGCCAGATGAGGTCTTTGCCCCCCTGCAGTTTGCTAATTTCCAGAAAAGACTTTTTGTTTTTTGTTTTTTGTGCCAGCTGACCGTGAGTGCCCACCACGGCTCGGCCAGGAGCCTCTGCAGTCTCCAGCCTGCACAGCCGGAGGTGGAAACCCTGAGGGAGCCTGACCTAGTTAGACGAGAACCTTGGCGATCCCATTACATCACTGTTGGTTCTCCTCAGCCACGTAGGTAAAGCTGAGAGCGAGCTGTGACAGTCAGAACCAGGGGCTTGGAAATTCGGGTGAGCGGGGAGGAAAGGGTCTGGAAGCTGGCCTCAGAGGGCCTGGGATGGGGACAGGGAGCTCCCTTGAGATTTTTGCAGACCCTGCTGTGAGCACCAGAACGGGGCGGGGGGGGGGGGGCACCAAAGCACCCAGCCTGTCTCAGCACCAGCACTTCCCCCTGCAGGTGCCGAGTAAGACAGGCCTGATAGCGTCACCCCTCCCCCACCCTAGAGGAAGGCGGGGGAGCAGGCATGGGAGATACAGGAGGGGGCAAATGCAGCCCTTCCGGAGCCCACCCTGGGATGATGGCATTAACCCATCCGTGAGGACATTGAGAGGTGAGAGGTCACTTTTTTTTTTTTTCTTAAGATTTACTTAATTATTTTGAAAGAGTTACAGAGACATCTTCCATCTATTGGTTCACTCCCCAGATGGCCACAACAGCCAGTACTGGGCCAGGCCAAAGCCAAGTGCCTCTTCCAGGTCTCCCACTTGGGTGGCAGAGGCCTAAGCGCTTGGGCCATCCTCTGCTGCTTTCCTAGGCCACTAGCAGGGAGCTGGATTGGTAATGGAGCAGCTGGGACCCCAACCGGTGCCCATATGTGATGCGGGCGTCACAGGCAGCAGCTTTCCCTGCTACACCACAACACGGGCCCGGAAGTTCACCTGGTACAGGCCCCACCTGTGCACTGAGGATTCCGTCTCTCACACATGAGCTCTGGGGACACACTGAAGCCACAGCTCCTGTCCAGGCTCAGAACTACAAAGTGGATGAAAGCCAGTGATAAAGGGAAAATGTTAAAAGAGCAAAAAAAATAGCCGGTGCCGCGGCTCACTACGCTAATCCTCCGCCTTGCGGCGCCGGCACACCGGGTTCTAGTCCCAGTCGGGGCGCCGGATTCTGTCCCGGTTGCCCCTCTTCCAGGCCAGCTCTCTGCTGTGGCCAGGGAGTGCAGTGGAGGATGGCCCAAGTACCTGGGCCCTGCACCCCATGGGAGACCAGGAGAAGTACCTGGCTCCTGCCATCAGATCAGCGCGCCGGCCACGGCGGCCATTGGAGGGTGAACCAACGGCAAAAGGAAGACCTTTCTCTCTGTCTCTCTCACTGTCCACTCTGCCTGTCAAAAAAAAAAAAAAGAGCAAACGTCCAATGAACAGTGACTGCAGGCTCCTCAAGCGACTGTGCAAGCCAGAGACCCTGGAAACACGCCCTTCACAAACAGAAAGAAAAGACACTCAGGGAGTGGACTGACGATGGGAAGCAGAGGCCAGCGTGTGTCACGGTGGATTCAGCTTCCGTCTGTGACGGGGGCATCCCATATGGGCACCAGTCCCACCTGCTCCACTTCCTATCCAGCTCCCTGCTCACGTGTCTGGGAAGGCAGCAGAAGGTGGCCCAAGTGCTGGGGTCCCTGCGCCCATGAGGGAGACCCTGATGGAGCTCCTGGCTTCAGCCTGGCCCAGCCACTGCCATTGTGGCCATTTGGGAAATGAACCAGCAGATAGAAGATCTCTCTCTCTCTCTCTCTCTCTCTCTCTCTCTCTCTCTCCCTTTTAAATAAGTAAATGATAAATATTTTTTTTAAAGCTGCTTGCTGACAGCCGGTGTGAAGTCCTGGCATGTGGAGAGCAGGCTGAGACTGTCCACTGTGACGTCACACAGAGCTTCTCCATGGGCGTTTGTTCCGGCGACCAGCGTTACCGGAAACAAATTCTGAACTTTGAACACTAGCGTCAGAAGCTGTGAGACTGCACAGTTAAGGACCCCAAGTCAGCACAAAGCAGGGCTCCTAGGAAGCAGCCCGGGGCTATACAGCCCTGATGCAGGCGGCCTGAACCCCACGGGACAAGCTTGTGGTGCCGCTGAGACCTGGTGCCCGGACACCTGGGCCCCCGCAGGCTGTGAGGGGGACACAGGGTCCTGCAGCTGCTTAGAACTGGGCTGTGTGACGCCTGCCCTGGCCCGCCCTTGTCATCTCAGACAACACAGACAGGAGCAGGGACAGGCAGCGGGAGCAGGGGGGGCCAGTCCAGCTCCCTCTGTCCACTCCTCGCCGTTTCTCTGGGTTCCTGAGTCATTCTTCCCGAGAGCCACGGGGAAACGGGTCTAGAGCCCACTTGAATATCATCCCCTTAGGCTGTGGTCCCTGAGTGACCGCAGGTGGCGCCTGTTCACCCGCGGGTCACTCCCCAGCTCGCCTCCCGACACCTGCGTTTCTCTCACGGTCCTACCACAGGCTGCGTGCGAGGGAGCTGCAGAAGTTCACGGAACGTAGAATAACAAGAGAGGAGCTTATTTCCGTGCCGCGTTTTCAGAAAACACTGGGAAGAGCCCGCCCAGCCCTCCCTCCAGGGATGCATTTGGGCCAAAGCGACCAGCCGTGCAGAGGCGACCCCGGGCGTCACGCTGGAGGGCGAGCAGGCAGCCAGTGACCGGCCCACTCGCGCAGCCGAGCCCTGCCCGCGCTCCGTACCTAAGAAACGAGCCCCGCGTCGGCCTGAGCAGGAACGAGCACTTCTCCCGGTGCCCGTCGGCAAACGGGTTGGAGATGCTGACGGGGGCTTCCTCCAGCTTCCGCGAGCCCACGTCCTGCAGGCACAGGGGGCAGCGGCGGGGCACGCCGAAGCTGTAGATGCATTTCTCGCAGTGGCTGACTTTAATCAAAGGCTTGCCGGCTTCCGCACCGTGCATGGCGCTTCCTCTTCTCCTCGCAAACGCGCACCTGGCTAACCTGATCGACCGTGACGTCACCCTGATTGACAGCCTCATGGCCGAACCAGGCAGGTGAACCGCTAACCAGGACGCCCCCACAAACTGGTTTCCAAGCGTGCCTCTTGGCAGGGCTCCCGCGCGTCCCCAAGTCCCCGGCTCCCGGTGACCGTTTGCTCACCCCTACTCCTCCTGGGACCCTGTCCTTGGATCGCCCGCTTGGTTTCGTTTTTCCCAGTAGTCTGTGGGAGCTCGGCATTGGAGGGTGGCCTTTATTCTCGAATTACTTTGTTTTTGCACCAATACGTGACGGCTCCCTTCTAGGCTGTTGCATATTGTAGAAGTCACTTAACACAATTAGAAATAAGAGTGGCGGCTGCGGTCGGCTGAGGCGGTTTCTGGGCCCGGGGGTCTGTGCTGGCTGTTAACCGCGGCTGATGACGCGCGAATATTCTGTCCGTGAGCATGCATCAAGCTGTGCAGCTTCCTGCGTGCATTGTGATATTTTTAGATTTTAAAGCAGTTTCCCGCAATTGCCAGGGAGGTACGGGGGAGAGGCGACCGCCCCTTGTTTCCCGCTCCGGGAGGAGAAGACCGGCGGAAACGAAGCGCCTGGTCCCGCCCCTGCTGCTGCTCTTGGCTGTGCCCCGTCCCCGCCTCGCCGCGCCGCTGTGGGTCCTCCTTGCTACGGAGGGCGGGCGCCGTGGGGCTGCAGTGCGGCCGCCTGAAGTGTGTATGGGGACACGCAGAGTCGGCGAGGGCCCGCCACAAAGGTTAGCTGCTTCCTAATTGTGATTGTATAGAGTAGAAGGCAGGGCGCCTGCATCCCGTATCAGGGTGCCTGGCACTGGGTCCGAACTCCACTTGCAACCCAGCACCCTGCTAATGCACCTGGGAAGGCAGTAAATGATGGCCCAGGTGCTTGGGTCCCTGCCACCCACCCAGGGGATCCTGATCCAGTTCCAGGCTCTTGGCCTTGGCCTGGCCTCACCCAACCTGTTGCAGGCATTTGGGGAGTGAATGAGCTGATGAAAGATCTTTCACTGCTACTCTGTCTTCCAAATAAACAAATCAATTACCTAATTAAATAAATAGATTTAAAAATACATAAATTATAGTACAGCAAAATGCAAGAAAATACATCTCCAGTGTTAGGAGATAAGAAACATCAGTCACAGGGCCAGGAGAGACCCTGGCGGTCACGGCAAGGAAACTGCCCGTGCCTCAGTGCACACAGAGGGGTCACGGCCGGACACTGTGCTCGGGTGACAGGGACCTGAGGTTGCTCCCGATTCGTGCGAACCACACGGCTGTCTCAGTGACCCAGGCTGCTTTCAGCTGAGACTGTGTCCACTCTCACAGCACCAACAGCAAGGGTTGCCGATTCTGTTCTAAAAGGGACTGAGGCACCCCTGTGCCTTGATGAACATCTGTAACAAACCAGCGTTCCCCCCCGCCACCGTGGGCACCTTCAATCCTTTCTTACATTGTCCTTATGTTTTTAAATTTTATCTTGGGATGGACAAATGGTGTACTAGTTAGCCTCAGCTAGGACACTCGTATCCCATCATCAAGGCGCTGGGTCCGAGTCCTGGCTCCACTCCTGATTCCAGCTTCCTGCTAACGTGCACACTGGGAGGTAGTGGTGATGACTCAAGCGATTGGGTGCCTGCCACTCACGTGGGAAACCTGGACTGAACACTCCCAGCTTTGACCTGGTCCAGCCCTGGCCGGGCCGTCATGGGCATTTGAGGAGCAGACCAGTTGGTGGGAAATCTGTGTCTCACCATCTCTCTCTCAAATTTTTAAAAATTGAATAGTATTAATTATTACTATAAGAGATAGATATAGAAGATTACACAGAGGAAATGTGCGGCCTGGTGAGTTATTTTCATATGAACCCCTAGTAACATCCACACTGGTCACTGGGGAGCCGCATCCGACACCAGCATCCCATATCCGGTGTCTGGAGTGGAATCCCATCTCTGCTGCTAACCCAGCTTCCTGCTAATAATGTGCTTAGGTGGCAGCAGGTGGCTAGGTCAAGTACCTCTGCCACCCACAGGGGAAACCTGGCTGGTGGTTCTGGCTCCTGCCTTCAGACTGGCCCTCCTCTGGCTGTAGAGCACACAATGGGGAGTGAACCAGCAGATGGAAGTCCTCTCTCCCTCCATCTCTCTGTCACTCTGCCTTTCAAATCAACAAACTTTTAAAAAGGCTGCTCAGTGCTGAGAGTCGCCCTCCCACGATCCCTCCCGGAGTAACATCACTTTAAAGCAGTCACTGCTGCGGTTCTCTTAGGTTTCATCACTCACGTGCACACCCGTAGTGCTCCAGGCCAGCCCATTTAAAGTTTGGGAATGATTCTGCAGCCTCCGGGCTCCCCTCTCCTGCTCTTCTCGTCCTTACACCTGTGACGCCCGCAACGCCTGCATCCTCTCCCACAGCCTGACGGTGCTGAATGCATGGTTGTGGTCTGGCTCAGCACCTGCTCTGTCCTGTGCGTGCCTTGCAGAGTGGCAGGTGCCTCCAGAGACAGCAGGTGGCAGCGCCTTCGTTCATCTGAGAGCACATCATGTCTGGCCTTCACCCTTTTTTTTAAAAAAAAAAAAAAAGTTATTTATTTCTTTGTTTGAAAGGCAGAGTGACAGAGAGAGAACAATCTTTCACCCACTGGTTCACTCCCCAGATGGCTTACCACAGCCAAGTGTGGACCAGGCCAAAGCCAGGAGCCAGGAACTCCAGCCAGGTCTCCCACATGGGTGCAGGACCCCAAACAGCCAGGCACCCTGATGTGTGGTGCTGGGTTGCAAGTGGTAGCTGAACCCGCTGAGCCACAGCAGCGGCCCATCACTGTTTGCTGTTGGTGGCCATTTGTTCTCGAGCCGACAGCTCTTCGTTCACTGCAGGTGGCCACGGTGAGCCTTCTAAGTCCGTGGTTCGCTTTCCCTGCATACATTCGCTGGAGTGACGCTCTGAGGAAGCTGTGAGCCCCAGCTCCTCACCCAGCCTGCTTCCTCACCCACTTCTCACTGAGGCTGTCTCTGGAAGACGCCCCGTTGGTTCTCCCAGCCTTTCCCATAGATAGCACTAGGAAGTCACAGATGCAGACGTGTCTAATGGTTTCCACCAAATGCACTGGTTCTGCTCTCTGAAGCTCAGGTTGTCCCTCCTTTGGCTTGTGTAACCGACTCCTGTGTTCCTCCCCGACCCCAAGAGCCTCCAGTGGCTTCCTCGCTCTGGTCTGTCAGACTGCAGGTGGAGTCTTGATGTTTCCAACCGATATTGAACTTGACCACTTCTTGCTGACATTCTGGGAGTCTGCCTCTTGCATTCTGGGGCTCTTCGGGGTGCATGTATACTTACGAGGTTACCTTAGTGGGGTGGCCCTTTCAGCATTATACACACTCGTCTTCATCTCCAGTAAACGTTTCTGTCATGACATCTGTTTTGTGTGAGCCAGCTCTCTTCTGATTGCTGTTTGCTTACTATTTATTCTCTTTTCAGAAAAATATTTTTTAGTTTATGTGGAAGACAGAATGAGAGGCAGATAGAGTTCCCGTGCGCGGTTCACTCCCCAGTGCCAGCAACAGCTAAGACTGAGTTGGGGCTGAAGCTGGGAGCCAGGAGCTCAGTCCAGGTTTTATGTCTTCCTTGTTCCTCTTTGCTTTGTTCTTCTATTACTGCCTTTTTTGGTGTGTGCTGAAGATGATAGATAGATAGACAGACAGACAGACAGACAGATTGATTTGAGAGGCAGAGTTAAAGACAGAGAGAGGGATAGACAGAAAGAGAGATCTTCCCTCCACTGGTCCATTTCCCAAGTGTCCTTGTCCAGCCTGCAGTGTCCCAAGCTGGACCAGACTGAAGCCAGGATCCAGGAACTTCTGGGTCTCTCACATGGGTGCAGGGGCCCAAGCTCTTGGATCATCTTCTACCGCTTTCCCAAGCCATTCGCGGGAAGCTGGATCGGAAGCAGAGCAGCCAGGACTTGAACCAGTGCCCACATACGAGATGCCAGTGCTGCAGGCAGAAGCTTAACCTACTATGCCACAGCGCCAGCCCCTGAATATATATTGTCTAGTCTGCCATTTAACTCTCTTGCCAGAGTGGACATTGTAACAGAGGGATAAGCTGCCATTGGGACACCCACACCCCATATCAGAGTGTGTGGGATCAAGTCCTGCCTCTGCTTCCAATCCAGCTAGGTTGTAAAAACAAAAACAAAAACAAAAAACCAGGTATAATCAAACAAAAATGTACTCATGTTGTCTTTGCATTTACTTGTATTTATGTGGTTCTCGTTCTGGTCCTCTCTCTTTCTTTGTATGGAGTTGAGTCAGCGTCTAGTGCCCTGTAACTTTAATGTCTGTTTCTTGTGGGAAACGTTTCTGGTGATGGACTCTATGCTATTTCGTTGATTAAAATCCAAAACACTGTGCCAGTCCCCCAACAGTTTCTTACAAAAATATATTTAATCTTGGGGCCAGCATTGTGGAGCAGCATGTTGAGACACCACCTGAAATGCCGGCTTCCTGCGTGGGCACTGGTTGATGTCCTGGCTGTGCCACTTCCGATCCAACTTCCGGGCTCCTGACTTCTGCCTGGCCCAGACCTGAGTGGCCAGAGAACGAACCAGCAAATGGAAGGTCTCTCTCTCTCCCTCCCTCCATCCCTCCCTCCTCCTCCTCCTTCTTCTTCTTTGTCTTCTACTCCCTCCTCCTCTTCCTCTTCCCCCTCCTCCTCCTCCTCCTTCTTTCTCTCTCTCTCTCCCCCTCCTTCCCTTTCTATAATTCTGCATTTCAAATAAATGTCTTTAAAATAAATAAATTTACCATCTGGCTCAGCTTTGTGCTCCTGGATACTTTCCCAAGGGAGTGAAGACTTGCGTCTGCAGGAAGACCCACCCACAGCCCTCTGTAGCAGCTTCCTTCCTCACTGCCAGATTTGGGAAGCCCCCAGGATGCTCTTCAGCAGGTGAGTGGGAAAACCAGACACACAGTAGTGTTCAGTGAGCTGTCAAGCCAAGGAAAGACACTGTAGTCTTAATTTTTTTAAAAATTTATTTGAGAGACAGAGAGGTCTCCCCTCCACCAGTTCTCTCCAAATGCCTGCAACAGCCGGACCTGGGCCCTACTGGGCCAGAAAGCCAGGGGCTCCATCCAGGTCTCCCGTGTGTGTGGCAGGAACCGACTATTGGAGCCATCACCTGCTGCTTCCCAGGGTGCACGCTAGCAGAAAGCTGGAATCGGGAGCAGAGCTGGGGCTCGAACCCAGGCACTCCGATATAGGATGCGGGTGTTTTAACTGCTGGGCCAAACACCCTCCCCGTCGGAGGAAGCTTAAGTGCTTATTGTTAAGTGCAATAAGTGAGTCTGAAAAGGCCACCTACTGTGAGATTCCAATTCTGTGACATTCTGGGTCAGGCAAGACCCCGCAGCCGGTGACAAGCTCAGTGCCTCCCAGCAGCTGGGGGAGCAGGGACCGCACTGGCAGAGCGCCGGGTTGGGGTGGGTGTTTAGGACCGGGACACGGCTCTGCGAGGCACTGCACTGGTAGGTGTGTGTTACTGCAGGCTCAGAGACATCCACAGAGTATCCTGTACAAAGGTGAACCGCGGGGTGCGCTGTGGGCTTTGGGTAAGAGCGATGTGCATATTGACTGGTGGCTGTACAGCCACCGCTGTGGTACAGGCTGGGGGAGGTGAGGGGCCAAGGAGCTGGTGCCCATGTTGGGGGCAAGGAGTGGAGGACTCTCCTTGCTTTCCACTCACCTTGCTTTTTTTTTTTTTTGACAGGCAGAGTGGACAGTGAGAAAGAGAGAGGGACAGTGAGAAAGGTCTTCCTTTGCCGTTGGTTCACCCTCCAATGACTGCTAGAGCCGGTGCACCACGCTGATCTGAAGCCAGGAGCCAGGTGCTTCCTGGTCTCCCATGCGGGTGCAGGGCCCAAGCACTTGGGTCATCCTCCACTGCACTCCCGGGCCATAGCAGAGAGCTGGCCTGGAAGAGGGGCAAGCGGGACAGAATCCGGCGCCCCGACTGGGACTAGAACCCAGTGTGCCGGCGCCGCAGGCAGAGGATGGAGGATTAGCCTATTGAGCTGCGCCGGCCACAGACCGCTCTTAAAAAACAAAACTATGAATTTTTAAAAGGAGGGAGTGATACTCCCTCGTGCTTTTCCCCTGTTTTTTTTTTTTTTTTTTTTTTTTTTTTTTTTTTTTTTTAATTTGAGACAGAGCCCTGTCATATGCTGATTCACTCCCTAAAAGCCTGCAGTGGCCAAGGCTGGGATGAGGCCAAAGCCAGGAACCAAGAACTCAATCCAGGTCTCCCTTGCAGGTGTCAGAAACTCAACTACTTGAGCCATCTCTGCGGCCTCCAAGGTGTGCACTAGCAGGCAGCTGGAATCGGAAGCTGCAGGCGGGCGTTGAACCCACGCACTCCAAAATGGGACGTGGATGTCCCGACTGATGCTGAACTGCCCGGCCGAACACGGGCCTCAGAAGCCTGGAATTACTGAAAGGGCTGAAGACTACTCAGTTGCAAAACAACGTTAATCATGGTTTCCAGGGACTTAAAACATGCACACAAGGTAATGAAAGTGACAGCAGCAGCACACATGGCGAGAAGTGGGGAAGTGGAAGGCGCAGTCGTAGTGGTTTGCTTGGGAATGGAGAGGGACAAGCACTAATTCCAGGTAGAGGTTACTAAGTTACGGATGCTCACTACATCCCCAGGGTAAGCACTCACAGATTTGTAAAGAGAATCACTAAGTGCATTAGTAGTAAAGAAAGGATGGCAGAGTCATGGCAAAGACCGAATGCAGAGGAAGACAGGGACTGGAAGGTAAGGTTCAAATGGCGGAGGCTATGAATGCAAAGAAAGCAGCTGAGATGGTGTGAATCCAACTACACTTGATGCAAATCCAAAGACAGCTGACGGTTGATCAATGGAGTTCCTGGATCCCAGTTTAGGCCTGGCCCAGCACTGACTGTTGTAACAATTTTGGAAGTGAACCTGTGGAGGGAAGACCTGTGTGTGTGTGTATGTCACCTGCCTTCATAAATAAAAGAATAAAGAAATCTTCCACCCTGACATGGCTCTATCTCCAACCAAAGGTCATTCCACTCAGCTCCAAACCAATCAGAAGAAATGAGTGTCCGCACCTTAACTGCACCTTAACCTTAACTTCCGCCCAGAGTACCCCAATGGGGGTTCATGTTGCACAACACTGACATATTGAGCATGCTGCGTGCAAGAAATACAACAGAACAGCAGGCTGGGTGCACAGGTGCGAATCCAGGTGCCATGTACTGAGGGGGTAGGCCAGAACTCCAAGCTGGGTCCCCGTCAAAGTGCCACGTGCCAAAGGGGCACCACCATGCCTCCTCATGTGATTAAAAACCCCTGCCCTGAACCCTCGTTGAGCCAGTCAGTAGAACTTTTTCCCCATGGTGCTGTGTCCAAGCTTAAGCCCACAATAAACCTTGTCTGGGTTGTGTGTTGGCCTCATGTCAATTGCTATTACAAGTGAGTCAAAGAATCTGGCGTTGGTGCTAGGATGGGCGAAGAAGGCTGGCACTGTGGTGCAGCAAGTTAAGCCACTGCCTACGATGCTGGCATCCCACGTCCCAGCTGCTCCACTTCTGATCCAGCTCCCTGCTGATGACCTGGGAATGCAGCAGAAGATGGCCCAAGTGTTTGGGCCCCTAGCACCCATATGGGAGACCTGGAAACAGGTCCTGGCTCCTGGCTTCAGCCTGTCCCAGCCCTGGCTGTTGGGGTCATCTGGGGAAGTGAACCAAATAAATCTTGGGGGGGGGGGCAAATGGAAGAAAAATTCATGTCTCTGTTCAGAATAGGTTTGGGAATTCACAGAGTGAAACCAGGACAGAACATGGCAGGTGCACAGGAGAAGAGGTGGGGTAAGTTCTTGAGCACGGGCATTCACGGCCTGCTTTTACCTGGGTCACATGTTCAAAGATGGCTGCTGTGGGCAGGCATTTGGCCTAGCAATTAAGATGCCAGTTGGAACAGCTGCGCCTCCTATTGGACTGCCTGGCTTTGCTTCCCTTGCCAGCTTCCTACTCACGCACACCCTGGGGTGCATCGGTAACTGGTCATTCTGGATCCTTCTGAATCTCTCCAAGCAGACTCCAGTCAAAATCCGGGCTGCAGCTGGTTCTGTCTGGTTTTATCAGGGAGCTTAAAAAGCACAGCACAGCAGAGCTTCACCAAAGACAGCTATTGTGGGACAGCGAGCTACTGTGCAACGGAAAGACAAATGACTATTATGGGATGTTAGCCTGCCGGGCAGCTGGGGGAGTCCTTCACCATCAGTGGGTCCCTCCCTAAGCAGTCGCACGTGTGTGTGATGGCCACGCACTGGAAGATTCAATGTTTTTCCTGGAAGGTGAAAGAACACACAGCTCTGCACGATAACATGGAAAAAATCTCAGATGCGGTGTGTCGGTCAGAAGTGCCTATTTCATGTATACAAAGAGGAAGAACCAGTGAAACTGCGCTGGCCATGGGTGAAAAGCAGCAGGCCCTTAGGGAGGCTAAGGGAGCCTGTGGGAGGCTGATAATGATCTCTGATCCTGCTGGTGGCTTTGTAACCGGAGGAGAGGATTAGGGCAGGGACTCTGAGGCAGTCTCTGTGCCAGCCTGTGTTTAGAGGATGGGGGGGGGGGGGGCTGATCTTGCACCGTTGTCCTGGTGGCCGGGGGCAGTGTCACAGCGCAGGGACTGGCAGTCGATTTGTGAACGTGCCCTGAAGAAGCAGCCTGCTGTTCCAGCAGGAAGAGCCCTTCCGCTCCCCCTTGTTCTAGTCCACATCCTGCATGGGCCCTCTCCCTTGCTGCGAGAGCCCAGGCAGCCATTTCTCCAGGGAGGGATGCCTGCCCAGTCTCCACCGGCCCGGATACACGAGGCTTTCCTCCTGCTAGGGGTTGGTTACTTGGCGACAGCCCTTGTAGACGCGGTTTCATGAGTGAAAAATTCAGAGGCACGTGCTTGTTGTTTTTTCAAGACCTATTTGAGGCGGGGTGGTGGGGTGGGGAGGAGAACCCTCCATCCCCGAGGTCACTCCTCCACCATAGCCGGGGCCGGGCGAGGCCAAGGGCAGAAGCAGCCGAGCGGGAACCGCCCGGCCTCCCACGTGCAGGGCACGGGCCACTGTGGCGGGAAGCTGGCCGGCAGGGCCTGGGACAGGGGGTGCCGGCCTCACCGGCCTCAGCGTGCGTGTTTTGCGCACTTACATAGTCTGCGTCTCGTTTTTGTTTTCTTTGAGTTCTTAGTGCGGGGTCAACATTATGATTATAAAATAAAGTATGTCAGATTTTTTTTTAATGGAGACTTTTTTTTTTTAAAGCAGGAAGAAATCACAGAAATAGTGGAGGTGGATGGCGTGATCCGATTTGCGTTCTAAGAACAGATTTTGTGAGGCAGCAGGCGCCTAGACGGGCAAGGCCGTGGGGTGGGAACGCGGGGTAGAGGCCAGCGTCGGGGCTAACTCGGGGGTCTCCGCTCAGCAGGCACAGGCCCGCAGAGGAGTGCGGGGGGCAAACGCCGCCTGCGGGAGCCGAGGTTCCGGGGAGAGGGAGGCACTGTGGCGCCACAGTGACCCCAGTCAGCCTGGGCGGCCAGCCCGCTCCCGCTCCGGGGGCCTGGACGCGGACACCGAGTGCCGGCGAGAGGGGACCGCCGGGCCCCGCCCCGGATGCGGAACCAATTGTGACGGCGGCGAGGTTTCCGGCCGGCGCTGCAAGGGCGCCGCACGCGAGGGGGTGGCGTGCGCCGGCGTGACGCGGCTGCGCGGGATGGGCCAGGCCGAGGCCGAGGCGGCGGCGGCGGCAGCGAGAGGCGGCGGCGCGACGACGGCCCCCCCAGCCCGGCCGCCATGAGCACCAAGCAGGTCACTTGCAGGTCAGTGCGCGGCGCCGCGGCGTCCGGCAGTGCCGGGGCCGCTCCGCGGGGCCCTGGGCGGCTGTCGGCGCGGCGGTCAGCCAGCCGGGGAAACTGAGGCGGGAACGGGGCTCTGTGGAAAGTTACTCAGCTGTTCGTTCGCGGCCCGAGGCGGGGATCCGGAGGCTTTGGGGTCGCGTCGCGTGCTTAGCGCCGCCGGGGAGACCGCCGTGGGTGCTCGGCGCCGGGCAGGGCTCTGGGCTGGAGGCGGCGGCCCGGGCCCGAGGCCGGGGGCCGCGGCGCGGGGTGAGGTGGTTCATGGATTTCCAGGACCTCGCAGAAGCTGGGGCTTCCCTGGAGTGAGGACCCCGGATGCAGCCGGACGGTTAATGGCGGCCCCGAGCCCTTGCTGGGAGTCTGCTGGGCGCCCCACACGGTTCTGGTGCGTTTATCATCGCAGAAGCGCCGACCGGCACACGGCGTTCCTGTCTCGCGGTGGGTCTGGGCGGTGTTAGGGGATAGCCCTTGTCTTGCTGAGACGCGGGTGTACGAGCCGCGGGGCCAGGGGAGGGGGCTCCGGCTAGAAGACCGACGACGCCGAGGAGCTCGGCGGGTACCGGGGTGTGGAGCTAGAAGTGGTTCGCCCCGGTTGTGCGGCGCCCTCGCAGCTTGGGCTTCGCCGGTGCTGGGATCTGCGCCTGCTGCATTGTGTGCTTGGGAAATGCGGGTCAGAAATCCCAGTGTCCGAAGGCCTGAGCTTTTGGGCACTAACAGGACACGCCACTCGTGGGAAGTTCTCCACCGTGGAAGCCTACCTCGTGCGTGAAATTATTACAAACATCGTGTAAAACTGGTTTCAGGTGAAACATGAGACGGGGGGCCCATCCGCAAGACGCTTTTTAAAGGTTTATTTCACTTATTTGAAGGAGTTCGGGAGAGAGGGGGAAGAGATAGGTGATGTTCCATCTGCTGCTTAGCTCCTCTCCTCAGTTGCAGAGGCCAGTGCTGGGCCAGGTGGGAGCCAGGAGCCTCCTCCAGGTCTCCCAGAGGGGGTGGGGGCCCAGGACCGGCACCTTCTTCTGCTGTCCCAGGCACAGGCACATGAGCAGATAGATAGGTGGATCAGAAGTGGAGTGGCCGGGACTCAAACTGGCGCACATCTGGGATGCTGGTGCTTCAGGCCTGGTTTATGCCGTTTTGCCACAGCGCTGCCCCCTCCATCTGTAATTTGAGACACTTCTGCGGGGGAATACTCAACCGGTACTGATTTTATTTTTTTAAATGTTTGCTCATTTGAAAGAATTAGAGGAAGGAACAGAGAGAGAGAGAGAAATCCGCTAATCCACAAACCAGGAGCCCAGCATTTCATCCAGGTGTTACACATGGGTGACAGGGATCCAGGGACTTGGGATCCAGGGACTTGGGCCATGCTCTCATTTTCCCAGGAGCATTAGCCAGGGAGCTGGATCTGAAGTGGAGCAGCTGGGATTCGAACTGATGGTCACAGGGGATGCTGCCACCTCAGGCGGTGGCTTAACCCGCTATACCACGACACCAGCCACTGATTTATTTTTTAAATATTTATTTATTTGAAAGGGAGAGTTACAGAGAAGCATAGAGAGAGGAAGGTCTTCCACTCCCCAAATGGCTTCAATGGCCATAACTGGACCAATCCGAAGCCAGGAGCTTCTTCCAGGCCCCCTGTGCAGGTACAGGGACCCAAGGACCTGGACCATTCTCCACTACCTTCCCAGGCCATAGCAGAGAGCTGCATTGGAAACGGAGCAGCCGAGACTGGAACTGGCACCCATATGGGATGTCAGCACTGCAGGCAGTGGCTTTACCTGCTGGGCCACAGTGCCAGCAGGTAAAGTATTAGCATTAGTGTTAGTATTAGTTCTTTCTTGAAGATTTATGTGTATGTTAATTATTTTTATTTGATATGCTTTCCCCTTTCAGAGGAAGTGTCCTGAGGCCATTGTCATTACAAGGAGATTCTTATTACCCAGAAATCCTCTTTTCCTCCAGTCACTTGATGCTTTAATTCTGCCATTCCCATTCCTGGCGTGTTCCTAAGATGTTTCCACAAAATGCTGCATATTTATGTAATGCTTTGTACATGAAGCTCCGCTCTGTCTAATATCTGTTTGTTTGTTTAAGATTTTATTTATTTATTTTGAAAGTCAGAGTTACACAGAGAGAGGAGAAGCAGAGAGAGAGAGAGAGAGAGAGAGTCTTCCATCCACTGGCTCACTCCCCAGAGGGCTGCAATGGCCAGAGCTGCGCTGATCCGAAGCCAGGAGCCAGGAGCTTCTTCTAGGTCTCCCATGCGGGTGCAGGGGCCCAAGGAGTTGTGTGATCTTCTGCTGCTTTCCCAGGCCATAGCAGAGAGCGGCATTGGAAGTAGAGCAGCCAGGACTCAAACTGGCGCCCATGTGGCTTGGCGGCGCTGCAGGCAGGGCTTTCCCTGCTGTGCCACAATGCCATCCCCAGTAATACCTGTTTTTAAAGATATGGAAACTTTAGGATTAGAAGGACAAGAGGTTTGTCCAAAATTTTGTCTGTCTGTGCAGGCACAAGAACTTCAACCAGGATCATCTTGGTTTTTTCCTTCTGTTCCAAGAGGTAGCCTGACAAAGCTTTAATTGTGTCTATAGGTCAGGGTGCTGTGCAGGCTGTTGTCGGGAAGGGATCTCTTCTGCTAGGGTCTGAAGAGGTGTGGGCTGCGGCTCTGTGAGGTGCTGTCTTGGGCAGACACCGATCCAGCAACCAACCCTGCCTCAGGTCGGGAAACGGACCTTCAGCAGGCAGTGTCTGGCCCAAGGTCAGCACTGTCCAGGCGGCAGAAGTGTGGTGCTGGAGCTTTCAGGCCATGCGGCCTCCAGTAAGTCAGAAATGCTGAAGCTTCTCTGCTGAGGGGAGTTTTCCAGCTGAATCTACTCTGCTCCTGTGAAAGAACCGAAGACACATGGGAAGGGAGAGAAATTTCCTTGCACAAGGATGTGAGCAAGGCGGACCCCCCAGAGACTAACTTGCCGGTGAAACCCAGAATAGGACTGAAGTTATTATTACTATGTGGTACTATTAGAGTACCACATCTACACTGGAAGAGCTTTGCATGGTGGGAAGCTCTTCTCACTTTATTTTTTATTCACAAAAGCCTTATCTCCAGACGCTGGTAACTTGAAAGAGTATGATTTGGGGCGGGGGGGGTGGTGGTTAACTTTTAACAGGGTCTTGGCTGTTTTATCTTTGGTTTATTTCAGATCAGAAAGTGTTTTAGGTTTGTTGTAGATTATAATTGTGATGTGTGTTTATTCTGAGTGGCAGCAGAATATGGTGGTGTTTTTTTTTTTTAAAGATTTATTTATTTGAAAAGGCAGAATTAGAGACAATGAGAGGGAGAAGAACCCAAGAAAGCATTCTTCCATCTGCTCATATACTCCCCAAATGGCTACGATGGCCGGAGCTGGTCCTAGCTGAAGCCAGGAACCTGGAACCTTCTCTGGCTCTCTACGTGCGTGGCAGGGGCCCAGTATGTGGGTCATCGTCTACTACTTTGCCCAGGTGCTTTAGCAGGGAGCTGGATCAAACGTGGAGCAGCCAGGACTTAAACTGGCGCTCTGACACAGAGTGCCAGAGTCATAGGCGGCAGCCTAACGCCTGCACCACGACGCCAGCCACAGTAACCAGCTTACTTCTCTGCTTCCTGGTGGGATAAGAAGTTCCCTTCACTTCATAATTTCTAGTGCAAGACCTAGATTTTTGGTTTCCTAAAATAGTCAAACCTATAAGCTTTGAGTCTTGGAAAGAGACAAAACCTGGGAGGTCTTGTCAGCCAGTGTGTAGTCGGAAGAGCTTGAGCCCCTGAGTTTGGTAATTCTGGGTTCTGGTTTCCTCCTCCCTGAGACGAGGGTGTTAAGGCCTGGCCAGCAGGGCTGGTTCAAAATTAAATAGTATTGGGGCCTATGCTGTGGAACAGTGGGTTAAAGCCCTAGCCTGTGGCTCTGGCATCCCATATGGGCACTGGTTCGATTCCCGACAGCTCCACTTCTGTTCCAGCTACCTGCTGATTGCCTGGAAAAGTAGTGGAGGGTGGCCCATGTTCTTAGGCCCTTGTGCCCGCGTTGGAGACCTGGAGGAAGCTCCTGGCTTTGGATCGGCCCAGCTCCAACTGTTGGCCATTTGGGGAGTGACCCAGCGAATGGAAGACCTCTCTCTCTGTGTCGCTTCCTCTCTCTGTAACTCTTTCAGGAAAATAAAATAAATGTTAAAAAAAAAAATTTTTAATGGTGGCTGCAAACCACCTTAATGTGTTTCCTGTGTGTTCTGAGTAGTCTGTTGCAGTAGTCTGCAGTGAGTGTGATTATCATAGCCAAATTAGAGGGGCCAGGCGTTGGCACAGTGGGTTAAGCCACTGCCTGTGACACCAGCAACCCATATCAGGGCACCACTTCATATCCAGCTCTCTGTTCATGTGCCTGGGGAAGCCGCAGATGATAGCGCAAATGCTTGGGTTCCTGTCATCTGCCCGGGAGACCCAGGTGGGGTTGATGGCTCCTGGCTTCTGCCTAGCACAGCCCTGGCTATTGCAGCCATTGGGGAATGAACCAGCTCTCTGTCTTCTCATGCTCTGCCTTTCCAATAAATAAATCTTTGTTTTTTCTTTTTAACCAGAATTATAGGTAGAATAACCGAGGCTTGGAGATGGAAATAATTTGCCCCAGGTCACAAAGCCAGCGATTTGACTTTGCTGTCTTCAATTTACAGCACTTTATTTCAGCCCACCTCTAATTAATGCATTCGTTTCAAGCCTAGCACAGTTGGCTCCTTTTCCTCAACGATCTGCCGTCAGAAGCAGCGCAGCCATAACGTCCCAGCCTGTGAAACTGTGCGGGAAAACGTCGAGAAGGGTGTCACTGGGCATGCAATCACCCACTCACTGGGAGGTGATCTGTCACAGTATTTTGCTAAAGAGAGGGGCCCAACTGATTGTGTTGGACTCAGCCCTCACCTGCAGCTTTTGTCATGGTGAGCCTGAGAACCCCTGCTGCATCATAGCTGTGCTGAGACAGTCATGGTGGAATGGCCCCCAGAAGGAACCTCCCTACTCTGAGTCTCATGCTGTGTGCCTCACCAGGAAGGCTGAGCTGTGGCAAGTTCATTGCAGAGTAAAAGTGGAACGTAGATGGAGAGGGAAAGCTGTGCCTGGGGATGGAAGTGGTACCGTGTGCTACCAAAATAGGACTGGGATGCTTCCGCCTTCTGTTTAACAGCAGTTTCACACTGGCCTTTCTTGAGGACATTGATGGTGATCTAGAAGTTATTTTTAAACCTATTTGAATTGCAGCTCACACAGTGGGCTGTGCTGCTGGAGACACATGCATACTGTATCAGAGTGCTTGGGCTCATGTCCCAGCGCCACACTCCAATCTAGCTTCCTGCTAAGGCTGCTCTGGGAAGCAGCCCGTGAGGACTCAAGTTGCCATGTACATGGAAGACCTGGGAGGATTTCAAGGCTTCTGGCTATTGGGGACAATTTGGGGGCAAACCAGCGGATGATAGGTGTGTTTGCATGTCTTGTCTGGGTTCTGCCTTTCAAAGAAATAAGTAAACATTGAAAAATAATTTGAATCTCAGCTCAGTGACTTATTAGAAATGAAGCAGTTTGCAGGAAGTCAGTAGCTTATAAGTGACTAGAAGCTCTAACTGCGGTCAAATATTCAGTCTTTTAATGGAAAAGCTAATTAGTGCAGCTTAAATGGCAGGTTTTCTGAAAAGGATATATGGGAGGAGGTGGTAGGATTACCAAACTCATCCTCTTAGGCCACCACTACCTAAAACAATGTTTTGTTTTGCTGCCTGATGAACAAACAGTATCTGGTGGAGTACCTCTGGTGGTCTTCTACCCTGGTTCTTTCAGGAACCTTTCTGGTCTAATTTCTTTTTTAAAAAACAAAGTAACTTATGAAATAGTTATTGGATTTCACTTTTTAAAAAAAGTTTGGGGGCCAGCATCGTGGCCTACTGGTTAAGGCTGCCACTTGCAGCACTGGCATCCCATATTGCCACTGATTGAATACTCAGCTGCTCCACTTCCGATCCAGCTCTCTGCTAATGGCCTGGGAAAGCTGTGGAAGATGGCTCAAGTGCTTGGGTCACTGCCCCAACGTGGGAAACCAGTAAAAAGCCCCGGGCTCCTGGCTTTGGTCCGGCCCAGCCCTGGCCATAGCAGCCAATCTGGGAAGTGAACCAGTAGGTGGAAGATCAATCTCTCTCTCTCTTTCTCACATGTTCACACTCTGACTTTCAATACAGTAAGTCTTTTTATTTTTTTTTTTAAAGATTTATTTATTTGAAAGATTTACACACAGAGAGGAGGAGAGACAGAGAGGCCTTCCATCCTCTGGTTAATTACCCAGTTGGCTGCAACAGTGGAGCTGTACCAATCCAAAGCCAGGAGCCAGGAGCTTCTTCCGGGTCTCCCATGCGGGTGGAGGGGCCCAAGGACTTGGGCCATCTTCTGCTATGCCAGGCTATAGCAGAGAGCTAGATTGGAAGTGGAGCAGCTGGGTCTCGAATTGGAGCCCATATGGGATGCCGGCACTGCAGGCAGTGGCTTTACACCACAGCACCAGCCCCTACATTAAATCTTAAAAAAAAAAAAAAAAAAAAAAAAAAAAAAAAAAATTTTTAAAGGCATAGTGGGAGAGCGATATTATTCATCCACTGATTAATTCCCTTATGGCCACAGCAGCTGGGCTGGGCCAGGCCACAGCCAGGAGCCAGAGACTTCATCTGTATCTCCTGTGTTGGTGGCAGGGACCCAAGTACACGAGCCATCATCAGTTGCCTCCCAAGATATGCATGCAAGAAACTGGATCAAAAGTGGAGGTGAGGGCTGACGCTGTGGGGTAGCAGGTAAAGCCACTGCCTGCAATGCTGGTATCCCATATGGGTGCCAGTTCAGGTCCTGGCTGCTCCACTTCCAATCTAGCTCTCTGCTTATGGCCTGGGAAAGCAGTGGAAGGTGGCCCAAGTCCTTGGGCCCTTGTACCTGTTTGGGAGGCTTGGAAGAAGCTCCTGACTCTTGGCTTCAGATTGGCTCAGCTCTGGCTGTTGTGGCCATCTGGGGAGTGAACCAGCAGATGGAATACCTCTCTCTCTTTCTGCCTCTGCCTCTCTGTAGCTCTGCCTTTCAAATAAATACATAAATCTTTTTTTTTTTTTTTAAGGTAGAGGTGGAACTCAGTTCCAGGCACTCTGATATGAGATGCAAACATCCCAAGTGGCAGCTTAATTTGCTGCACTTCATCCCTCCCCCCACTTTTTTTTTTTTTTTTTTTTTTTAAGATTTATTTGAAAGAAAGAGCATACTTCCCGTCTTCTGGTTTATTCCCCAAATGGCCACATCAGCCAAGGCTGAGCCAGGCTGAAGCCAGAAGCTTCATTTGGGTCTTCCACCTGGGTAGTAGGGGCCCAAACACTTGGGCCATGTTCCGTTGCTTTCCATGGCCATTAGTAGAGAACTGGATTAGAAGTGGAGCAGTCAGGACATGCACCAGTGCCCATATGGGATACCTGCATTGCAGGCAGCAGCTTAACCCCTTGTGCTGCAACACCGGCCAGTAGATCTCACTTTTGAGGAACTGTTTGTGTAGGGACTTGGAACCTGTTCTATTCCATTATTTGTGAAATTAACCTCTCTGTCATTCAGACTATTTATTTGAAAGGCAGAATTAGAGAGGAGAGACACAGATCTTCCATCCACTGGCTCACTTCCCAAATGGCTGCAGTGACCCAGGGCTAGGCCAGGCAGAAGCCAGGAGCCAGGACCTTCATCTGGGTCTCCCAAGTAGGTGCAGAGGCCCCAGCACTTGGGCCATCCTCTGCTGCTTTCCCAGGTATATTAAAAAGGAGCTGGATTGGAAATGGAGCAGCCGAAACTTGAACTGGTGCCCATTATTGGATGTAGGTGCTGCAGGCCATGACTTGAATTCCCTGCGCCACAGGCGCCAGCCTCTCTGACTTTTCAAACCTTCAAAGATTGAAGATGACCATATTTGATGACCTGAAATAATGTTTCAGTCTTGAGTAGCATTTCTCAAAAAGAATGATCATGCATTCAAATGCATAACATACTTTGATGTTGGGGGTCCCCAAGGTTGCCCCTGTATCTGGAGATGAGCTGGAAGACTTCACGGGGCTCAGCTGCACTGAAGGCGGTCATGTTCAGAGTGATGCAGTGAGAAGTCGTAGACAGACAGGAGATCACACCACATACTCTTTCCCTGGCAACGTGTCCCCATGCTCTCAGTGTGCACGCTGGTCACACAGGGTACCCTTTGCATAGCATGTACCAAAATCGCCGACTGTCGGAAGGGAACTGGGTGTTCAGCAGAAACCACATTGTTTGTACCATCAGTTCAGGCACAGTGAGCGCTATCAGTGTAGGGAACTGTCGAGCAGCTGAGGTCCTAGGCGTGGGCCAGCCTTGGAAGCAGGGCTTTCCAAGGCGAGCAGTCCTGGGCCTGTGATTTCTGTGCATGTGGGAAGTCAGTGTGTGCCTATCACGAATTTCTGGTGTAGGCCTTTTTTGTCTAGTGTCTTCCAAGTTTCCAGCATGGAGTGCCCTTGTTTGCAGCTTCCATACCCAGCTTTTTTCTTTTCTTTTCTAATGTGAATGCATAACAGCCTTACTGTGTATTAGCAGGGAACTGGATCGACAGTGGAGCAGCAGGGACATGAACCTGCACCCATATGGGATGTCGGCGTCACAGGTGGTAGCTTTACCTACTATGCCACAACACTGGCCCAGTGAGGTCCAGTTCTTATTTTGGTGGCTCAGAGGCAGCACACATGGGTTCTCATGCCACCAGTGGAGTGTAAGTTTTAAAGGCAACATGTGGACAAAGGCAGCATAATAGGGAACTCCGTTTTGTGGGGGAAAGGTCAGGGCTATGTGACAAGGCCAGAGTCTGTCTGGACCTACTGGTTACTCTCACCTCTAAATCTTGTTTTAGTATTTGTGTGGTAAGAGTTGTAATTACATTCCTTATTGGATTACACTCCTCTTGCTTTGTATACCTCCTTGTTCCTGGGCTCTGCTGGGACATGTCCTCCCTCAGGCCACTGAAGGAAGGCACCTGTCACTTCCGCAATTGTCAGTTTAAATATTAAGTCCTCTCCTAGATTTTAATAAGAGCAGCACTATTTTGGGCACCAGTCATGGGATAGGTACTGTACTGGGCACCTCAGATATGTTGTAACTATACCCTTACTAGTGTTGGATTGAATTTACACTTTCTGAAACTAAAACAACCTTATTATTACAGAAGCAGAATTTGTTCATGGTAGAAATGTTCAAACATATAGATCAGGAAAAATAGGAAGATAAAATTACCATATACTTTCTAACTATTACACATCTTTATAGATTTTAAAAACCATGTATTTATCTCGCTTACCAGAATAAGATCCTGCCGTATATGTTTGAAAATTTTTTCTTAGGGTAAAATAAATTGTCTTAGAAAACTGAGACTGTCGGGGCTGGCGCCATGGCGCAGTAGGTTAATCCTCCGCCTGTGGCGCTGGCATCCCATATGGGTGCTGGTTCTAGTCCTGTCTGTTCTTCTTCCAATCCAGCTCTCTGCTGTGGCCTGGGAAAGCAGTGGAGGATGGCCCAAGTCCTTGGGCCCCTGCACCCACATGGGAGGCCTGGAAGAAGCTCCTGGCTCCTGGCTTCGGATCGGCATAGCTCTGGCCGTTGTGGCCATTTGGGGAGAAAACCAACAGAGGGAAGACCTTTCTCTCTGTCTCTCCCTCTCACTGTCTGTAACTCTACCTCTCAAATTAATAAATAAAATCTTAAAAAACAAAACAAAACAAAAAACACCAGAGACTGTCTCCATTAACCAACAGCTGCTTTCCCTCCTCCTCCAGCCGCAACACCCACCGTTCTGATCTGCCTCTGGCTGCGGCTCACCTCGTATTTCATGCTTGTAGAATCTCACCATATTTGTTTTTGACTGGCTATTTCACTTAGCATAGTGGCCTCAAGGGTCATCCATATGGTCAACTGTGTTGGGACTCTTTTCCTTTTTAAGGCTGCTTCTTGTTTATCGTTCATCAGTCCATAGACCTCTGGGCTGCTTTCAGCCGTCAGCTGTTTTGAGTGCTACTGCTGTGAATGGGGACCTGCAAGGGCCTGAGTCCCTAATCCCTTGCTTTGTAGCTGCACCCAGAAGCTGAATTGTTGGATTGTATGCTAAATCTGTTGTTAATTTATGTTTTCTATAGAAGCTGCACCATTTCACTGAACAAATGGGTAGTCAACAACTTCATGGAAGGGGTGGGTGTGGGGAGCAACTGGGAGCAACTCGGACTAGACTAAGTTACTGGAATTAAGACTTATTCTATGCATCTGCTCTCCCACAATATGGCGCTGGGAGAGGAGGAAACAGCTTCTACACAGCTGCCTCCAGTTCAACCAATAAACAGCAGGATCTGCTCCTGATTGGAGCAGAGCAGCGTACTCGGCGTGTGGGTAGCAGAGTTGGGATTGGTGGAAGAGGACTATAAAGGAGGAGAGAGACAACATGCACCAGGGAACATCTATCTGAAGGAACACCTGTGCAGCCCCCGAGAGAGCCGGCTGGCGGTGTGCCGCTCCCCCGCGGAAGTGGGGAAAGTGGCAGGGGGAACCGCCCTTCCACAGAGGTGGAAGGGACGGTAGCCAACTTGGGAAGAACCAGCAGCAAACCCGGGGAGGGCCGAGCAGACCAAAGAACAGCACCGGGTCCTGTGTCGTTCCTCCGCGAAGAGGGGGAGCGACAGGTGGGTGCTGTGGCATAGCAGGTAAAGCCACCAGCTGTGACTCCAGCATCCCATATGAATGCCCATTTTGAGTCTTGGCTGCTCCAATTCCAGTCCAGCTCCCTGCTTATGCACCTGGGAAGACAGTGGAAGATGGCCTGAGTGCTTGGGCCCCATCCACCCCACATGAAAGACCTGGAAGAAGCTCTGGGCTCCTAGCTTTGGCCTGGCACAGCCCCAGCCATTGCGGCCATTTGGGGAGTGAACCAGTGGATGGAAGATAACTCTCTCTCTCTAACTCTGCCTTTCAAATAAATAAATAAATCTTTAAAAAAAAAAACTTTATGGAAAATAGAATTAAAATGAATTCATTTTGGTGCACAGGAAAGTTCAGATCCATGCATATACGGAGTCTTCAAAAAGTTATGGAAGATACAGATTATGAAACAGCTGTACCTGGTGGTCCATTCTTTTTAGTTAATGTTCAACTTTCCATCAAAATAAATTTTCATTTTATCTAATACTTAGTCTATACTAAAATTTCCCCCGGCTCAGTCCCCAGGTGCTGGTGAGCTGGCGAGTCAGTCCAGATCTCCCACGAGGGTGGGTCCACACAGCAGACAGCCTGGACCCAGGCACTCTGGACTTGGAATGTGGGCGCCACAAGAGCTGTCCTAACTGCTGCACCATTTGCCTGCCCTGGATGTTTTTCAAGGTTCATTTATGTTGTGGCATGCGTCAGGCAGTATTTTTTTTTTTTTTTTTTTAAGATTTACGTATTTTATTTGAGCTATAGAGATACAGAGAGAGGAAGAGAGAGAGAGCGCAAGATGTTCCATCTACTGGTTCACTCCCCAAATAGCTGCAACTGCTGGAGCTGGGCTGATCCAAAGCCAGGAACTAGGAGCTTTTTCTGGGTCTCCCAAGTGGGTGCAGGGGCCCAAGGATTTCAGCCATCTTCCACTGTTTTTCAGGCCATAGCAGAAAGCTGGATCGGAAGAGGAGCAGTCGGGACACAAACCTGCACAGCTATGGGATGCCAGCCCCACAGGCAGAGAGGCTTACCCCACTGTGCCATGCACTGGCCCCATACTTCATTCATTCTTAAGGCTAGATAGTAGTCCTTTTATGGTTGCATTACATTCTGTTTATCCATTCATTAGTTGAGGAAATATTCGGTGGTTTCCACTTTCTGGCTATTATGAATAATGTTGCTGTGAATGTAAATATACAAACATTTGTGTGGATACATTTTCACTTTCTTGGTAAACATCCAGGCATGGAATTGTTGCATCATATGGTAGACTTATTGTTTTATTATTTTTTTGTTTGAAAGGCAGAGAGATAGAGCAGAGAAATCTTCTACTAGTTCACTTCCCAGTTGCTTACAACAGCCGAGGCGAGGCCACTCCCAAGACAGGAACCAGGAACTCCATCCTGGTCTGCCACATGGGGGGCAGGAACCTAAGTACTTGGGCCAACACTTGCTGTGGTACATTAGCTAGAAGATAGACTGGAAGTGTAGAGTCGCCGGGAGTCAAACCAAGCACTCTGAAATAGGATGTGGGTGTCCCAAGTAGTGGTTTAACCTGCTGCACCACAATACCTACCTCTCTGTTTGTGTGTTTAAGATACTTAGCAAGCTGTTCTTCAAACTCAGCTCCCCTTTCTTGTTTTACTTTATAATAAAAAAATTAATTTATTGAGAGGTAGAGAAATACAGCCAGAGCTCCTATCTGCTGGTGTGCTCTCCAGATGTCTGCAGCAGCTGGAAGCCAGGTCTCCCACATGAGTGGCAGGGGCTCAGCTACTTGAGCCGTCCATCACCTGTTGCCTCCAAGGATGCACATTTTAGAGGAAGCTGGAATTAGAAGCATAGCCAGGATTCAAACCTGGGCACTTGGATGTGGAGGTGGGTGCCCTAAGCAGTATCTTAACTGCTAGGTCCAATGCCTGACCCCTGCTCCACATTTTTGTGTGACCCTTACTTGTTAAAGAAACCAAGCTTGGGTCCCACATATGCCTGTATTTATCTAGTTGCTTTCTCATCATTTTTTTTTAAACTTCAATTCCCTGTATTTCCTATGAACTGGGTGTTAGATCTGGAGATATGTTAAATTTAAGGTAAACATTTAGAGTCCATCACAGGTTATGTTGTATGGTTCATATCAGGTCTCATCAGCAAACACAGAATATTTGAGCTATTTTTTTTTTTCCAAGTGGATGCTGGGTCCAGAAGCAAGCCTTTAGCTTGGAGATTAAGATCCCTGCCACTTTGGCATGCCTGGGTTTGATTCCCAATTCTGGTTCCTGACACTAGCTTCCTGCTAATGCAGACTTGGGAAGTAGCAGTGACGGCTCAAATAATTGGGTTCTTTCCACCCACTAGAGAGACCTGATTTGAGTTCACGGCTTCCAGTTTGAGCCCTGACCACTGTTGGCCTTTGGGGAGTGAACCAGTGGGTAGAAACTGTTTATCTCTGCCTCTCAAATAAATACCATGAAAAAAGAAATTGGGTCTGTCCTCATTTGTTGAAAAGTCTGTTCCCCTGGTTGAATTACCTTGACACCTCTGTGGAGAGTCACTAGCTGCTGTTGGTGTGGTTCCCCGTCAACCTTCCTGAACTGCTTTGTCTCTTCAGCTCGGCAGGACAGCTGTGCTGCGCCTTGGGCCCCCTTCCCTGCTCCAAGGCCTAGAATATGCGTCCAGGAAGAAAGGTTGAATATGGGGCTCAGCTCCCAGGGACCAGTCTTCTGTTGCCTTTTTGTCAGTTGTCTAAAAACAGTTGTACATATTATGTTCCATTTTCTAAGGTTTGCTTTATTTTATAGTGGGAGGACAAGTTCCATACCCATACATAGCCAGAAGCAAAAATATGAACTCTGCCTCTTCTCTCCTCCCCCACTTCAGTTGTTACTAAAAGTTTTTTCTTTCTTAAGGTCTCAGACCATTTATTTTCTTTATATAATTGTATTTGTTAGACAGATTTTACTTTTTTGAAAGCAGGACATACAGAAAGATCTCACATCCGCTAGTACACTCCTCTTGTGCCCGCCGCTAGGCCAGGCCACATCCAGAAACCAGACCTCTACTTAGGTCTCATGGTCTCAGACAGGCACTCCCGTATGAGATGAGCGTCCTCAGTGGCATCTTTTTGTTTTATTTTTCAGCTTATTTATTTGAGAGAGTTACAGAGGAGGAGACACAGCAAAAGGTCTTCTGTCTGCTGGTTCACTCCTCAAATGGCCACAGCAGCTGGAGCTGAGCTTATCCAAAGCCAGAAGCCAGGAGTGTCCTTTTAGCCTCCCCATGTGGGTGCAGGAGCCTAACCGCTTTTACCATCTTTTAATGCCTTCCCATGCCATAGCAGAGAGCTGGATTGGAAGTGGAGCAGCCAGGACTCAAATTGGCGCCCTTATGGGATCCTGGTACTACAGGTGGTGATTCTACCCACTACGCCACAGTGCCGGCCCCTTCAGTGGCAAAACTGCTGTGCCAAACATCTGCCCCATCCGGTGCAGTTTTCATTGCAGGTGCTACATTTGGTTCCTTTTTCTTCTAGCTCCCGTTCCCCTCCACATTATGTTCTGTTCTGTAAACCCTTCAGCATATTGAGCGTGTTTGTAGTAACTGCTGTTAAGGGTCCTTGTCTGCCGATTCAGTCATCGGTCCGTTAGTGTTTTGTTTTTCTCCTGGCATCTCCAGTCATTTTCTGTTGGATGCCAACCATGAGTTTGTAAGCATATGGATTTTACTCTCTTCCTTAAAGCGTATTCAAGAATGTTTTGATTGACAGTAAGTTACTTGCTCTCAGCTTGATTGCTCTAAAGCACAGTGCATTGCGCATTAATAGGATGGATCTTTTACCCTAGAACCAGTTCAGCCTCGTGCCCTGGCGTTCCCTCTGTTCCTTGAGTCTCACAAGGGCTCTCCTCAGGCTGGGCAGAATTAGACTGTCTGTCAGTCGCACTGCTAGCGGTTCTTCCTTCGAGGCCAGGATTCAGGGTCTCAGTGGAATACTCTGACATGTATATCTTCTGATGTCAGAGTATCTCATTTGATCCTCAGCACAACAACCCTGCGAAGCAGGCAGTGTAACCTTCACTCTATAGACAAAGGCGGCAAAGCTCAGGGAAGCTGGTTTTGTGACTTGGTTATAAGGGGAAGACATGTATAAATACATGTCCAGTGTCCGATCGAGTCTTGACATATAATATGCTAGGCTTAAAGAGTATGCTAGTTTTATAGAGCAAAGTGTGCTTCTAAAATCTGTATGTTTCTGTATGCCTCCAGGTATTTTATGCATGGTGTGTGTCGGGAAGGAAGCCAGTGCCTATTCTCACATGACTTGGCAAACAGCAAGCCGTCCACCATCTGCAAATACTACCAGAAGGGCTACTGCGCCTATGGAACTCGGTGCAGGCAAGGATCCGCAGCTGTCCCCAGCTCGTAACACTGTCGTGAATACTGTTGGACTCAAATGCTTCATCTGGAACCTGGCTCTTCATGAGGGGGCATTTTTCTGTTGTTTTAAGTTTTTATTTATTTGAAGAGCAGAGAGTATGCATCTGTGATTCACTCACAACAGCCAGAACTGGGCCAGGCTGAACCGGAGTCCAGACTCAATGTGGATTTCGCAGGGACCCAAGTACCCGAATCATGTGCTGCCTCCCAGGGTGCACATTAGCTGGAAGCTGGACTGTAAGCGGAGCGGGGGCTTGAACCTAGACACTCTGATACGGGATGTGGGCATCCCAAGCAGTGACTTAGGTAGCAGCACCAAGTGCCCGCCCCAGTTTCATAACTCGTAGATGAGAAGAAGGTTTATGCTTTTGTAGCACAGAGGTGATCTGTTGTGTCCTGGATCGCTGCACTTCTTTGCTCCTTCTGCACAGTGGGGGCATGGGAGTGGGCCTGTGTATGCTGGCAGTGCCCAGGCTGTATCTGACTGTTAGGCTGGCCCCTTGTCACCATTTGGGGACTTCTGCCTAAGAAGCACTGAGGCCATGAGACCCTGGGAGGATTCAGTCTAGCATCTGTCTGGAACTTCCAGGCCCTTGAGCAGCCTAGAGCACCCTGTCAGTCCCATTCAGGTCCCACTGGATGGTAGGCAGTTCCTACAAACGGAGGCACTTTGCAGTTCAAACTCTTGTCTGCCTGCCACGGGGAGCAGGAGGGCTTTTGGTGGCAGGGAGGGTGGAAGGCTGTGGTGCTGCTGTCCCTGCCTAATGTGCGGTGTGGTGTGTTCTGTTCAGATACGATCACACGAGGCCCTCTGCTGCAGCGGCAGGCGCTGTGGGTGCCCTGCCCCATGCTGTGCCCTCCCCAGGCTGCCACAGTCCTCGCCCTTCTTCCGACCTCACTGTGTCTCTGGTGAAAACGCACTCAAACGAACCTGGGAAGCGTGAAAAGAGAACACTGGTACTTAGAGACCGAAGTGAGTGACCTGATGACTTTTGGCACTTTTTTTGTTTTTTTTTTTTTTTTTAAGATTTATTTACTTATAAGGCAAAGTGACAGAGGGACACACGGGAGTCTTAACCATTGGGCTGAACACCCACCCCATCTCCTTTTTCTGTTATGTGTTTTAGGATTTATTTATTTGAAAAACAGAGCTAGTAATAGATCTTCCATCCATCATTCATTCCCTGGTTCACTCCCCAAATGGCAAAACAGCCATGTCTAGGATGCGCTGAAGCCTGGTCTCCCACATAGGTGGCAGGGACCCAGGCACTTGAGCCATACTCTGTGGCCTTCCTAGGCACATGAGCTAGAAGCTGGATCACTAGGAGTAGCCCAGACTCGAACCATCACCCTGGGATGCCAGCATCACAGCGAGTGGCGTAACCCGCTGTCTGCGTTGCCGGCCCGTGTCACCTGTTTTGGAAAGCAGTTTTGGCCTTTTGTGCTTCTTCTTGGACTTCTCTCGTCAAGGGTTCCCCCAAGCTCACATCTCCCCAGGATGCCGATGCAGGCACTGGCACTGTTGGGAAATGGGCTCCGCCTGCTGCAGAGCCGTTGGAAAGCACCTCTGGCCTCGTGCCCACGTCTGGGTTGAGCTCTGCATTAGGAAGACCAGAAGAAGGGATTTTTGTCAGCACGGAGCTGCCGTCTTCAGAGTGTGGCTGTCCCGTTGGCAAGACAGCACTCAGTTCAGAGCTGAGCAGTTCCATAGAGCATGCTTCACTGTTTGACTTGAGGTCAGCGTGGGCAACCTCGGCACACAGAGCAGTGTCGGGATGTGGGGGGTGTCATGCCCTGGGACAGGGAGGGCAGAGGCTGCGGGTTCTGGAGAGTCTGCAGCGCCTCCAGTTGGCACTGTGAGGTAGGCAGGTTCCATCCTGAGCAGGGGCCATGGCAGTGGACGTGCTGGGAGGGCAGCCCCAGGGTGCAGGCTGTCTGGGGGGGAGGTGGCCGCGGCACTAGGCTTTTATTCAGCTTGAGTTTCAAATGAGAGGTAGTTTGGCTTAGAGAGAACCCCACTGTTTCTGTTGCCCTCAATGTAACTTGCCTTTGACTCGTGTCTGAGTTTTTTTGCTTTAGTATGACTAGTCCATGTATGACATTTTTAGACATGCCCATTGTAAGCAGCAGTTTTAGTGTTTGATGTGTAAATATATCATGTTCTGTTTTGGCGTTTCCATCTTGCCATGTGTGTGTGTGTTTTTTTTTTGTTTGTTTGTTTGTTTGTTTGTTTTTTGCTTCAGCACTCCTACTGAAAGAAGTGGCATTATGAACATTTTAAAGTGTTCTGTTCTTTATTTCTCTTTGGCCTGTTCCAAGGCTGGAACTCCTTTGAGTTGCATGATTGGTTGGTTTTGGCTGATGGCTTCCTGTAGAGATGGGGCGGGTTTCATTTGTGTGCACTGTGTGTGTTCTGTTCAGATCTCTCAGGCTTGGCCGAGGAAAAGGCTCCTCCCAGCGCAGTGAGTAACCCAGGCAGCTGCAGTGACCCCCAGACCAGCCTGGAGGTGAAGCCACATTCCTACCTGGACGCCATCAGGAGTGGCCTCGACGACCTGGAGGCCAGCAGCTCCTACAGCAGCGAGCAGCAGCTGTGCCCGTACGCAGCGGCCGGGGCGTGCCGGTTCGGGGCTGCCTGCGTCTACCTGCACGGGGACGTGTGTGAGATCTGCAGGCTGCCAGTCCTGCACCCCTTCGACCCCGAGCAAAGGAAGGCTCATGAGAAGGTACAGTCGCACAGCTCTGTGTGAATTTCCTGTAAGGTACAGTCACACCGCTCTGTGTGAATTTCCTGTAAGGTACAGTCGCACCGCTCTGTGTGAATTTCCTGTAAGGTACAGTCGCACCGCTCTGTGTGAATTTCCTGTAAGGTACAGTCGCACCGCTCTGTGTGAATTTCCTGTAAGGTACAGTCGCACCGCTCTGTGTGAATTTCCTGTAAGGTACAGTCGCACCGCTCTGTGTGAATTTCCTGTAAGGTACAGTCGCACCGCTCTGTGTGAATTTCCCGTAAGAAATGCAGAAGCTGCTATGCGACAGGCTCGTCGTACGCCCACATCTCTTGCCAATGGGACCTGCATTGTGTACCCAGCTTCATGGCGTCCTAGTTTCAGGTTCTCTTCCCACTTCTCAGTTTGCCAAGTTTGATTTGCTTACAATAAAGAGAAGAGGAGGCTTCAGAGGTGGGGAGCCTTGCACAGTGGAGCCCTCCCTGAAGCCACGCAGTGCTGCGCTGGGAGCCGGCCACGCTCTGTGTTGGAAGCGTTGAGGCACCACATGATAGGATCTGAGAGCGAAATGTAGGAAGGGACCTACAGGTCCCGCATGGCCTGCCCTCCCATGAGGCTTTGTGCTGGGCCAGGGCTCTGACGATGGCAAAGGCACGTAGGAGCCTCGCGGCTGCAGTGCTGGGGGCCAGGTTCCTTCAGGTTCGGGACGGACATGGTGGCCACCACGTTCAGGGCTCCCCTTGTGGGAAAGGGCGTGAGCAGTGCAGCCGAGGCGTCGAGGGCTGAGTGCTGCCTGCCTGTGGACTGGGAGAGGCAGATGTGTGTGAGGATGGGGCTGTCTCCACGTCTTCCCAGGGGACAGGGTGGTGAGCACAGAATTGGAGCTTTCCTCTCCACCTGGTCATCTCACATCTGTGCCCAGTGAGCTCCCCAGGCCAGCTCAGGGGAGGGACTCGGGGCACGCCTAGCGCGTGAACTCATGACGTCACGTCACTGGGGAGAGGTAGTGCCGCTTACCTGTGACTCTCAGGCTGAGGACTGCGGAGCATTTCTGATAGAGCTGAGGAAGGCAGTGGCCAGAGGAGCCAGGAGACCAGAGCTCTGGTCCCAGGAGCTCTGCCACCCCGCCGTGGTCCTTACAACCCGTCTGGACCTCTGGTCTCAGCTCCAAGCTGTGCCAGAAAGCAGGTGGCTGAGAAGACCTTGCTGTATCGGAGAGAGGCCTGCGTGCGGGGCCTGACCCTCCACTTCAGGACGTCCTCACGGGGGCAGCGGGGCAGTGGCCTCTCCTTGGGTGCGCTTCACTGCTGGGTGTCACCGTGTCCTCTCTGCACTGCAGATCTGCATGTCCACCTTCGAGCACGAGATGGAAAAGGCCTTTGCCTTCCAGGCGAGTCAGGACAAAGTGTGCAGCATCTGCATGGAGGTGATTCTTGAGAAGGCGTCCGCCTCCGAGAGGCGGTTTGGGATCCTCTCCAACTGCAACCACACGTACTGCCTGTCCTGCATCCGGCAGTGGAGGTGTGCCAAGCAGTTTGAAAACCCAATCATTAAGTAAGTACAGCCGGGGTGGTGGCCGTTGCCAGCAGGGCCCTGCCTCGCCCTCCCCTCCCCGCAGTGTCTGCGGGGCCCTGGCCCTCCAGCATGGAGAGGCGGTGGCGTCTTGACCTGCTGCACCACAACACTGGCCCTCTGGTTGTTTTTGTTATTCACACTTGAAAGGCAAAAAGGTGGGGGGGGGGGTGAGGGAGGGGAGAAAGGAGAGTAGCTCCCCTCTGCTGCTTCACTCCCCAACTGTGTGTAGCAGCCTGGGGACCTGACCCAGATCTGTGCCTTGCAGTTAAGTAACACGGAGCAGCTGGATCCCGTTTGTTCCTGCACTCATCTGCTGGTGACCCTCTGGGCTGTCGCCACTTATAGGCTGTACCTGCTTGTGGGCAAGTCTCTGTGGTCATGCTTTTTCTCCGGATGTGTACCTCAGCGGGAGACCGCGAGACCCCAGGGTCACTTCACAGTTCCCACCAGCAGTGACAGAGCATTCTGCTTTCTGTCCTCACCAACGTGTTTTATTCCCGATTTTAAGCAGCCTCATGGGTGTGAAGCATCTCCTGTGGTCTCAGTTTACATACACCTTGTAGTGAATCATGTGGAGCATTTTTTATGCCCTTCGTGGCCATTTTGGAGAAATGCCTACTTTGTTCATTTTAATGAATTTAGATCATTAATTTGAAAAGTTAAGTTACAGAGAAAACAAGAGAGATCTCTGATTTGATGGTTCCCTCCCCAAATGGCTGCAGTGGTCAGAGCTGGGTCAGGCCAAAGTCAGGAGCTTCTGGGTCTCCTGAGGGGCCAGGGTCCAAGGAGCTGGCATCCAGTGGGATGCAGGCATTGCAGGCATTGCAGGCGGCCCCTGAACCTGCTGCACCACAATGCCAGCCCCTTTACTTTTATTTTTCATGCCTGAGAAGAACCTGTGTTTAACAAGAAATAAGGTTCTTAAAGTCTGTAGTGGTCACACATTAGAGCAAGGAGTTTACTAGTGGAGTGTGCCCAAGAGTTGGAAGTCACATCCCCCTTACCAACCTCATTCTTATTCCAGGTCTTGTCCAGAATGCCGTGTGATATCAGAGTTTGTAATTCCAAGTGTGTATTGGGTAGAAGATCAGAATAAAAAGAATGAGTTGATTGAAGCTTTTAAACAAGGAATGGGGTAAGTGCTTCGAGCCTGCCTGGCTCCCGTTCCAGCCTTTGTCTTTGCCTCTCTAGGCCTTCCCCTCTCTCCTATAAGGATGCGGTCTTAGGAGCTTGGGACCTTCCTACTGTCAGGTGACAGGCTGGGCTGGGGATGCAGAGAGGGAGGACAGGGTGCAGGGGGTTTCCATCCGCTGGTTCACTCCCCAAAAGGCCGCCACAGCTGGGACTGGGCCAGTCTGAAGCCAGGACCTTGTTCTGGGTCTCCCACGTGGGTGCAGGGGACCAAGGACTTCATCTACTGCTTTCCCAGGCCATGGCAAAGAGCTGGATTGGAAGAGGAGCAGCAGCTGGGACTCAAACCCTTGCTCATATGGGATGCCGGCGCCACAGCACCGGCCCCGGCTTGCTCAATCTCTAAACTGGGCAGTGAGCCCCAGGCGAGCTGGGTTGTTGGTGCTGAGGTCAGCGTGGCACTTGGCTGTTCATTCATGAAGCCACTGTCCGACAGGCCTAGTGTTGGAAACCACCAGACAGAAATCCCAGCCAATACAGCTCGTGTGCTAGTGAGGAAGAGAGCACAATCAATAAGGAAAAGACCTGTCAGAGGCAGCTGGGCTCAGGAGAGGCATGAAGAGGGGCTGAGTGAGGAGGGCTGCGTGGCAGTGCGGGAGCCGAGGCAGTGAGCCATGCAGCTGTGACACAGCCAAGGCTTGAGACGGGAGGGGGCAAGGGGACAGGCTGGGACTCTGGCCGGGAAGCCAGGGATGCTGGGGCAGGGTGAGGAGAGAGCTGTGTAGTTGATGGTAGACCAGACTTCCTGCCAGCAGATTGGTTTTGATCAGAGCAGTGCTGGGATGGGCTTGCTACTCTGAGAAGGTCACTATGGTGATGTGGTGAGGACCAGCGAGAAGAGCGGGAGTGGGGGCCACAGAGGAGGGGTGAGAGATGGTCGGGTTTACTGATGGACCCACAATGGTGGGGGAGAGACGAGCTCATTGGACGCACTTGCAGGGTCACTGCTGCACACAGCTGTGCTGGACTTGCCCCTTTATTGACCAGCTGACTTATTTTCAGCCACTGGTTCACTTCCTAGATGGCCTCAACAGCCAGGGCTGGGCCAGACCAAAGCCAGGAACTTGGAATTCCATCCCAGTCTCCCCCAAGGGTGGCAGGGGCCCACATGCTTGGGCCATGCTCTGCCGCTTTCCTAGATGCGTTACTGGAACAGCTGGGGCTCGTCCAGTGTTCACATGCGATGCTCGTATCACAGGCAGCAGCGTAACACCAGCGTTCAGGGAAGCAGCATAGCCATCAATGCCCAGCAGGCAGAGCTGCTGGGACAAAGTCCCACGCCCGGTCATGGATCGGGTCACCCATCTGTTGGCTGCATGGTGGCAGTGTGGGTCTGACACCACACGTGTACGTGACGCTGCTACTCGGAGCACGTGAGCTGTGCTGAGAGACAGACAGGATTCACCAGTTCTTAGGGCGCTCCAGCGGGGGAGCAGCACGCGTTCTGTTTCAGTTCCTGCAGCTGAAGTTGAGATCCGGTTGACAGGGTTGGTTTCTTCTAGAGGCTGTAGGGGACAATCAGTGCAGCGTCTTCTGGTGGCTCCAGTAGTCCTCGGCGGTCCTTGGGTGGTACCAGGCCAGCCGCTGCGTCTGCCGTCACCTGACCTCCTTCCGGGTTCTTTTCTCTGCTCCAAGGACATGGATCAGGACCCACCTGTCACCCAGCAGGATCTCCTCTGGAGGTCCTGAGCCCATTAATCTGCAAAGACCATTCCCCCCGCCCCGAAATGACGCCACAGGGACAGGCACCAGGGCTTGGATTTGGACGTGAGGGCCGGTGTTGGAGCCACTACACAGGAAACTGCAGAGCATCAGGCTGTGCTGTTTCCACAGTGTAGCCCTTCTGTTGGGGGATTCCACTGCAATGTGCAGCTTTTTAACTTTAAAAAGATGGCTTTTCTAGGGGTTACAGTATGTATACTCTGAGCTTTCTGTCAGAATTATTGTTCCTGTCCTGTGTACCAGATACAGTGCCCATCCATTCTACTTACATACACTGTAAACCCCACAAGGTCACAGAATTCCTGCCTTTAAAACCTTGGTTACTTAAAAGGAAAAATATTTTTTTGTTACATAGACTTTTGGTATTTCCAGTGCTTGCTCATTCAATAATGTCCCCCTGGGTTCTGCACCGGTACCGCAGTGTAGACTTCTCTCCTGTCTTGCTGCCCTCAGCGGTACTGCATGACCCGTGTTCACCTGGCACTGACGGGTGTGCGGCACTGTCGTCTAGAGCGGATGTGACGTGGACAGGAGGATGCGTGTGGGCACGGTCGGTGCCATTTCATGCGGGAAACTTGAGCATCCACAGGCCTCGGCATTGGCTGTGGAAGGGTGGTGCTGCTTTTATGTGGCATCATTTACCTCCAGCCTCGAAAGTCGTCGCCTGTCACTCGGTCTTGCTGGTCTCCCTGTCTGTGCCGTCTGCCCTTCGACGGGCATGGCTCTCGGGTTTTCCTTCTTTCTTCACTTTGCAAACATGTTACATCCCTGTACCAATGGCCTCTGTGGCAGCTGATGAGAAGCTGAGGGCAGATTTACTTCGTTATTTGAAAGAGTTACACAGAAAGAGGAGATGAATAGGTCTTCCACGTGCTGGTTCACTCCCCAAATGGCCGTAACGGCCAGGGCTGGCCCCTCCTCTACTGCCATCCCAGGCCAGAGCAGAGCTGGATTGGAAGTGGAGCAGCTGGGACTTGAACTTGTGCCCACATGGGATGCTGGCACTGCAGGCAGCGGCTTCACCCACTACGCCACAGCCCTGACCCCGGCAGGTGCACTTCTAATGTGTCTGTTTCTCAGGCTGTGTTCATCTTGGTCTTCTTCATAATGTATTCTGTTATTCTCTGTATCTGAGGTTGGCATTCCTAGTGAATTTAGGGCAACTGTAGCCGTGCGCACCACAGGCTTTCTGATGCTGTTCTACCCTGGGGCTGCTTTTTTGCACCTTCTTCCCTGTTTATGTCCTTGAACTTGGTTGTTGTGGCTGCTTTGAAACTCTAGTCATCCAGAGGTTGGTGTCTTGATTGCCTTTTCCCTTACAAATGGCTCACACTTTCCTGATTTTAAGCTGGACTTCTCATGCGGTTTCGCCCTGCACTTTCGCACAGGCAGGGGTACGGCTTGGACTCCGCAGCCTGTTCGGTGTCTCTTACAGAGCCGGGTTGCTGTCAGCTTGCACGTGGCCAGGGGGCTCTGGAGCGCCTCAGGCCCCGCGGCTGCGTGTCCTGTCGGCCAGCCTCCCTCTGTGGTCCCCACTGAGCTGTGCTGTCGGCTGTCTTCTTCAACAGTCCGCCTTCAGCTGCTGACTCCACGGAGCTGCCCTGCCTTTGCTGGTTCTCCACTGCCTGGAGGACTTGAACGCTACTGCTGCCTGTGTGGAGGGTCCCACCTGGTAGGAGCTTGCTGGGCCACACTAGGAAGTGCAGCTGTGTGTAGTGTTTCCTTTACCTTAGCTTGATGTTTTCCCATGGCCCGCTCATGTCATTCTATGGTGTGTCCACGAGAGGGCGGTGAGGCACAGGGACCCTGACTGCAAAGGAGATCTGCTGAGGAGTGGCCTACACGCTGCCTTGTGCTTGCCCTCTGGCCTTTCCTGGCCTTGCTTGCCAGACCTTCAGGGCACCCGCTGCGATGGTGCAGCTCAGTGTGCAGATGCCTGTGCCAAGACCCACAAGGAAAGAGATGAGGGTGAGTCTGTAGAGGCCCTGGATCTCAGCTTGGCCCTGGTCTTCAGGGGCACCGTGATAAGTAGAGGAGAGGCTGGGAACGGTAGGTCCCGGACTTTGACCAGTTTAGTGAGTGGCTGGCAGGCAGGCAGGCAGCAGAGGGTGGCTTCTCATAGCTTGGAGTGTGGGGACCGCAGGGGGCAGAACCAGCACAGTTGGGGAACTCTGATCTGCCGAGTTCACTGCTGCTCTGCCGGACGTGGGAGTTAGCATCCAGGTGCCCCGCTCAGACTCTTAGAACCCAGGGACAGGCCGGGGCCCTGCACGCCACATCCAGCCCACATCCGGGCACTGTTCCTTATGCCCCTGCGTTCCACCCTGGGCCGTGGGCTGACTGGTTTGGGCCTTATTTTTACTACTTGCCCCTTCCTCCATACTCCCACATAATCCTCTGGTTTCCTGGGCAGTCCTGACTTTTCCTCAGTGTGGAACCATTTTTTCATTGTAGCAAGCAGAAGGAATTGTAGGCGT
The DNA here is from genome assembly GCF_051225735.1 of Oryctolagus cuniculus. NCBI lineage: Eukaryota > Metazoa > Chordata > Mammalia > Lagomorpha > Leporidae > Oryctolagus > Oryctolagus cuniculus. The sequence continues at coordinate 116,808,509 of NC_142876.1, read as the reverse complement.
CTGGGGGGAGTTCACACTTGCTGGCTTCCATAGACCTGTACCTGTCCTACGTATTTAAAGCTTCTGGGGCTGGCCTGTGACACAGCAGGCTAAGCCACCACTTGTTGCACTGGCACTGATACAGGATGCCAGGGCCCAGTCCAGGCTCCGATCCAGCTCCCTGCGAATGCGCCTGGGAAGCAGCAGGTAAGGGCCCAGAGGCCCTTGGGCTCCTAAACCCATGTGGGATGCCCAGGAGGAGGCGACTCCAGGCTCCTGGCGGCCATTTGGGGAGTGAAGAGATGTAAGATCTGTGTTTCTCTCTGTTGCTAAAACAATTCAGAGCTGGGGTCTGAAGTACATGAGGCATTAGGACACCCTGCTCTAAGAGTGGGAACTGAGGGAAGTGGAAGGTGCCCCCTCCCGTGGCTCCCAAGTCCCAGGGTCCTGGGGCAAGGAGGAATACAAAGTGGCCTGGTGCAGCTGCTTTTGGAACTTAGAGCAGGGGCAAGTAGCCACCAAGTCTGGCTGAGCCCTTAGGCTGCTGTCTGACACAGTTGAGTCTCCAGCAGGTTTGCCTTCTGTGGGAGATTAACATCACAGTGGGGAGGGGGAGTGTGACCTACTCGCAGCCTGTTTGCCCACCTGTCCCATGACACAGACCGAGTTCTGGCATCACAGGCGCTGTGCCAGCAGTGGCACATCCTGACCCCATATTCTCTCACCAATCTCTTGATTCCCCCCTTCCTTTTCAGAAAAAAAGCTTGTAAATACTTTGAGCAAGGCAAGGGGACCTGCCCATTTGGAAGCAAATGCCTTTACCGCCACGCTTACCCTGACGGGCGGCTGGCAGAACCTGAGAAACCGCGGAAACAGCTCAGTTCCGAAGGCACCGTGAGGGTAAGACTTGGCTGTCCCTGGTTGGGGGCCGTCCCTGCCCCTCCCTAATGCAATTCTGGCAGTGGAGAAATGGGGAAGGCAAGAACAGGCCACACAGCCTGCCTTCCCGTCGCCTGTAGCAGTAACCCGGATGTGTGCTGTCTTCACAGTTCTTTAATTCAGTGCGGCTCTGGGATTTTATCGAGAACCGAGAAAGCCAGCACGTGCCCAGCGCTGATGACGACGTGACAGAGCTCGGGGACCTCTTCATGCATCTGTCCGGAGTGGAGTCGTCAGCACCCTAACGAGTCAGTGCTTGCCCCCGCATCCTGGGCCGTGCCGGGCCCCTTGCACTGCAGCCTGAGACGGAGTGTTGCTTGGCATCGAGTGGGTTGTACCTACCCTTGATCTCATGCACTCCCGTCACTGTAGCCTTGGGAAGAGTGAAGGATATAAAGTAACCTACTGAGTACCTGGAATCACTTCCGCTAGCTGATGTCTTAGTTGTAGCCCCTGCCCTTGAGGGGGCGCGCTGGGCCTGTGCAGACTGACAGCTTGCACACAAAACCTGCCTCCTGGCCTTCCTGTTTCTCTCCCTCAAATTCATCAGGCCCGCCAGCAGGGCGTTCTTCAGCCCAAAGAGCCGAGTGCAGAGCTGCAGCTCTGGGCCAGGTGCTCTCGGAGGCTCGTTCCTGTGTTCAGCTGTGCAACAAGCCGTCAAAATCCTCCATCACTTGTCCCCATCAGGGAGGCTCCTGAAGTAGTACAAGTACTGGACAGGCAGCCAAGTTCAAGGCAGGGCCTCCAGCCAGAGTCGTCCATGCAAACCAAGTCCCCACTCTCACCCACTGGCTCGTGCCCACCAGAGTAATTACATCAAGGGCTTCAAACATACACACATACTTAGACAAGGTGAAGTTCGCACTGAAGCCAGCTGTTCGTTCTTACCTGGCTTTGATGTGAACTCTGAAAACTTGAGGGCATCCAGAAGGTTCTGGTTAGCAGTGGTCCTGAACAGGCGCGAGGGCAATCAGCTGTTGACATTTGAAGCACACAGAACCTTCTGAGTCAGAGCAAACCCACCCCAGGCCTGCATTTAGCTGTTTGTGTTAAAAGCTAGATACCAAATACACTGTAAAATCCATTAAAGTGTGGGTAGAAGATCTCTTCCCGGAGTTTAGAGTGCTTTTTGCTCGGTGCACATAGCTGACTCTTCACTAGGGATGGTAAAGAACACAGACAAGAGCTCCTGAGGCTTGAGCTCTGCTCCGGGAGGGAGTGAACGAGGGGAGAATTCCAGCTACGCGTTCTCAGCGTTACTTTAAAAAAGGAGGTAACAGCCATTAAAGCTAAATTTAATTTATTTTATTAAAATAACATAATTGAGGAACCATCAGATAACTGTATTTTGTCAGGCGCAATAAAAACAAAATTAAAACCCAAATCATCAAGAAAACCTCTTATTACTGGCTTCCTTGCATACACAATGATATGAGTCGAGACAAGGCTGGCTGTGCAGCCCGCCCCATAGGGGCAGCTCCTGGAAGACGAAATTCAGCATGACGGAAGACTGCTCCCTGAGAGGGTGGAGATGGGGAGGGCCTTGCTCGGAAAGCCGTCCCAGCGCGCTGGGCCCGCAGGGGCTGTCCCCAGTCACCTCCCGTAGTACCGAAGCAGCTCCTCCGGGCAGTCCTGGGCTGTCTGGTGCAGTATGTGCAAACTGGGCTGCACCAGCTCTGACGGAGTCCCTGCTGCGAGCCGCATTCCTCTCAGGAGCGGATGGCACCTCCCGTGCATCCTCCCACCAGAGGGCTGGCCGGCTGCCTTGACTTCCCCTTGGAGTAAGCTTCCTCTCTCAAGACGACTCACTGAGCTGACAGCGCGGCCGCCTCCTGTATTGCCATCTGTATCTACTAATGCAGCCGGAGAAGGCTGGGCTCTGCGCGCTCCCGAGAACGAGGGGGCGAGCAGGACAGGCCAGCATGGTGAATGGCTTCCTTCTCCCAGGGCCAGAAAGGGTAGAAAAGAAGGCAACGTGAAGTGAAGGCCCAGTGAGTAGTCTCGAAGGTCCTTAGCAGCAGCAGCTTCTCTGAAAACATGCGCTCTGCGCCCAAGAAAGGGAGCAGAGAAGTGGTGCCTGCGGACGTCCCTACCTGCCCGGCTGCCTGAGCGCAGGTGCAGTCACTAGAAGACGGGCAGTCTCGGGGACGTGGTCAGCGTGCAAGCATTGATGTCCTCAGTGTGGGCTGCCCGGTGGAGGGATGGCTCAGAGGCGCTCCGGTTGATCTTCGGCAGAGAGTGCTGGAGCAGCTCGATGGAGGACAGGATCTGAAATGGGGGGGGGGGGGGGCTTGTGCTCGCTCAGCTGCAGCCCCCCTCCCCTGCCCACGGAAGACTCCCCCTCCCCTCCCCCACCGCACTGCAGGGCACCAACACCTGCTTTGATCAGGGCCAGCACTCTAGCTACAAGGCTCACCTGGGGGAAAAGAGGCCTCTCCTCCTTAACTTTCTTCACGCAGTCAGCCACCAGCCTCTTCATGGCTTTCGGGCAGTTCTTGTAGAGCTTGCTGAGATCCGGGGAGGCATAGCCCCGGCCCACCATGAAGATGATCTAGGGAACAGGATGTAACACCTCTAACCCTGCTGCTGCT